>NW_028270157.1:34476642-34800392 GCF_037043375.1 Chiloscyllium plagiosum
ATAAAGGTGAGTAAAGGTCTCTTAATCTAGCATGCAATAATGGTATTAATCCAGCGTACTATATATATTTTCCTTGCATTGTATATTATGAAAAGATTCATGCCAAAATAGGCATGAAGTCCCAGAGGCCTTCACAGTCCTTCAGCTGTATGATTGGATTTGTGAAGGAGTCATTGGATGTTAATATAAATAACAGAAGGTCATCTGTACAATATTATTAGAACTACCAGCATGGCACATTTGTGTTATCTAACATGATCTTTAACCTTGGATTGAAACTCACCGAATTAAATACACGCTACTGGATCTCACATGGCACTGCTCATGGTCAGTCACACAATAGGGTGTAATATAGTGTGGGAATTTCTAATGTCTGATAGAGACTGGTTTTAACAGTCCTGAACAAAGATGCCAAGCACTTGGGTCAGTGATAAAAGGCAAAGAGCTTTATGAACAGTTAAACAGATTGGAAAAAATATTGTTATTTTATTCTTGATACTTACCTTTCTGAAGTTGGAAATACATAGCCCTCTGTAAAAACAGAGCTATAATAGTCTTTGGCTATTTTGATCATTTTTCCCTAAGTGGACACACTCCTAAACTGAGCCATCCTTAGTGATATGACCGAAAGGCATAAAGAAGAATCCCAATTGTATTCCTTTTTATTCTGTTACTATTAAAAATGGATAATTTTGCTGGACTGATAAAATGGTCCGGCAGATCACACGTAATCATAATTCTAGAAACTTCTGAATCCCATGCATGAAAATGCATACAAGCTAAAGCTCACACAAAACACTTCGACATGGCCATATGCAGTTATGCAAGGTCTAGGCAAAAGAAATCACCAAGACATTCTATGCTAAAATGAACACTAATGCCCTTTCATTTACCTTGTATTCTCAATTTTGTGGAGAAGGTACACAGTGGGCTTAACAATCTTCCTTACCCCATTGAGAAGGGTCATCAGCATCAGAAATGTCCGTCCTTGTCACATGACTGAAATGTGAGATTCTAAGCCACTAGCTGTTTGACCTCCATAGGAGAAGTAGGATTCTAGACTTAGTTGGCAGCCTTTCAGACCCTTCATTTTGTCTTCAAGTTGCTGGCTGAACTGGAGACTATAAATCATCTGCAAGAAGGAAAAACTAACAGGGCTCACCTCATCAGGGAAACTACTATTGGACATTGATTGTATTTGTTTTTAGTACTTCTGGATTTACCAAAATTTGTTTTTGTAATCTATCTCCTCTCCTCTCCCGTCTCTATAATTTTCAGAATAATTGTATGTGCGAGTGGAGTGGAAAATCAAAACTCTGTGCTTTGTTGATAATCCCTATCTTTGATTTTATCGTAAATATTTTGCTGCGTTCTTTGTTAAAATTGGAATCAGTGTTTGGCAAATACCCTTCAGTCTACCACAGTAAGGGATTGAAGTAAAAAAGGAACAGAGCTAATCAAACAACATCTTGCCGGTTTAAAAGAGGATAAGAAATCAGAATTTAAATTCTTCCCATTATTCTTTTATCTGTGGAAGAATTGAGTGCTTATGTTCAGAACTTGATCCATTAAAATAATCCGATAAAGTGATCAAACATCCAAAAAATTTCTGGTGCTCCAGAATTTTCAAATGAATCTGAATTGGGTTGCAAGTAATTAACTGGAAGTGTTTTTATTTTTATAGTGCTGTTCGATGGTTGTGCTCAAAGCTTTGACTCTCACAGTACAATCATCAACACATTAGGACATCATGGCACCAATGCACGTCAACTGAAGTTACAGTCAGCTTATGTACATTTGTGGAAGACCAAAACACAAAAATACACACACAACTCTGCAAGACAGAGCTTTCTGCTAAGAGGTCCGAGAAGGAGGGGTGTGTGTGTGTGTATATGTATGTCTGCGCATGCTGTTGATACTCAAACCCTCTTAGTATTTCTTCCAGTTACATTTTTATCTCTCTTTGAAGTTTACCGATACCCCACCGGTGCAATAGTCCATTGGTCCCATGTTAGACTTAGCCAGACAGTATCTGGATTTACATCTGCATTCCCATACTTCTTTTAAATGGCACATTTCCAAGTTAAAAGTTAACAATACCTTTGTAACTTTGGAGTTTTGATCTCTTGTCATGATAACCTTCATTTCACCTATGGCCATGACACTAGTCTTAAAGTCTTCTAATCATCAGTTACTTGTCTGGTGGTAATTTACTGATGACGCTGTGACAATGGCACAACTGTTATCTTCAGAGGAAGAAGAACGTATTGGTGGCACATGTTCTGATGTTTTTGGCAACAAGATTTTTCTGATGAATGTTAATGTGATTTACTGCAGAGCTCACCTCATGTTTGAGACAATCATCAAAGCTTCCATAATGCCAAAAGAGGAAAGACATAGCGGTCACCATAGTCCCAGATAGTTGCTCTCTCCCTAGAGAAGGACAACCAATGGTGGCTTAACCTAAGGGTCACCACTTTCCAAGCAATGGATAATGTTGAGAAGGTGGGGCCTTCATGGTGACCTCAGCCAATGCGGGAAGTGAATCCATGTTGTTGACATCATTATGCATTGCAAACTAAATCAATCAAATAAGCTAACTGACCTCTATCAAATGACGAAATGCATCTCAATTTAGTAACTACTGTCAGCAGTCTAAACCCAAAGCGTGTGCTTGTATTAATGCCAAATTTTGTAATCTTTCTGTCAATAATGCTAGTCTTTCTAGGACCTCTGACAGCTGTGGATCTTTGAAAATACCTGTGCAAATCCTTTCTACTTTCCAACAAGAGTTTAAAATACTGAGTAAGGAGGTTGAATGAATAATCCTTGAGATGGAGTTTTTGGAAAACTTTGAAAGCAGAGAAAGGGTGGGAAAACTAGAGAATTCAGACAAGCAACTCTAGAAGTCAAAAGCATAGAAAATAAGACAGTGTCCTGAAATTGTGGATAGAAGCAGGAACAATGATTTACCCCAGACAACCAAGTGGTGAAGAGTTGAACTGGAGCTTGGTCTTTACATATTAAAAAGCTTTTATTTAGACTGACAAAACTTACAAACAGACATCAGCAATCCTAATAATTGCAGCCTTAATTTGTTCCCATAGGTAGGAACCCAAGTAAATCCCCAGTCAATATTCATCACCTGATCACAACTGAACACTCAATTACTATAAAATTGCAAGGAATAAGTAAACCTTGAATTGTGGATGTACACATACAGGATGCATGTTTGTGCACCATTCCTTTCCTGTAATTTCATATGGGCCACACAGAAAAGAGTGACTATGAACTAATTTTTAGAGATGAAAGGAAGGTGTGTCAACCCATTAAACGCTTAATTATTTTAAGAGAAAGAAGAAGAGGTCACTGTGGCAGAATGTTGGTGAGACAACTGAATGATATTAAAGTGACTGGAGGGAACTGAAATAAATTTACTGGGGCAGACAGTACAGTGACACTTAGTGATGACAGTGCTTATGTGCTCGCAGGTCTCTGAGTTGTCAAGGATGCAGGATATGAAATTCTAAGTAAGCAGTAGCTTGTTGTGGGTGGATTCTGGGCAAAAAGATCATGGAAATATTTATCTCAAGGCAGACAGTAATTGTTTAAGTTCCTCCTCAGACCATGATCTTATGCCTAAAAACATTAAAACTAAGCAGAAAGTAGGCTTTTACAAAAGTTTGTAATTAGTTGCAGTACAGCTCTGAACCTATGCAAAATATTATGAGTGCTGAGCCAGTTTATTGGACCAGCTGGTAACATTCGAAACATGGTCAAGAATCTGTTAAATCATTGGAAAATTCAAATACTAAAGACCTTTCTTTCAAAATATTAACATTACTCGCTGGGCAATGCAAGTCAGATTATGTATAGTCTTCAGGGAAGCAAGAGCCTGCTAACTGCAATTAGAGATGGATGCAGTAAAAATCTGGAAATCTGCTAAATTAGTAAATAAAGCATAATTAATATCAAGCAGGGAGCTTGATCACTCCATCAAAAGTCCTTAATTCAAAACCAGGTCTAATTGTTGGATTAAAAATTGCTCTTTATAACCCATCTTACTCAGGTTTCCCAAAATCAAAAACAGGTTATCCATTTTATCTGTCAGGCTTGTACTGGACTCTTGTAAATTAAGAAAACAAGAATATATTTCATATGTTTCTAAGTAATTGAACTCATGGTTGCAATGTACGCATTAGTTCACAAGGTTTCTCAGTGTTAATTTAATGTGAGCACACTGTGATTTCTTTCACATACTGCAGCAAGATTACTACTCACTGGCTCTTAGATTGTGTCTCAGTTTCAAATGGTAAATGCTAGTTTACTCTAAGCTGAATGTGCAGTCATGGAGCATTCTGCAATCTATTGCTTATCTCAGCTATGAAAAAGAAAAACCCTCCAGTTATCCCAATTCTGAGAATAAAAGAAACCACATACTGAACTGAGCTGAACTGTTATGAAATCAGCAGGGAATGAAGTGCCTGCTACAGATTTTCATTACATCACAATTTTGGACTAGAAATGTAAGACATAAAAAATTACATCCAATTTAGATATTATACAATTCCTAATTTTATATAGTCTTATTTAATTGGGCATTAACTCAGCAACACTAAAGCACAATCTCAACCAAATTAATGTTTATATTATACTCAGGGCCAGGTTTGTAAACTTACTTTTCAGCTACAGCATATTAAATTCAAGAAAAATATCCCATGGAGAATTGTAATCCTGTGGAATCCTGTCTGCTTGGTGACATTAGCTTCCAGATGTCCTTGCTACAATTCCAAGTCAGACTTAATGTTACTGTAAGCTGAGCTATTTCTGGGAAAGTGTTCAACATTTAATTCAACTTTCAATCTCTACCTGTGCAATTGGTTGCAAAGTATTTAAAAATGATGAATCGAAAGATCGAAAGATAATAGAGATATAATAGTTTTATATATATCAGAGGAAAGCTATTCTGCACTCTTAGCATCAATAGTCTATGCTATGACATTCATCTTGTTTTTTTTTAAAGGATATCAGCAAATGTAGTTTTACAGGATCAGATTTGAATTATAGCAACCAACTTCTGCATCGGTGTTTTATCTTATTCCCAGCTGTAAACTAGGGAACCAGATGACAGATATTGCAGCCTATGGCTCCTAAGGAACATTAACAGTAGCAAATCAGGTCATCTACATTATGTTTTGACAATGTGCACAGGCTGGCTTAAGCTACTACTGCAATGACAAATTGGTGCTAATTGCAAAAAAGTATGTGTAATGCCTGTGATGCATTGTAGACTAAGTTGCCATGATCTTGTAACAATGACACCACAAACTTCAGCTTTCAATAAATTACTCTGAAAATGTATTTGTTATTAAGGCCACTAATGGCTGACTCTGTATATTGGGTAGCTACAAGATGCACTGCATTAACTTGCTAAAGCTTCTTTGGCAGCACCTTTCAAATCCCACCATTTAGAAGGACAAAGGCAGCAGATACATCTGAATGAGACCACCTGCAAATTCCCTTCCAGGTCACACACCACCCTGACGTGGATGTATGTTGCCGTTCCTTCACTGTTGCAGGATCAAAATCCTTTAATTCCCTCCCTCGCAGCACTGGTTTAAGAAGACAGCTCACCACCAATGGCTTGAGGGCAATTAGAAATGGGAAGTAGATGCTGACCTTTGCAGCATCATCCACATTCAAAGAATGTATTAAAACATGCATTTTGTGATAAGTACTGTACCATGATTTCGATTTGATTTTATTTTCCCCTTTAGCTCCAAATGCCAGCTGAAAACGCCAAGTTGACATCACAGGGAATGTGTGGCATTAGTGAACAATGAGACCAATGTCTATCTCCCTAACCAATGGAATTAAATGGTTCGAGAAAGATTCAGAGCAAATGATGGGGAACAAAATGGAATGAATTAGACTTAAATCATGTGCAGGAAGAGGTATGTAAAAAAGAGAAATAAAGTTTAGAAATGAAAAAGATTAAAAAGAGATAGAAAGGAACAAAAGAAGTTCCTTCTAAACTTTAAATGTAACATTTGAGGTTCAATGGCATTGCCACGCCAATCTAGTCACAAAAAGTTCCCAATCTTATGACATAGCGAGCTTAAGTTTCTGTGGTGAGTTTAGTTCGTATTTATGATACAAATTTAGATTTTTTTTTAGATTACATTACAGTGTGGAAACAGGCTCTTCGGCCCAACAAGTCCACACCGACCCGCCGAAGCGCAACCCACCTATACCCCTACATTTGCCCCTATACCTAACACTACGGGCAATTTAGCATGTCCAATTCACCTGACCTGGACATCTTTGGACTGTGGGAGGAAACCGGAGCACCCAGAGGAAACCCACGCAGACACGGGGAGATCGTGCAAACTCCACACAGTCAGTCGCCTGAGGCGGGAATTGAACCCGGGTCTCTGGCGCTGTGAGGCAGCAGTGCTAACCACTGTGCCACCGTGCCGCCGTGCCGCCCACCTGAATTAATAGACTTGCGATAATAGCACTGGGCCATCCCCTCCCATGTAACAGTTTCTTGAAAATCTCAGGAAGGTTCATGGTGAGCACCTGTTTTTAGCAGGCTAACATTTGAGCAGTGCAAATAATGGGACAAAAGTTTAATCACAACTCCTAGGGTGTTACTTCCTGTTTACAAGCTACTGTATAATGTATACGCTCGTAATGGTGTGCTCTTAAAAGTTGCCACAATTAGACCAGAAAATTCTGTCCCAATAGGTGTTTGCACATTTGCATATACACAAACTTAATTAAGACTAAGAAAGCAAGCCAAAGAAACCAATCAATGAAGGATGTTTCAATGAGCTGGTTGATTTAACTGGGGTGAGTTATTTGCTTGCCTTGAGCAGTTGTGTTCTACAGTTACAGTTGAATGCTATAAATCTTTAGGTCACAAATGGAGGATAAGAAATATATATGAAAGGATTTTATGGAAGAGAATCATTGTGTTTATGTCTAGATTTTAGAAGCTGGAAGAAGCATAGTAAACCAAGGTTGACGCTCACAGTACACTATTTCAATGTAGAAATGAAGAATAAAAAGTTATATTTATTACAAATTACTTTCTACTGATCCTCAATTTAAAGTAGTATATGTATTTAAAGTTATTAGTGGATGATTTGGAATGGGTAATAATGCTGGTTGTGATTAAAATAAGTTATTACACATTAGTTCCTGATTACAGGGTAGTCAAACTGTTGTGGCAAATTTACACGCATCCAATAATAATTTTCAAAAGAGACTTTAAAAAGTAGTTAACTTAGTTGGCCAGTTCATTTAGAGGGTTGGTCAAGTTTCTACAATATATAAAAAAAAGGACTGCAAGTGATTGCTGTAAAAATAAAATGACCCCAAAGTTCAGAAACAATAAACTCTAAGAGATTTTCTACAGTATAAAACACCATGTGAACACCTCAGTGAGACGGTAATGGTTCCCAACCGTCTAATAATGATAGCACATTGCCCTCTTCAGTTCTGTACTTGGTGCTTGGCTGTACAATATAAATGTTAATAGTTACTTCAATTGTCCCATTTCACACTGCCATAAGGCACAAATCTTGAAACAAAAAAAACAAGTTATAAGAGTAATAGTTACCGCTAAAATTTACAGTTCACAGTTGCAAACTCCTGAAGAGAATGGCAAACAACTCTAGATGGAGATGTAACTAAATATCCAATGTTTAAAATGTCATAGTTTAAAATTTCCATTGCAAATGTAATAATACTAATTAAATCCTAAACTAATGCAGTACTCTTAATATGATCAGTATATTCACCTTTTGGATACTGAATAAAAAGAAGGCATATAGTCTCGACATTCATGTGGATTGGTTTTCCTACATTTCCGGTAAGTTTAAATGCATTACTGAACTGGTAAGTAGTCTGTTGATATTACATATGAGATTTTTTTTAGTGAACAAAGAAAACTTATCATTATCTCTCAGAAGATCTAAACTGAAATGCTGAGACATTCTCTATTTTATGTTTGCCTCATTATATTCTATGAAGATTTCAAATAAACCTCATATTGATCACATCCTCATCAATTATGATGATTTGTTTGTCATTATTCTTACTACTGTATGTAACATGGTTTATCAAGATGTGTTTCTCTGATGTCCAGTTCCATGATGCTTCCTTTGTACAGTTCTGTTCCTATGAATGTATTTAACCCTAATATTTCCAGTGACTTTTCGTACAGAAGTTGTTTCCATTGGATTAATCTGATGAGAATATTCCCATCCTCCGTGAACTATAATTTGATTGTAATTCTGTAAATAGAAACAAATTTAGAAAATACTAAATGCTTTAAATCTGGAACAAAACAGAGAATTTTTAAAATACTCCATAGTTTACTCAGGAGGGGAGCGGAGACAATAATGTTTTATGTGTAACCCTTCCTCAGAACTAGAAAGGACTATAGCAAACAATTAGTCTGTTCTATCCTGTCCAAATGCTGACTGATCTGTTGAGAGTTGAAAGCATTTCTGACATTTTTTTGACAAAAACAGTGATGGAAATATCCTCTCCCTTGCTGAGGCCCACATGCCTTGGCTGACCTACATTAGTTTCCTAGTTCCTAACTCATCTTAGGAACTCACTTCTTCGACTGTACGCATTTGTTTATTCCTCATTCTCATCTTTTCTGACTCATCTGTAATTTTTCACATGCATATCAACAAAGTGCCTTAGTTCATTATTTTATCTGAAAAGCACTGCATGTTTCTGTTGATTAACCTCATAGTAATGCTGTCTTTTATCTCCCACTTGAAACAGGGCATTTATAGAACTGCCTTCCATTGTAGCTCTATCCCTTACCTGGGCAATGTAGCTATTCAAAGGTGATTGCAAATTTGACTAAATGTAGCTGCAAAATTGCACTTCCAGCATAGAGGTTCTGAGAGCTCAGTAATTCAAGTCTATTAACAATGTTATCAATCAAATTTTGGTGTTTAGTGGCATCTTTTTCATTTAGTCAGTAGTTCATACATTTTTCTACTGTATCTAAGATGAGGAGTTTATCATGAGATAAATTATGATTCAGGATAAAATTGAAATACATGTACAATTTCTTGGTGCTTTATCATTAACTGCATACCATATTAGATAGGTTTCCTTCTCAAACAATATTCTTCTCAATATTAACAGAAGCTTCTTTAGTAAACCTTTTTGCCTTTGAAAGCACTCTTTCTGGCTCCTCTTTACACCCTATGCAGTAATTCAATGGTTGTGCTTCTCTGAATGTTTTCAGAGATGCATTTCCTTAAACGTTCATTCATATTTCTTATCATTCAAATGTAAGTTTCAGACACCTCTTTAGTTTTAATTCATTCACTGAGGCTATTTTTCTAACTTGTAGCGGAATCTTCTGAGCCAAATGGAGGCAGGCTTTGTGCACCTGGAGAGCTCAAGCTCCTGAAATTGACATCAGATTGACATCTTGGCACCAGCCCTCCCTCTTCCAGGTTTCCTCATGGATGGTGGGATTGAAGCTAAGGGGGAATCCCCTTGAATATGTCAGGTAAGCAACAAAGGTATTTTTAATTAAAAATTGCCTTCACCATTAATTCTAGGTTTTCCAACAACAGACCTGTATTCAGACCTGTCAGCAACTCACCAAGTTCACTGAGGCAAATGCACAACAGGATGAGCTCCTTCCGTGAAACTGATAAGCCGGGTAGTGTGAAACTGAAAAGTTCCAGCCTTGCCCAGGTGAGAAGCTATTGTTCAAAGTACTTCTTTTGAGATGTGCTACCATGACTTGACATGAGCGCCAACTTACTGGAAGTCCCTTCATCCATCTTGCACTTCAGTTTCATTTCAGTTACACTTAGCAGCTGTCAGCTTTCAGCTCACACAGTTCCAACTTTGATAAGGGACAACAGAGGAGCAACAAATCCAACAATGGGCTTACTGCAGTATCCGCAATCTTCTCCTCCACTGACTGCCCATCAAAAGGGGAGAGGAATGGACCCAAGTTACAGCTGGAATGGGTGGGGGCGGGCTAGGGGAGACCCAAACTTTGGGTCAACAGTAGATCATCAGCTTTTTTGGTGTGCCAGGTTTTTAGTTTCTCAATAGATGTAGGCACTTATAATAAGTTTCTGCTGATATCTGTATCCTCCTGTGACAGAATCTCCTTCCAATTGCAATGGGTAGGCAAAAATTGTCCATGGAGAAAGTGAGGACTGCAGATGCTGGAGATCAGAGCTGAAAATGTGTTGCTGGAAAAGCGCAGCAGGTCAGGCAGCATCCAAGGAGCAGGAGAATCGACGTTTTGGGCATGACCCCTTCTTCAGGAATGAGGAAAGTGTGCCAAGCAGGGTAAGATAAAAGGTAGAGAGGAGGGACTTGGGGGAGGGGTGTTGGAAATGCGATAGGTGGAAGGAAGTTAAGGTGAGGGTGATAAGGTGAGGGTGATAGGCCGGAGTGGGGGTGGGGGCGGAGAGGTCAGGAAGAAGATAGCAGGTTAGGAAGGTAGTGCTGAGTTTGAGGGTTGGGACTGAGACAAGGTGGGGGGAGGGGAAATGAGGAAACTGGAGAAATCTGAGTTCATCCCTTGTGGTTGGAGGGTTCCTAGGCGGAAGATGAGGCGCTCTTCCTCCAGCCGTCGTGTTGCTATGGTCTGGTGATGGGGGAGTCCAAGGACCTGCATGTCCTTGGTGGAGTGGGAGGGGGAGTTGAAGTGTTGAGCCACAGGGTGGTTGGGTTGGTTAGTCCGGGTGTCCCAGAGGTGTTCTCTGCAACGTTCCGCAAGTAGGCGGCCTGTCTCCCCAATATAGAGGAGGCCACATCGGGTGCAGCGGATGCAGTAAATGATGTGTGTGGAGGTGCAGGTGAAATTGTGGCAGATACGGAAGGATCCCTTGGGGCCTTGGAGGGAAGTAAGGGGGGAGGTGTGGCGCAAGTTTTGCATTTCTTGCGGTTGCAGGGGAAGGTGCCGGGAGTGGAGGTTGGGTTGGTGGGGGGTGTGGACCTGACGAGAGAGTCATGGAGGGAGTGGTCTTTTCGGAACACTGATAGGGGAGGGGAGGGAAATATATCCCTGGTGGTGGGGTCATTTGGAGGTGTCGGAAATGACGATGATGTATATGGAGGTTGCTGGGGTGGTACGTGAGGACCAGTGGGGTTCTGTCCTGGTGGCAAGTGGAGGGGCGAGACTCAAGGGCGGAGGAGCGGGAAGTGGAGGAGTTGTGGTGGAGAGCATCGTTGACCACTCCTGAGGGGGATATTGCGGTCTTTGAAGAAGGAGACCATCTGGGTTGTTCAGTATTGGAACTGGTCCTCTTAGGAGCAGATGCGGTGGAGATGAAGGAATAGGGAATATGGGGTGGCGTTTTTACAGGGGTTAGGGTGGGAGGACCACCCACCACCTTTCCCTCCGCTACATCGATGACTGTATCGGCGTTGCCTCGTACTCCCACGAGGAGGTTGAACAGTTCATCCACTTTACTAACACCTTCCACCCTGACCTCAAATTTACCTGGACCGTCTCAGACTCCTCCCTCCCTTCCCAGACCTCTCAATTTCTATCTCGGGCGACCGAATCAACACGGACATTTACTATAAACTGACCGACTCCCACAGCTACCTAGATTACACCTCCTCCCACCCTGCCCCCTGTAAAAATGCCATGCCATATTCCCTATTCCTTCGTCTCCGCCGCATCTGCTCCCAGGAGGACCAGTTCCAATACTGAACAACCCAGATGGCCTCCTTCTTCAAAGGCCGCAATATCCCCCCAGACGTGATCGATGATGCTCTCCACTGCAACCCCTCCACTTCCCGCTCCTCTGCCCTTGAGTCCCACCCCTTCACTTGCCACCAGGACAGAACCCCACTGGTCCTCACCTACCACCCCACCAACCTCCATATGCATCGTATCATCCATCGTCATTTCCGCCACCTCCAAATGGACCCCACCACCAATGATATATTTCCCTCCCCTCCCCTATCAGCTTTCCGAAAAGACCACTCCCTCCGTGACTCCCTCGTCAGATCCACAACCCCACCAACCCAACCTCCACTCCCGGCACCTTCCCCTGCAACCACAAGAAATGCAAAACTTGTGCCCCCCTTACTTCCCTCCAAGGCCCCAAGGGATCCTTCCATATCCACCACAAATTCACCTGCACCTCCACACACATCATTTATTGCATCCGCTGCACCCGATGTGGCCTCCTCTATATTGCGGAGACAGGCCGCCTACTTGCGGAATGTTTCAGAGAACACCTCTGGGATACCCGGACTAACCAACCCAACCACCCTGTGGCTCAACACTTCAACTCCCCCTCCCACTCCATCAAGGACATGCAGGTCCTTGGACTCCTCCATCGCCAGACCATAGCAACACGACGGCTGGAGGAAGAGCACCTCATCTTCCGCCTAGGAACCCTCCAACCACAAGGGATGAACTCAGATTTCTCCAGTTTCCTCATTTCCCCTCCCCCCACCTTGTCTCAGTCCCAACCCTCAAACTCAGCACCACCTTCCTAACCTGCAATCTTCTTCCAGACCTCTCCGGCCCCCACCCCTACTCTGGCCTATCACCCTCACCTTATCTCCCTCACCTTAACCTCCTTCCACCTATCGCATTTCCAGCGCCCCTCCCCCAAGTCCCTCCTCCCTACTTTTTATCTTACCCTGCTTGGCACATTTTCCTCATTCCTGAAGAAGGGGTCATGCCTGAAACGTCGATTCTCCTGCTCCTTGGATGCTGCCTGACCTGCTGCGCTTTTCCAGCAACACATTTTCAGCAAAAAATTGTCTGTGGCCAAGAAGATGCCTGTGAACAGAGAGCCACTCCCATATACCTTTCTAGCTCCCAGCTGTCTGGCTCTAATCAAATTCTTGCAAAGAGGAAAAACAGAGAGATGTTGTTATTTGCAATGGCTAGGCTGGAAAGGCCAAATAGACACCATTTCTGTGGCAGGATTGTGAGGCATGGATATGTGAAGACAAAAAGCTGAATCTGAGATTTTGTCCATTTAGGTAACGATGGAAAGAAGAATGAGTCAAGATCTAAGATATGTCGAGCCAAGCAATGTTGTACAGAAGAGTGCTGGGTAATTCAAAATGTGGTACCTGAACCTGAAAGTGTCATGCCCTCCTGAGTTCCAAGTTCCTCTTGCTATATGATCTACAGATTGATGGGACAACAATTCTCCTGCTGACATCCTTGGTCATTTTCATCTATTCCAACTTGTTCAAACTGATTGTCTTCTTCCTCTGTTCTTTATTTCAAAATCTTAGTTGACAGAAGGGCTTATGCCTGAAATGTTGACCCTCCTGCTCCTCGGATGCTGTCTGACCTGCTGTGGTTTTCCAGCGCCACACTTTTCGACTCGGACTCTCCAGCATCTGCAGTCCTCACTTTCTCCCAATTTCTAAATCTTTGACTTCCAACAGCACCTAATACTGATTGGTGGATTTATTTTCCACATTTCCAACAACAGTTTAGCTTCTGGTCATTTGGAAAGACACGTAAAAATTGAGGACTGGAGATGTTGGAGATCAGAGTCAAGAAGTGTGGCACTGGATAAACAGCCAGTCAGGCAGCATCAAGGAGCAAGAAAATCAACATTTCGAGCATAAAATCTTCTCGTGGAGAATATTCCTGATGAAGAGCCTATGCTCGAAACATCCGATTCTCCTGCTCCTCGGATGCTGCCTAACCGGCTGTGCTTTTCCAGCTCCACATGTTTTGATTCTGATTTTGAAAGACATGTCCAATTTAATATCAATTTGTGTCCAATTTTGGATAATTTTATGCTGTGGGTTTGGATCAACTAGGAAAAACATAAAGTATTAACATTATTCAGATGCTAGCATTTAAGATAAGATAGCACAATAGTCTGGGCTGTATTACAACTGATACCAGAGGGGAAAAGGCTGTGTTATTGTAATAATTTGCATTGTTCACTTCCCGTCTGATATTACTTTGTGTGAAGTCTGGCTGCTGCTCAGTCCATGCTACTTACTATCATGCATGCAATGGACTGCACTGTAATAATGGAAACAGCCCTACCGCTTGCACTCCACCTTTTAAGCTTTAAACTATACACATTGAAAATATAGTTCTTAGTAAGGCAGCAACAAAATTGCAAGCTTGTTTACTGTATGTTTTACAAGTAAGTTAACGCATTGGGAAATTCAATGTGCATTATCAGCAGAATGTGTACAAATCTGATGTTATTATCCAGTTACGTCAGCATTTACCTAATCTCAAGGAGTGAAGCTGAGGTGGCTGTTACTAACAGAGCCCATTAATCTTTGTTACTGATTCTCTCACAGAGTTTGATGCCATTGTCGACAAGATGATAAAAATATATAGCAGATGAGCAGGCAGAGGACATTCATGGTCATTCTGACTGAAATCGAAATGCCTTGGAGGTTAATCATTACGAGAGACTTTTAGTAGAGGGCAATTTTACAATTGGAAATTCAGAGTAGGAATCCTTTAGATCTTATTTGATATTTAAAATTATGTGCTATCTATTGTGCATCACTCAGGTAAAGTTTCCCAGAGAAATGATACATTAAGCGAACCAGCAAAAGACAACGGCTTCACAACTCGGCCCATTTCTGGGTTTTCTATTTCAGACTTTGCAAGATGATAAATAGTGCTTTCTTAGCCACCTTAGGTTAGCCCTTAGATTCTTACAGAAGCTAGGCAATGATGAATGGAATAATGCCAAAACCTATGTAAAGGTATCTACTGCTGATAAAAAAGAATGAGCAGTGACAATTGGGGACCCAGGTGACTCAGAAAAAAAAGCTACACTTTGCCCCCCAGAGGGAGGCTGTGATGGGATGGAATTGCCATTAGGGGAAAGATTAAGTGCCCTTGGTTCCTGTGTTGGCTAATTATACACTCAAACCCCGTCAGGATATCACAAAAGTCGAATGTTTTCATTCTGCAATGAGAACTTTGATTGCTTATTGGTTATCTCTACAGACATCTAAAAGTGGCATGGAAGAATCCCACTGGCAACAATGCATCTGTCAGGAGCAGAAAGTAAGAGTTGTGTATTTAGTTTTCATTACAGGAGTACATGTAGCTGAAAAATGCATACCTGTCATGTCTCGAAGTTCTCGCAAGGGACCTCAGTATTAGAGCCACAATTCCCCCACCCTTCAAACAATTGGAAGAAAACAGGAGTTTTCTTCTTAAAACTGCTTTGACAGTCATACATAACAATTTGTGACTTGTCAGCCTGATGCACTCTGCTATTATTAAGTGGTACAGTCATGGGCAGGATGGATGAAGGTCGTTTACATTTGGTGCTTTGCTGAAATGTGCAGTACATGAATGCTGGAAGTATGGAATTCACATATAGCTTATATTATTTCCCCTAGGTCTCAACTGACAATGGAATATAATTGTATAAAGAAATAATTCTCACAAAACTGAACAAATCCATATATTATTAAGAGCATAGATTATTACATTACTGAAGCAAGTTTCACTCTGCCAACTATTTTTTTGCTAAACAGATAGAAACTAAAAAAGATTCTTTATTATTTACTATTTCAAAAAGTATTGTATTATTAAGATACAAAATTACATTGGCAATTTTCCTCCTTTTTCGTACAAATGGAAAAGAAAACAAAGCTGCTTTGCTAAAGTTTGCATATCTGACATATAAAAGAAAAAAATCCAAATAATTTGCAAGAACCTTTAAACATTCCTATGATATGGATTGTCATTTCCAGTGTAATTAATGATCAAATATACAAAATCTTCAGAAAATACCATTCATTAAATTTATGAAAATAATTATCAAATTCCAGTAGAGAGATTAACATCCCAACATCATTAGAAAACCAAATTTAGAGCAGTAATGTCTTTTGGACTCAACTGTACAGAATGGCAACACAACCTTTTATAGCACAGTTGATCATTGTAATAAGCCAATAGTGTCCTCTTTCAATTCAATGGGAGCCAATTCCAATTAATTGAAGAAGCAATCTGGGAACTTCTCTTGAGGATCCATTGTTCTCTCCATTGCTGGTTTGAATGGGCTGGCATTTCAGCTGAGCACCATTCTGAAAATGCCAACATAACATTTTTGGAGTTACAATGCCTTATTAAGAAAAAAAAAGTTCAAAAATTCTCTCTTCATCTACTGAACAACTTTTTATAAAAACATGAAGTCAAAATGTCTGAATAATAACAGCTAGCACATCAGATAAGTTATATAATGGACAGATGCTGCACTCCATCAGTTTACAATTCAAACAGAAAAATTGAAGATTGCCACCTGAGGGGCTCGCTCTGTGAGTATTATTTCAGAATCTCGCGATGACGATCTATCCAATGACTGGATGACTAACGTTAGTCAGGAGTTAGAGAACCTGATGTATTGAAATAGGTGTTATAAAAAGAAAAGTCATCCAACTTGTCTCATTCTTCCATGAAAGTTAGACCAAGTCTGCAACAGAGAGCTTTTAATTGTATGGGCTATTGTGATCACATATCAAGTATTTGGACCATACCATTGCCGTGTTTAGATTATTTCCTATATAATTTAATCATTCACTTCTCAGAAAATATATTCAAACAATTAGATATAACCTGTGTCTCTTTTCTCAAAAGATGGATGTTAAGTAAATGTTATTCAACAGAATTTAACAATTAGACTCGACTAGTAGAATCACAAAAGATTCCCCTGATCATTGCAGTATTATTTTATATGTGTCCATTAAACATTACATCTGTATTCTTTCATTGGAAGGTGATGTTTAATTAATCTTTGTTTGGGATGCCGCTGCTGATCTGTCATTTAATAATTTAAAATAAATTACAATAGTTTAAAATGGATTATGTTGCATGGATAACAATTAGCTGCTTCAGTATTTCCACAATAGGAAATGTCACACTTTACATTGATTGGCATAATTGGCACTAGTGTTGCCACTTGTTAGTTACTTCAAATAACGTAAAATTGACTAGAAACACTTAGATTTAATATTTTTGTCAATATACTTTCCTGTTAATCAATAGAAGTAGCATCTAATCGGATTAACTAATAAGAAATCTGAATTTGTTGTGAATTTTTCAAGTGGCAAAATACTATAAACCATCTCAGCACTTTTTTTTAATAATTGTTTTATTGAGATGCAGAAACTAATTAATAGGATTGTAATGAGTAACAGAATTGGAAAAATACAGCAAATATAAAATTAATAATTGAAAAACATGCTTAAAATTATTGTTCAACTGGACCAAAACGACTGTGGTTCAATCAGCCTTATTACAGAATCTGTTTAGCATGAAGAAGCTACTGAATTTCATTTGTGAAAAAAAATGGCTTATTATTGGTCTTCCTTTCTTAACTGTACATTCTTCCACCATCTGAGATGTTTTCTTGTACCACTTGAAAAAGCTAGGAAGCTCATAAGCCCCTGGTATTACCACATTTGTGTTAACTAAAAGCAAGTTAATGAAAATATGAACATTTTTATTGCACTTTGTGGGGCAAGTGCCTAGTTCAGCGTAGCCACTTCACACCACTCTCCTCACTTCCTGCGACTCTCCTGTCAATTCCATCCAGTGGTTATGGTTTAATTCAGGCTCTTAACATAGGAACAGTGCTGGACAGTATATTGTGTTGGTTTGACATAGCTCATGGGCAAACCAATATATTATTCCATTGTGTCACTCCAAGTTACTGGGCCAGTGCTGAAATATCAGTGCTAGTTTAAACATATATCTAATTCAGGGGCAAATTCAGTTCATTAAAATCCCCAACATTGTGTCAGCATATTTATGAAGGAATTGAATTTTGTTGATGCTGAAACCTTCTGACCAATGTTGACAGTCTATCAAAGTGAAAGGAAACAGTGCTGACATCATTAAAACCAAATAGTGCCACTTTAGGATATTTCAGCCACTATCTAATTTTGCCATTCTACAGGAGAATTCAGAACTTGCAGAGTTTGTCAGAACATATAGCAATTCACACTGCCTTATTATTACATGGGCATTTGTTTGTATTCTTTATTAAATGTGGCATATAGAAGAAAAACAGAAATATGTCATGCTGATGAATAAATGACATATTTGATGATACATCACACAAAAGTGTCGATAGAAATCGTCAATGAATAGCATAAAATTTAAATTAATTATCCACCAAAGGATCTACTGCAAGAAGTATTACAATATTAGTAATCTTGTAGGTCCAGTGTTTTGATGCAAATACCAGGAAAGTAAAACACAACAACTTTGAACAGCATAGCTGTAGCAAGGTTGAGAGCCCAGAATATGCCGATGTGTCTTGGAATACTTAGAGTTTGTACTTAGCACCATCTATTCAGCTTGCAATGGTCAAATGCAATGGGGTTCCAATGATTGGGTTCAACAATGTTTGAATTTTTATAAAGAAGAGGCACGAGGGTAAAGAGAGTACATCTAAACCAAGAACCAATAGAAATCAATTCTTCTGTCTTATCAACATATTTCTGACATCAGTGTCAGACAGACTACCTCACTCTGAGATAGGTCTCCCAGGACAGGGTGCAGGGTAGGGTAAGGGAGAGGGCGTGTAGTGTGCTCGTAACACAAGTGGAGTCAGAGCAGCTATTGTTAATGGACACAGGAGCCACTTAAAGACCATGAGCAGGGTGAGCCCTATATCTATCCTGATTATTGATAACATACTTTTTAAAGAGGTCCTTCAACATGATTGAGGATCATAATTAACAGATCAAGGCTCAGAATGCATGCAGGACTCTTAAAATAATAGCCTGTAAGTTGGACAAATGCCTGTGTGCATTGCTGGCAGGTTTCATAAAACAGATAGAAGGACCAGACACGTGTTTAGTTACCCACAGTTTACTAATCAATGCAAATAAAGCCTTAAAAGTATTGCAGTCATGGATATGAGTGAATGGCCACCAGTCAGTTATCCAAAAGACAAAATAAACCCTGTGGAATAAAAGGGCTGAAATTCAATATATTTTTTCCCTTAACTGCTACCAAAGAGTTTCCTTATGTGATCATCCCAAACCTGCCTCATTAATTACCTTACCATACCCTATAGCACCCCTCTTGACTCACACTAGCTTGATTGACCACTTGCTGTAATTGGAAGAATTTGCTATTGCTGGGATATCCCAGAATAGACCACCATCCCTACTGGTGGTGCCATCTTGGAAATATGGCCATGTTCATATCAAGTGTTGGCAGTCCATAGTACCCTTTACCATGAAAGTAGTGGCACAGCAGCCGTAATTCAGCATTTCTCACAGCACAGTGGCAACCAGTGCCTCGTCCATACCATACCAATCATTGTTTAAACACTAGGCCACCGATATACCCTGTTCATAGCCACATTCTCTCTTATAATCAATTGTAAGTTCCTGTTAGTCTGTTCCTAGTACCCAAAAGGGATCAAAATCTCATCATTATTCACTATGGGGCATCACAGACAAGAAAGCCTTCAAATGATGAATAGCATTAATATTTATTTTCAGAAACTAAGGTCAAACAAAAATCAAACAAATGAACTGCTGACATGTTGAGCGACAAGTATTTTACAGTCAACCAGCTCTCGTCTACTGGAACTGGGTGTCAATGAAGTCCTATCTGGCTTATACCATGCAATACAGTCAAGCTCTATCATGCACAAGGTGATATTCCTCCTGCTTAATGTCCTCATCTTCCAGCTCAGAGGGCTGATCCTGCTTTCCCAGTTCCTCAGGATTCAACATGTTCCCTCATTGTCTGTTCCAGTTGTTTAAAGCTCAGCATGTAAGAATTAGGTGGCAACACAGACTGTCCAGAGAATACTGTAGGGTCCCACCAGAATTGTCCAAGCAGCAGAACCTCATCTATAGCAGCCATATTGTCTGATCCACTGTGATCATGGACGAAGAATTGGCTGCATTGTATCTACCCTCTGCCTCAGTCAGGGGTTTCATTGTGGAGTCACCAGCCATTGTGGTATTGCGTAGCTCTGTACCTCACTAACCAGCCTTGAAAAGCATCTGGACCCTTAAACACAGCAAGAACATGACAGTCTCAAGGATTTTGGAATGTAGAAGTCATGACAGTTCCCAGTGTAGTGGCCGTAAATCTGTAGGAAGTGGTCCTCATAATCGCAGATCACCTACACATTAATGGGATGGAATCCTTTTCTCTTGATGAACGCCACTGTGTTCTGATATGGTCCTCTCAGACTGATGTGTATACAGTCAAAGGCACTCAGTGACTGGGTAGCTAGTTAAGTTGCTGGACCTGCAGCACTGACCTCATCATGGGGAAGGAGATGAAGTGGTGCAATCTGGTACAAATGGCATCAGTCACAGCTTGAAACATTTGTGGGTGGATGATTGAGAGATACCACACAGGTCCCCAGTGGCTCCATGTAGAAAATGGTTGCATAAGTGTCCAATGCAGTTTCATTTTGATGGCCATGAGGATAGGAGGCCACCCTGTCCTTCAGGTCAGAGGCCTTACTCCAGCAGATGGCACATTTCAGCTAAAACCTCCAGACCATCCTAAGCCTGTGCCAACATTATGTCTTGCTCATCTGAAAGAAAAGGCACCTACACAGAAGACTCTGGCCCTCTTCTGCCCGTGATGCATTGTGAATTGCCTTTTGGCTGAGACCTCCTCGTGCAGTTTCTGTTGCAGGTTGCTGCTGCATATCCATTCCTCTTTCAACTCTGCATCCCATTGTTGGGATGATGACACTTGCTATGGCTGGATCCATCAGTCATGCTTGCAATGAACTTGTGTCAGGCGCACAAGACACAGAAGAGGTTCGAAGCAATGTGAACAGTCAACAATCATATCTCTTGCAAATGACAGCATAACCTCTACAGAGTAAGAGATAGAGTATTCTGACAAGAAAGGTCACGTTAACTCATCTTGGCATTTAGACATAGCATCTTATTTCAATGTGTACTCCAGTGATCATGCAATAGAGAGATAGTAGCAGAGTGTCAGTGCAGCATTAACACTAATGCCATTCTCCTCCAGCCCCAAATCACCATCAAAGGGATCAATGCGTACAGGACATGATACTCACAGTTCAGATGGAGAGGGAATAAAGGCCCAATGCCCTTTGCACCTTAGGATAATCTTATTGAATGATAGAGCAGGCTTTAAGGGCCATGTGGCCTACCTTTTTTGCCCATTTGTATGTTCATATATTTGTACTTAGTATTCCATGGACAGCTCACCTTGACCAAGCCTCCACATGTTCCCACCTATCACAATGATCTCAGACTATAACTGCTCATATAGCTCCCTGCCTACCGCACTATGGTTTGATTATGTCCACTATTATGTTGCACACTCCCCCCTTTGAGGTGATGGTAGTTGTAGCTGTCTATCAACCCACCCCATAGCATCCCATGGCCTACAATGTACTACGAGCTTCTTTTCTTTAGATATTGAGTCTTCCCCCTTCACTAACGTCTATATCCTAGACTGCTTCTGACAATCCCCAGCACCAATCTCCTCCACCTCCCTTCCCATACAAAGCCTCTGATACCCCCACCACTAATGCTTATTCCACCAATGCACAGGCCTCAGTATGGCTCACACCCTAGAATGTGCTGAGACAGAGTCCCTGACTGTGACTACTGCATATGGACTATTGACCATAGCCCCAAGCACCTGGCTGTGTGCCGGCACTGCCTGGGACTGACTGCACTGGGACAGTCTGATTGCAAGTAGCTCTGCTTGACTCCAATAAGAACCACACTGCTTCCATTGTATTTCACTAATTTGTGGGACATGAGCATCACTAGTTGGTCAGCATCTATTGCCCATCTCTAGTCGCATTTGAGAAGATGATGGTGAGTTGTCTTCTTGAATCGCTGCAATCTATGTGCTGTAGATTGACTGACAATGCCCTTAGGTAGGGAATTCCAGGATTTTAAACCAGCAATAGTGAAAGAACAGCAGTATATTTCCAAGTCAGGTGGTGCATGGTTTGGAGGGGAACTTGCCGACGGTGGTGTTCCCATGTATCTGCTGCACTTATACTTCCAGATGCAAATGGTTGTGGGTTTGGAAGGTGCTATCTAAAGAGCTTTAGTGAATATCTGCAGTGCTACTTGTAGATAGCACACGCTCCTGCTACTGGCAATTTCAGACATGGCAATTTGGTTGAGGCACATGCACTGTATTAGCCATGATGTAGGTGGTGCATACTGTAGCTGTGATGCTGATAATGCACTGTGCCAAACAGCAACGTGTCCATCCTCTTGCCTTCAGATTGCTGAGAAGCATGACAAACTGCTTGGCTTTGTGATTGTGATAAACTGCAAAGCAAAAGAAAAGTACTGTGAGACTTTAAGATGTGGCTGAAGGGGCAACTCTCTGAAAGTCAAGATGAAGCAAAGGTGCTGAGGACATGTTGTTGATGCAATGAGAATCTGCACCAAAGGAGAGAGCAGACAGCCTTTTGGTGCTCCTTTATCCAATTGGTGAGGTTGTGCCTCTCCCTATGTGCAAAGTGTTCTTGCCGCATCATTACAATAATGTCCAGTGAATCTTGAAGTGCAGAATTGCAGAAACGTACTGTAATTGCATCATGATGGTGCAATACAGCTGGCAAATGCCAGCATCCATAGCTGTTAAGTGCATACAGCTGCAGCCTAGAGGCATGCCCTAGAGGGTGCCATGTGTTTAAGATGGCACCCTGAAGGACCAACGAGCAAGCTGGAGTCTCAAGGTACCCATTCTGACTTTCATGTCAGGAATACCCGGCTTCTAATTTCTTCTGTCGCACAGTAAACTATGAAGCTGTATGTTACTGAGGGAGATTCAGTGTTAACAAAAGTGACAATGGGCCACAATACCCATGCACAGGCATTCACTGTTCCATAATGAGCATCTCGTCTGATGTCTGGACCCCAGGTTAGAAAATGCAACTTGTTGCTCCTGATGTTGAGAAAGGCCTTGATAGTTTTCTGACAGAATTGTCCCAGGTTTCTCACCATAACCCATGTCACAACCTTAGAAGATTCCATCCAAAGTCTTACCTCTCTCATCACTGTGGGGATCTTAATCAAATTCATAGATTTCAGGTGTTCACAGTAAAAATCAATATAGTGTCAAACAGGCATTTTCACTCAGAAAACACAAAATATCTCATATAATCAAAATACACTGAAGCAGCAAAATGATACTCACAAAAGAAAATCTTACGAAAATGGAGTATAAGTTGTTTTGATAGCCACATATCAAAATACTGGTAAGCCTTTTGTGACAAGGTACATTGTAGATGCTAGATAATAAAAAATAGCATGGAAGTTTTGGAATCTCCCATTCCAAACATTAGCCTCCTCTAAATCCAAGATAACCCACAATTTTCATAAATTGAATTGTTTGTTTTAATAGCTTGCTTAATAGGGAAATGTATTTTTTTTGTGCAGCCTGAATGGTGTAACTACCTGAGTTGTATAAGTTGCAAGATTTAGTCTTTTGGTCAATCACCCTTTTCACATGTCCATCTGTATTATAGCACAGTGTTATTGGAATCAATAAGCAATTCCAACAGTCATCTGTGGAAGAGGCAAAAAAAAGTTGAAATTTCTGCTGTCATCACGTATCACACACTGGCAATGACATACTGAAACACATGACTTCAAAAATCACAGGAAAGTGGCAGTTAATCCTGAAGACTAAGATGTCAGCTGAAAAGGTCAATGAAGGTAAGTAGACAAGAGCAGCAATTACCATGTTTGCTTCGCCTTTTTTTTTACATTTTTGGTCCACATGTATAAGTGGCACCAGTCACAAGTAGCTGAAATGTCACTTATATTTCTTCAACACTGAAAAGATCAACTCCAATGGAACCATTATCCTTCAGAGGGATCTGAGTAAATTGCCTTGCAAAAAGATGAGCAATCTAAAAACTGCATTCCTTCATCTTTAGAAGACTGGGATGATTGTTCATTATATAAAAAAACAGAAGTCAAAATTATTTTGGTCATGACACAGCTGACTCAGAAAATAGTAAATATCTGTTTAAAGGATACTAACACTGAAGGCATTATATTATAAAGAAATTGTTCTGTCATCGGATGGCTGTGTCATGCCTTGAGTTTTTATCTTTAGTGGCAGAACATAGACAATGAAGTCTGTCAGTAATTACAAGGCTGTAGCCTTATGGAGTTTAGCTCATGACATCTGTCATTTGAATCCCAAGATTAGATCAGTATTTTAAAAACCCACCAACATGTCTACAATTTTGTTTGGATATTCAGATTCCCTGTTCCAGCAGCAGTTTCTCAGTTGCTTGGAACACAGATTCGAAAATTGTGAGCAGTATATCCACACTTACTATCAACGTGCAGAAGTCTCAGAAGATTTATCTCATATTGTTCTTAAATAGTGGGTTTAATTCAGACATGGCCGACTCACCATGGATATATATATATATATATATATATAAAACCGGCATTGTTTATGAAGTGAATGTTACTTTTAATAGTTTACCAAGAAATATTTTCAAGTTGATCATGAGGACACTCTATACGTAATATGCAGATTATAAAGTATAATCATTTTACACCATTGATATACCTGTAGTGAAAGTAAACTATTTTTAGAAGTAAAATATTATACCAGCATTTGATCTCAGAAATTTGTTGCCCATCAACAATTTTCTATATTTGAAAAAGGGTAAATGCTCTGTAACATTTTCCACATAGTATTAAGGGTTTGGAATTTTAAAAAAAAATTCAATTTACAAAACTTGAATTTATCTGTTATATTGGGAATAAATCTCCCATAGTCTTAGTACAAAAATCTGCTCATTATTTGATTCATACTTCAGGAAAAAAAAATCATATGAAAACATTTATTTTAAACCTTGCCATTCTATTTGTAAACACATAGCCACCACTTGAAGTTTTCTTTACATTTTGAGCATTTAAGAGTTACACTCAGTAATTTAACAGCTTAAAGTATATAAATCCAGTGATATTACCAACCCCCCGTTATACTGTCTCATTCAGATTACTGTCATCTTAGATAATCCTGGTTATGATCAACTATAAAATTGTGTACTTAAGCTATCAGTGAATAAAATACAGCCTTTTGCATCATATATCTGCAAATAAATATTCTTCATGGTTTAAAATATGTACACTAACCTCTGATAAGAAAGAAAAGATGGCTGTTGGAGCATCTGTAGGAGCTAGATTTATTTTGACTTAGCAATTAGAAGGGGGAAAGACGCAAGACACTGCTTGGCAGATCTTTGGACCATGGAGCTAATATTGTAAATTATAAATTACAGTCAATGTAGGCCAACAAAAGAAGACATCTTTAAATCTCAGTCAAATGTAATTACTTAAGTAGGCTGAATGTTCCCTTTTCTGTCAGCACCTACTGACAGATGACCTTCCCAGCAGTGTCTTATCATTTGGATCATGAGCAGCACTGCTTCCACCATGAATATCTCTATATATTTGTGACACTAAGCTTTTAAATACAGATATTGACAAATCAGAACATCACTTTTAGAGCTAGTCTCCCAATCACTCACAATAAAGTAGCTATCACTCGTAGTGTTGTAGAGCAAGCACATCACTGAAAAATGAGTTCTCAGCGAGTGCTAATTTGACACAGCTCGCTTGCCTTCCCATAATTGCTCTGTCATTGTCAGTTGGCAGTTCTGGCTCATTCCTAGAAGCTGTGCAATACAATTGGACACAATTACTCCCATTTACCACCACCATTATGCCACTGATGTTGCCCAGTCCGCATATTGACACGGCTCATTAAACCTGGATGCAGGCCATTAATGAACATTGTTAGCATTTCTCTTAAACTTTTTTGCCTCTAATAAACAGTCAGTGTTCCATGAAGGAGCACTGCCATCCCTGTGATATGATATTTATTATCTTGTGGGGGAAGGGCACTCCACAAATGGAAACTATCCTGAGGCTTAGAGAGATGTATAGATAGATCTTCAGACACTGAAGCTTATCGCTGGAACCATTTTCATAAGTTGCAGGCCACCGTTAACTGCTGCCTTTTTTAAAAACTAGGCTAGTTGTTGGAGGATAAACACCATGGCCTCGCAGTGGCCCTGTCACAGCAAGTGTTCCAAGGTTGCTTTCTCTTCAGATGGGTACTTTGCCCATCTCCAACCCCCAGGTGGCGCTCCATGACACCAAAGATACAATTTTGCCCTGGGAGATCAATCCATCATGTCCAGCTGACTTCAGACTGCTTTTTTTTCATTCAGAGATAATTATCTGCTGATCATGGAATTCAGCTGCTGTCATCCATGTAGCCAGCACACTCGCTGTGTCACACAGGTGGTAACGATGGCACACACTTGCACTGTCTTGGCAGTGATAAGAGCTTGACTGTATGTGTCAACACTCATCAAGAAAATAAATTAAAAGATTCTTTGTGTGCAAAAAAATAAGGAGCTGTTTTCTTTGCACACAGATTTGGTTGAGACGGACGAGATCAAGTCAGGTAAGGGATCCATACAAATTAGTCTGACATGACGGCCATGCTAACACATCAGTATAAGGGAAGTTTATATATATAAAAACGTTTTCTATTTCATTTTGCTCCCAAGTATACATTTTATTGTTGCGAATAAGCTCTACTCCATTGGTTAAAATTGCATTCATACTCTAGCTTTTGCAACTGGAAAATTCACAGTGAAAAGTGGGTATAATTATTATTATCAAATATTAATAGAGTGCTTATTCAAAACAAAAGAACCAAATTAAACTGAATGATTAGCCTCTCATTTCCTTGTTATAGTTGGCATTGGCAATTCCTGTTGATTCCAAATGAGTATTAATTTTACATTGAAAGCATATTGGCTTCTTCTCAAATTAATGGTTGCATTGGGATATTTCAAAAATAAATAACATTACAATTAGATATCAAAGCTGCATAAAATATATTGTCATTGTTAATTTAATTCCATCTGCTTTAAATACATTTACATTTGAAATTCTTCAGCAGCAATCAGCATTGCTCCCACTGTTTAGCAATCAGACAGATATGGCACTGCAGGAAGGGGAGCTGCCTGACGTTGAAATCTACTCAGGACTTTCTTCAATCACCTTTCAAAATAATTATAGTTACATTGTCTTTCAAATGAAAATAATTATGCTGGAAAATTCAAGTTTTATCCCCCACCTCTATCTGGGAATTTGACGTTTCTGAAATGATCAACAAGGACCATCATGTATATGCTGTCATTTTCAAGTGCAAACTGGCCCTCTGGAAACTCATTATAAATTAGATGAACTCCCTTAAACTTCATAAAAAAGGCAAATGCTAGATTAGCAGCCTGCAGCAATGTGATGTTCATCTGCTGGAGTCAACAGCTTCACATTTAACTTTAAAAAGCAGCGGTGCTGTCCTTTAAGGCTTGTGAATCCTGCTGCTGTGAAACAGGCCTTCCATTCATAATAGCATTAACAAAGAGAAGACATTCTGCTTATGTTATATTTCGACTTGACAATGAGCAAAGCTACCTGATGATCATGCCAAACAAAAAACTCTTTATTGTGTAAAATTTCTGAAGGCTCCCTTGTGCTACTTTGAGTCCATTATCCAGGTATTAAGAGATCAAAATTATATATTTTTACAGATGTACATGTATTTGAGATTAAATGGACATCAGCAGAGCAAAGGTTTTGTTTTCTGTTGACAGTATGTAATATACTTACCATGCGTGTATTTTTCATAGCACCAAATGAAATTAATTTTTCTTTTGTAGAAAATTTAAAGATTAGCAGTCTGATTGGAAAATTGAACTGAAATTAATGATTTGGTGCTGTGCCACTGTTGCCCATAGAGAACCGTACTTTTTTTAAAAATCCCCACAAAGCCAATGAAAAGTAAACAGGGAGACAGTTCATTCTGTAAAAAAAACCTTTCACTATAAAAAGCAAAAATTGTATATTTCAAACATTAAATAAAAGGTGAAAATTATTTCAAATAAAGTGGCAAAGCTTCAATTTAATTGTGATACGAAGAAACTATGTCTCAGTTACAAACATTCACATTACTTCTTCCAAAAATTTGGCACCACATGCAATCTCACAGTCTTCCTAACTCAGCTTCAACTATGTAACATCTCTTATTCTCAAGTTAGTTACTTCTGACCTTGAGTTGCATTGACTACTGTCTATATTCCAACAGAATCTGAATCTGGTTCACACTGACAAGGTGCTAAGCCTCTCTCACCCGATGGCAGAGAATCCCCAGATAGTCCCTCCTCTAACTCCTTTAAATATTCTAGTTGATTCTGAAAAAAACAAACAGCAGCAGTGAGTTTTGTTCAGCCCACAAGCCCTGTTTTTTCTGTCTTTTGTCCTCTGTCATTTTCAAGTCTATAAAACACACAGTAGCATTTTCTGCCCTATTCTCAGAGATCTGCTTCAACACCAGGATTGGATTTGTTTTGTTCTGTTTTGAACTATCAGTTCTGATTTGAACTGGTTTCTACAAAGACAGGATGAAATCCAACGCCACTGCAATTCGCTTTCTATTTGTCCTTTGCTTCTTAGCTTTATGACCCCATGGTAACCTCAGGTCACATGGTACTTCTTGGAACGAAGATCCACTTTCAGAACACTCCCCAGTTTCACTTCTGTGGTCAAGAGGACATCACACAGTAAGTAGTGCAGACTTATACCAAAGCACAAGTCATGATAATAACTAGCAACTGTACTACACGTTTTTGAACAGCATAACTTTTCTTAATATTTCAAAAATACACTTTATTCATAAAAATATCTTTATGTGCATATATAAAGCACTAAAGCAGTTTGGTTTTGTACAGTAGCATATGAAGAAACAAACAAGCATTGTGGTTTGACTCTATCAAGCAAACAAACCAAAGACATTTCTTACATGTACAAGATTATATTTGCATATTTTTGAGGCATCAGGAGGGTCTGATAACTAACGGGCCTCCATTTAACTTCGACAGAAAGAACTTAGATGATAGTCTTTCCCCACTGGATCTTGACAGTAGCCCCCCCCCCCCCCGGGCTTTTGTATGTGCCTCAGAACGTAGTCCTGGATCTTGGGGTGAGCCAGTCAATCCCTTTTTCTGGAAGACCAACAAGTTTTGGTCAAACAAAAAAAAACTTTTACAGAGGTGATGGTCCTCCAGGCATAGCTGGTGTTCGTCTCTGTGTGCATCCTGGGGAATAGCCCATGGATCACAAAGTCTTCGTCATGGAGCTGGTCAGGTCAAACCTTGACAAAAAAAACTGTATCCTTCTCCAGACTTCCATTGCAAAGGCACATTTCAGCAGAAGATGTGTGACAGTCTCTACACCCGCATTGAGGGCAGTGTGCAGTGACGCAGAGAGTCTGATTATACACGAACGATCTCACAGGTAGTGCCCTTCACGCCACCAGCCAAGTGATGTCTTGGACCTCTGGTCAAAGGTGTTTTTCTTTGCAAATTTATCTACAAAGGACAGGTGTTATGGAACGGTCCAAAGACTTGCCGTGTTCCAGGGCAGTGAGGCCAGATCCATCCTTTGCAACACCAGGGATAGGTAGAACGTCAGTGCAAAGTGACACTTGATGCTTGCGTACTTAGGGTCTACACACAGCTGGATGCAGCCACACACAAAGTTGGCCATCAGGCTTGGGTACGTTCATCCCCCACTTATCCAGACGTTTGTACATGGTGTCCAGGCGGACATGGTCCATCTTAGACATCCAGATGAAGTGGGAGATGGCTCAATGACTGGAATGGCCAGATCTGGGCCATGTACAACATCAGAGGCAGTGTCTTATACCTGACGGCCAGGTTTTTACCCATAATGGAGAAGAAGCAGTTCTTCCAAAAGCCCAGTTTCAACCTTAGCTTGGAGATACGCCCCTCCCAAGTTTTTGCACACACCCCAACCCCACTGAACCATATTCCCACCACCTTCAGGTAGTCTGTCCTGATGGTGAAGAGGATAACGGATTGGTCAGCCCAGTTCCAAAAGAATATGGCCTCGCTCTTGCCTAGATGTAGCTTGGCTCCCGCGGCCCCTTTGAACTGGTCACAGATGCTCATGAGTCTGCGTGCCGACAGCAGATCCTAGCAGAAAACAGTGACATCATCCATGTACAAAGAGACTTTGACTTTCAGGTCTCCTCTGCCTGAAATGGTGTCCCCTCTCTGACTAGCACCCTTCCTGATGGACTCAGCGAAAGGCTCTATACAACACACAAGCAAGGCAGGAGAGGGTGGGCAGCCCTGTCTGATACAGCACAGCATTAAAAATCAATGTGCACTGAGAGGGTATGGCTCAGGTCACTACCTCTGCTTCATGTTGAATATAAAGCCTGTATCAAATGCACTTTTCAGTTATGGTAACTGCCATTATTTTCCACTGCGAGAACATGCATCAATGTAAAACAGGAGCAAGTGAGGCCTGCAGTTGCTGGAGATCAGAGTCGAAAAGTGTGGCGCTGGAAAAGCACAGCAGGTCAGGCAGCATCTGAGGAGCAGGAGAGTTGACGTTTCAAGCATAAGTCCTTCATCAGGAATATTCCTGAAACGTCGATTCTCCTGCTCCTCGGATGCTGCTTGACCTGCTGTGCTTTTCCAGCATCACACTTTTCAACGTAGACGTAAGACAATCAGACTTGCTTGGCATTTTGACAAATACTGCCTCTGAGTTGTTAACAATTTATTAATTCCATTCAGTGCATTATGTTATTTTGTGTTGATGACACAAAGAAAAGTGATATTCTTGATTGAATCGACCTCTATAAAGGAACACAAATGCAAAATGTATCAATCAATACACACATATAAACACATTAAAGTCGTCATTCACATGATTTGATAGAATTTAAAATGTAAAACGTACACATCTGAATATCAGTCAAAGCAGTCACATGTTGCAATAAAAAGTAATTTATGGAAATGAGTCAGCATTTTCATCATATTAGGGGGCTTAACATGTTAGAGTGTTAGAACTCTCCCTGAAAAAGAGTTTGCGATGTACATGGTACGAGGAGAAAGTGAGGACTGCAGATGCTGGAGACCAGAGTTGAAAAATGTGGTGCTAGAAAAACACAGCAGGCCAGGCAGCATCCGAGGAGCAGGCAAATTGACGTTTTGGGAATTCCTGAAGAAGGGCTTATGCCCGAAACGTCGATTCTCCTGCTCCTCGGATGCTGCCTGGCCTGCTGTGTTTTTCCAGCACCACATTTTTGAACTCTACATGGTACTAGTCACTATTTATAAGTTTCATACATTAAATTATTTTGACAATATCAGTGCAGCCTGAATACCTACGCAGAAAAATATATCATTTTATTCTCATTAACATCCTGAATTGTACCACTTGAGATCAGTTGAGTTTTTATTTTAACTGAATTAAACTAAATTTGTCAGAATTAAAACTTGATTTCTTATTATTGATCAACTTATTTGACTTTCAGACACTTACTCAACTTCTTTAATGGTGCTTAAAGTTTTTAAACTCATTGCATTCCCTAGTGGAAGCTACCATTTTATAAGGTGATGGTTGGTACCATAGTAGTCTTATCAATGATAAGTGTGGCACTGTATCATCAGGTGTGACTGAGTATCCAATATGTTAGTCTGGTTCACATTTGCTGCAGAGGAAGACAGTGGGCTGACAAGTTGCACAGTTTTTTGGACTCTGTTTTGTCTTGGACCTCTTTCTGGCTCTCTGTGCTTTCTGGTTTTGCTTGTCTTTTCCCAACGCCCTTCCAAACAGTCAGCCCCCAAAGGTCACAGTTACCAGCATCTGTCTCCCCATTGTCAATGCCACTATCGATCTCGCTTTCGGGTGTCCTTGTTGTCAATGTATGGCATTTAGGAAGATGTTATTCTGTGGCTAACTTACTGCACAGAAAATTTGAGGCACATGGCTATCATCCATAGAAAGTAGCCAAGCCAATGCAATATTAATGGTTTAACAATGAATGCATGTTGATGGAATTAGCGTGCTCCAGGATATATGAATTGGTGAGCTTGTCCTGCCAAGAGTTGGTGGCAATACATCTAAGAGAGCAAAGGTAGAAGCTATTCAGTCTATTTTTCAGCCAAGCATTTGTTGTCCAGGTCTCGTCACTGTATACGAGTGTGCTGAGGAGGCAGCCTTTGCTTATTATTCTCAGCAAGGTTGCCCTTATGCTTTTAGTCGGTTTGGAACATAACAGCTGCTTACGGAGTCTAAATATGTGAAGCTATCAATAACCATCCAGGGTTACATTGCCAGTGAGGATAAATGGCAGGATAGGAACATCCTAGACCATGATATTTGTTTTCCAGATGCTAATGGTCAAATGAAACACTTTACAAATGTGAGAGTCTGTCCATTTGCTGTTGAAAATGTTTCTGAATATGGCATTTTCAGCCTACAGCAACACTGATGAAGACTTGATGTACCTTCACTTGGATAGTAGGTGAAAAAGCTGGACAGCTTTCGATAAGTCCTGCTATACAGGTAGACACAGTCTATAGATGGTGTGAAGGCATGTGATGGCAGCAGAGAGAAGAATGGGCTATAGTGTGTCAGTGCTAGAAACCAACCCTGTTTCAATGTACCACGGAATCACCAAAGGTTCCAAAGTTGTCCTATAGTAGGTCCATTATGTTGTCACTGAAAGAGGAGACCACCTTGAGCAATTTTAGTAGGAGTCAATTTTCTCCAGCAGCTTAAATAGACCCTCTATCACAGAATCACAGAATTGTTGGGACATAGAAGGAAGCCAAAGAACATTACATACCTGCACTGATTCTATTAGCTAGTGCCAATCTCCTGCCATTTTTCACTATCCCTGCACACCATTTCTATCCAAATAATTTCCCAATGCCCTCTTAAATGCTTCAGTTGAACCTGCATCCACCACATTTCCAGGCAATGCATTCCATGCCCTAATTTATCACTGTGTGGAAAAGCTTTTTACCTAATCACCCTTGCTACATTTCCACATCACTTTAAATCTATGTCTTCTCTTTCTTTGTTGTTTACGAGCCTGAATAGCTTCTCCCTACTTACTCAATCCAGCCCAGTCTGCCTCTCGGACCTCTCTGTAAGGAGAACAGTCCAACGTCTCCAATCCGTCATCTTAGCTGAAGTTTATCATTCCTGAAATAATTTTACTTACTTGGTCCAATGTTTTGTCAAGATTGATGAAGGCAATGCATAGTGGTGTCCATCATTCACAGCATTTCTCCTGCAGCTGCCGGACTGAAAAGACCATGTCAATTATAAATTGACCAGTTCTGAAACCACACTTTGAATTCGGGTTGGTGCATTCAGCCAACATTGGCAGTCTGACAAGGACAACATGGGCAAAGCCTTTTCCCATGATGCTCAGCAGAGAGATGCCCAAATAGTTATTGTAACCATTACATTTGTCCTTGCTTTTGTGTTGGGTCACTAAAGTTACACCATGTGTATCCAGGGACCTCATCGCTTCCCTCTAGCAGAGTCGCAGAAGTTCATGCAGATGCTGCAAGGGTCCAGTTTAGTTTGTTTGATGAGTTTAGATGGTACAGCATCCACACTTGAAGCTGTGACCCCATGGCAAGCAAGTCAGTAGATTTGCTAAGCTCCTGCACTTTAGGTATCAACTGATACCATTAGTCAATCATATTTCACTAAAGTATACGTCTCTACCACATTAAAATATTATGACAGCATTGTAAAACTACTCAACCATTTAGCTGAACAACCTTCAAAATAAATGTAAAAAAAGGAGTCACTTGCATATAAATAATAATAATTTATTGATTAAAACACAGATGTGATCAATGTGCACAGGGAAATATTTTAATTTAACTAATAGATAATTACATTGATGGGACATAATATAATAGATACTGGCATTCTAAGTTGCACAATGGGTGCTTTTAGAACAATGTCTCACATCCTGTTTTATGATATGGAAGGTGATGGAACCTTATCTGCAAGAATTCAGATCAATTGAATTTAAATGAGAAGCAGGTGCTGCCGTAGTGCATCCATGAAGAATTCTGAGAATGTTAAAATTAGTGCCATATTTGCCGGGAGACAGTTGGGTACATAAACTTTTCTTGATTCATGGGTCCATTCGGACTGCAGATTGCTCTGCTGTTCAGAGTTCAGCAATTTGAATAAATTATGCTGAAAATCACTTGGTGGTTCATTTTGTGTGAAATTATATTTTCACTGGAAAGGTTAATTTTGAAGGGAGCTTGAATGGCTAGAAATTGTGCAGCTGGGGAGTCTGCATGTTCAGAAGGCAGCAGTTATTAAAAGCAATTGCATTTCCTCTCTGATCTCTCCTGAGACCAGAATCAGAGGAGATGTTAAACCTTGCTTGACACCCCAGTTGGATAATTGTGGGTGTGGGAGCTAATCAGCAGAAGATATCTTCTCAATTTAAATCTTGTCAGTTAGTCAAGATTAGGTTTTCCTGTATCTACCACCATTCAGTTTGTTGCATGCCAATGCTTAGTAAAGTTGTCTGCAAAAGTCTTGCGGTAGCTTAAGAGAGAGTTAATTAAAAAAAAATTAAACACTCGAGCTAGCTGAGCATATTGAATTCATAACTATCTGGTGTAGAATTCCAGTAGTATTTGACAGACTGAATTCATTTAAAAACTGGGGTGGGGATTTCCAGCAGCGTGATAGTAAATTGTTCCAAAATGTGCCACAAATTTTATAGTCAGTCTGGCTGGCAAAATGCCATGCTGTCGTGTTCCCTGATGGTAAATATTTGTAACAGATTTCAACCTTGCAAACAAGGGCTTCTTTCAGTAAAAGGTCATGTAATGTCGTGATGAAAAATCAAATTTAAAAAAAAGTATTGCTAAGTTCACTGCAGCAAAAAGTCTGACATACAGTTCCATAGAAATTGCTTACGATTCATCCAAAGACTTCTGTTTATATTTCTGAGGGATGGATTTTGCCACATCTCCTTGTGTATCTTTTTTCATTTTTTTTAGCTACAGATAAAATTGCAATGGCTTGTTAAGATGAAAAGATAAATCCATCATTTGTTTTAACATGCTCCACTCTGGGTCACAGTATAGTGCATGATCCTAAAAGCCACAACTTCAAAAAATCAACTAGCATTGCTTATACCAGCTTCAGTTCTGACCATTTTAATGTTGATCATAAACTAAAGTTTGTTTGAGCTGGGGCAGAATGGGCACTAAGAGAGCAAAATTAAAGCTGTGAGGTGGTGGAGCACAAATGAAGGGAAAACACTAATAAAAAAGCAAACAAATTCCATGATGGACTACTATTTTTCCATCAAGCAATTACTAATCTTACAATGAAAACAACATAGAAACTTATTTGAGACTCAAAGTTTCACAATGCACTTGGACATATTTATTTCAATGCGGTCACAAGATGGCTCTAGTGCTTTGGGTTTGCTTCAGTTGCACTATCCTTGTGCTTGGTGAGCCAGTTAATAAGATACAAGTGTTCAAGAAATGGCAGCCAATTTGCTATTTGACAAAGCTGTTGCAGAATAAATTGACAAATGTTCATATTCTTTGAATTTTGTGATTTTTTTCAATAAAGTCCAGCTGCCTTTTTTTTAACTTAATGCTAACTAGGCAACATTAGGTTAAACCCTAATGCCAAAAAAAAAATTATTACTCAAGTGGAGGTAGAAGGTGTAATTTTGTCAGTATAGTACTTTCACAAGAGCATCACAGTTGTTTGACTAAGTGGGTTTTCAGTAATAATGAAAAGGATCATACTGGCCGTGAAGTGGGATAAAAGAGGCACCTGAGAAATGAAGTCTCTGACATTAACTATTTGCATATCACAGGTCAGCTTGTGGGGTTAAATTCAAAAGATAAATGTAAATCACAGTAAATGGAAGCTGTTGAAAGTCAGACAGACAAATTACTATTCACTGTTTTATTTGAGTCAAACTTTTTGAAGAACTTTATTGTGTGCTTTCTCAAAGTAAAATTGATGGAAAAGACAAATATTTAATATAAATTAGAAAAAAGACATGCAACTCTGTTGTCTCCACAGATCTAATCTAATTTAGCAAAATACACTTATATTTCTCTTGCTTTGGTCTGTTTTCATCTTCTTTCTCCATAACCTTTCTATCCTCTTCTAACCTTGCTAGCCCATGCTGACCACATCTTTTAGCCAAGCAGAAAGAGAACAATGGACACTGGTGCTTATGCTGTGTGACTCTATTTGATGTGAACTACTTGAGAACAATGCAGGGTGTCACACCTCTCAATTTTACCTTTTTCACATCAGAGCAGTACATTGCTCCTTCCTGAAGAAGGGCTTATGCCCGAAACGTCGATTCTCCTGTTCCCTGGATGCTGCCTGACCTGCTGCGCTTTTCCAGCAACACATTTCCAGCTCTGATCTCCAGCATCTGCAGACCTCACTTGCTCCACTTCAGTGTCTGACTTAGTTCAAAACTCACAGTAAAGAAAAGCTGCAGCCATTAGGTTTGCAGCATGCAATGCTGTGGTACAATACCAAATGTGTTAGACCACTTGTGAACATAGAAATGTAGGAACAAGCCATTCAGTCCTTAAACCTGCTCAACCATTCAATAAAATGATGGTTGATCTGGACTCAGTTCCACCCAGCACACACGCACACCCCTAGAACTCAACTTTGAATTAATTCAATAACTCATCCTCTTCTGTTTCTAGGGAAAGAGAATTCCACCTATTAACACCCTTTGGGAGAAACGAATCTAATCTCTGTTTTAAATGTATCCCTTAGTTTTAGTCTCTCACCAAAGAGGAAATATTCTGCATAGTCCAAAATGGAGTCCCATCAAGATCATATCTACTTCAATAAAATAACAGTTCCTTCCTCGAAACATGTGGTACATTACTAGCTCATCCACCTTGATTTTTAATTATACTTACTTTACTTTATTATAAACCACAAATAGCAAATCAGCAGATTTCACACTTAAATTTAAGCTAAATTGGAATAATTCTCCCCAGGATCAGAACCACAAATCTTATAACAACTCTGTATCTGATAGATGCATCCACCTCTGCTTGAGGTTCTAACCAGTGAGTCACAGATATTGGAGGAAGAAGCAGTTAGTGAGCTGTCTGTCAGAAAGGAAGTCTTCTTTCAGTGTTTTTTTTGTCACTTTGCTGTTGAGGCCATTGAGATTGGACCACTAACTTTATAGGATTATCTTGTCATAATTTCCTAAAACACTCACTACCTACTTTGGATATCTAGTTAACAGAACCTGAACTTTGGGCCATAAACATATAAAAGTCACTGATAAATTATTTAGGGAAGTCAGGGGAAATCCTTTGCCCAGAGACTAAATGGGAAGTGGCACTTGTTGCCAAATGGAGTAGTTGAGGTGAAAACACAAAATGCTGGGAATCACAGTGGGTCAGGCAGCATCCACGGGGATGGCGCAGGTTAACCACTTGAGTCTCATCATCAGATTACAGACATGCATTTAAAGGGAGCTTTGATAAACATGAGAGATAACAAAATTCAAAGATATGTTGATAGAGCTAAATGAAAACAGTTGGAAGGACGTGTCCGTGGAGCACAGACATTGACATGGACCTAGTGGTAGAATGCTCGGTTCTGTGTGGAAACTCTTCAGTGACGTTAGAATTAGTCTCTTTCCTTCATGCAGTAGGGTCAGTTATAATCTTTGGACACCCAAAAAATCAGTCTTGTAAACAGTTGAAAGGATTTCTAGTGCCCAACTCATTTTCATTGTGATGGCGAGTACGATGATGCCAACCAAAGTCACCAATCAGTCTGCTGGACCATACTGGTCCATATCAACGTGCCCAGTTGGCAGCAACTTTGGGCAGAATAGTAGAGTGTGATAACACAGTGGTAGTCTCGCATTGATGACAACCTCATTTATTCATTAACTTATAGAGGTTTACAAAATTATGAGGGCCATAGATAGGGTCAGAGATCCAGAAGTAGAGGGCATAGGTTTAGGGTGAGAGGGGAAGGATATAAAAGAAACCTAAGGGGCAACTTTTTCACTCAGAGGGTGGTACATGTATGTAATGAGCTGCCAGAGGAAGTGGTGGAGGCTGGTACAATTGCAACATTTAAGAGGCATTTGGATGGGTATATGAATAGGAAGGGTTTGGAGGGATATGGGATGGGTGCTGGCAGGTGGGACTAGATTGGGTTGGGATAACTGGTCAGCATGGACAGGTTGAAGCGAAGGGTCTGTTTCCAAGCTGTACATCTCTATGACTCCAAGTCTGAAGAAGACGTCTTGCTATTCCAGCTTCAGGGTAATTTTAAGCTGATCTTTGATCATTATCTTGTTCTCTGTTGGTCAAAAGATACTCAGGCAGATCTTCCAGCATTTGCAGTGGAAATATAGCCAGCTGAAAAGTTCTTTACAGTAATCAGGCGATCTGGAACAAGGGTCCCCTCCATTTTAAGAGTTCATGCTGCCACAATGTGACCAAACCACACAAGCAATCCAGACCCTCATTGCCAGATGTAAGAGCAGCACAAGGATAACCCCAAAGATTGCAGTGGTGGTTATAACAAGCAATTGCTGTAAATATGCATGTGGACAGTAAAACTATTTCATAATACAATGTCTAGAGTTCAGAATTTAATGTTTTATTTGATTTTGTGTATATGAGAGTGATTACATGTTATTTTGTTACAGCACCTACAATTTCTCTCCTGCCTCCTTCCTGAAACTTTAAGCAGATCTCCAATTTACAAACATTATTCAGGAAGAAATGTAGTCTAGTACAAGGATATTTCTCAAGATTGTTGTCTTCTCCTTAGCTTTGCACTAACTTTCTGGCATTCCATATTCTTTCTGCACCTGTTCTGCTTCCATTAGGATCTAAAAGTAGGATTTCCATGAAAGAAAAATGGTAAGCACTCCTTGACTGAACTTTCCAGATAAGCAATTCATAGAATTGTCTCTTACCTATGAAGTTGAGAAATGTTTGGTTTTAATTGCTCTTTTCAAAGCTGATGAATTAGAAAGTCTGAACAAGTCATAGAAACATAGAAAATAGAAGCCATTTGGCCTATCGAGCCTGCTCTGCCATTCAATGCGATCATGGCTGATCATCCAACTCAGCACACAGTTCCCACTTTTACCCTATACTCGTTGATCTCTTTAGTCCGAAGAACTATGTTTAATTCCTTCTTGAAAATATGCAATGTTTTGGCTTCAGCCACTTTCTGTGGTGGAGACTTCCACAGCTCACCACTCTCTTAGTGAAGAATCTTATCATCTCAACCCTATATGTGCTACCCCATATTCTTAAATTGTGAGCCTCATTCTACATGTCATGTCATGTCAGTGACCTACATCTTTTTTCCACACCTTTTCTGTAAGCAAACTGCAACTTTGGTATGATTAGGAGAACTTCTGGAACTGCTGCCTTTGTCCACTTTATCCCATCATTACTAAATATAGCACTACGTTGAGGGCAGGACCATCTATTGCTAGTGGCCAAGCCTACAAAACTTCAATATTTATTTTGGAATGGGTATCACATTGGTACATTATAATTGCATTGCAGATTCTAGTAAAGAGGGGAATAATGTAAAAAAAAATAAAAGTTTTGGAAGAAACCCATCAAAATAGAAATTCCATGTGTTATAATTAAAAATTACATTAATTTTAACTGTTACAACTTTTACAAATAGTAAAATTATAAACTTGAAGAATGGCCATTGAGAGGTGTCAGGAGAAAGCAAGAAATTGCTCAGATTCCTAAATTTGAACATTTTGCATGACAAGGGGAAAATAAACAGTATCAATGTGATTTATACATAATAAGAAATAAACCAAAGGCTCTAGAGGAGTCCTTTTATTTCAGTTCTCAATATTTCAGCTAGTAGGATGATGTACACTAATCAGTGGGATATGCCCTGTTGCAGCACTAATTTAGATTGCTGCAAAAAGAACTGTAGATTAATGGATAAAAGAGGTCTGTGGGAGGGTCACACAGTATGGATTCAACTTGTACCACAGCTTGTCAGCTGCCTGCTTGGATTAAGGTTAACCTTTCATGCTGAAGGTTGCCATTTACCCTATTGTGTGGTGTTCCATTCTTTCTCTCCTCGGAACTTCTAAAAACAGAACTATCATTTATTTGCTTTCCAATGTGAATTCATGAGTCCTCCTCTATCACTTTTAAAGTACCTAATGGCATCAAATGCAAAAAAAATGAGGTTGATGTTCAGGGAAATATAACCAATTTTATGAGAATTCTCCCAAAGAATAAGGCTTTATTTCAAATGGAAAATGCCAGGATAGTTAAATACAACTATGAAATTACTTTAAATTTAGTGAATTCTGCCTTGAATAAAGATTCTGCCTCTTTCAGGAAAAAAAAGACTGAGAGACATCTTTAGAAGATTTTTGTTAGAATTAATAATGTAGAACATGGAATTCTGAAAATTTGACTTATACCCAGCAAAATTACTTCCTGCTGTCATTTAAATTATGGCTGCCCTCTATAAAGGTGTCTTTAGGTGCATTAATTGAATTCCACACTATTTTCCAATAATAATCTGTAAAGTTCATCTGTCCATTCCTCACAGGATACCCGCTGTGTATGAGAGGAGAACGTATCTATTTCAGTAGCTTAATTTATTTTCATGATTCACTGATAATGACTGTCATGCAGGTTGTACATCAGAATTAACCTTCATTTCACTGAGGTATATTACGATGACAGTCCACGACACGTTTCACCTACACAAAGGGCATTTTCTTCCCTTTTATAATCATTCTCAGTGGCTGAAGATTGTTTGATAGCCGATTAATTTTCATAGGAAATCAAGCACAGACTCCCAAAGCAGAACCATCATGCATTCTTTGCTAAGTGACTTTTGTGGTAATTATGTATTTTTTTAATTGCATTTCACAAACTTCCAGTTCACCATTTCCGCCTGTGATTTCTTTCCGTAACTTCATCCCCACAAAGTACAGCATATTAATCAGTGTTACCAAGAGAGTAAAGTGCTAATTTCTCAACAAACCATTAAGTGACAGATATAAATTCAGCCATTTGCTATGGTTTCAGTCAAATGATTTCATTGGGGAACTGGTATCATATTGAGGCAGAGCCTAACCTAGCTCTGTCCTGTTTTCTACCAGATGGACTCATCAAGCTCTCTTTATTTTTTCACCCAGTGTTTGCAACTCATTTGCCAAGACTATCCCTAGCAACATGTTTTGGGGGAATACAAAAGCCACTTTTGATTGGCAACAGATACAGACTTCATTATTCTTCCCTGTGGGGGATGTGACGATAGACAAAGTCAATTTTTAGCTCATTACTCATTACTGCTTGAATTTGAGTTTTATATTACTGGTGAGTTTATATGTGCTGTAACGTACGTTCTAACATGCTTAATGTCAATCACTAATCTGCAGCATTGAGCTCATGTCAAAATATGATACATTTGAATGCTCAATAATTCAAGACATTTCAAATTTGCAATCAAACAGGATTAGAATCTATAATTAAAACAATTTGAAAAGCTCTTTTGACAAAGAAGGAAATTCTTTGCAACCATATCTGTAAAATATTCTAGTTCATAGTTTAAAAAATCATTCTTCTTTATCTTGAATTGACTCAAACGAAAAAAATCAACTTCTTTCTGTTACTCTTTCTCTCTTTTCCCCCTAATGTTATATATTCTTGAGATAGTTCTTCCATAGAAAAATGCTTTGTATTAATCTGTGAGTAAAAGCTATTAATGTATCATATACTGAATACAGTCTCTCAACAATCAACTAATAATTCATGGTAATGATATCAAAATCATTGTCCTTTAGCATTATCATCATGCATCAAGGGCATGGAGGGCATTGACAGTTGACATCTGAACTGATCCAATGTTGTCATAAAAAGTGCCCAAAAACCAAATAAAACATTGACATAAAATTGAAGCCATATATATTATAAACCATAATTATGAAATGAATTCAGTACTCTGATTTAATCAAGGATGTCATATGATGGATTTTAACCTTCCAAGCTTCACTCATGGTGACTGATATCTGAATCCATCGATTGGATGACTGTTTTATAATCACTTGCAGGTATCTACTATTGTGAATATACTCTAAATATACATTGTATTATTATTTATGGGTATTGAATATTTTAGAAAATTAGGATTCGATTTGTATAAATTTGCCCCTATACCACTGGCCACATTAGGGCGATCCAGAAGGTGTATTTAATAATATGCAAATGATAAATTGGCAACTGTTATAAGAAAATGCATATGCATAGCAAAAGGCTTAATTTATCTTCTGAACCCATGTCATAACATCATTTTAAAAGTATTGCACAGATTTAAACAAAACTGTATTGCCATCACTTTCAGAATGTTTGCTAAGTACTGAAAATAGAAATGGTTAGAACTTTTAAAATCAATTTTTAACATCATTTTAAAGGTGTTGCATAAATTTAAACAAAACTGTAATGGCATCAATTTCAGAATGTTTGCTAAGTAATAAAATAAGAAATTGTAAGAATTTTTAAAATTGATTTTTTCAAAATAAGAAGCAATTGCTCTAGCTTATAAAATGATTGAAACATATTTCCATGACAATTATGAATTGGAAAGACAAGAAATAGAAGTTGAAGAGCACAGCTTGAAGATTTTGACATGATGCCAAAGGCCACAACAGCAATGTTAAAGGAGTCTACATTTGTCACCTAACCTCCCACTTTGCTGTTTTAAGTTTATCTATGGCTTTCTGTTATATTTCTGCCTATGTACTAGAAAAGGTGTCCAGTTAAAATAGTATTTTTTAACTACTGCATACCTGCTATGTTTATTTGATATGGAGACTTTCTAACATTATTTGAATTAGACAGCTGGTTATGTGGCGCAGGATTTGTAATATTACCAAATAGAGTGCAGTTTACATCTTTAGTGTAGATCACAGTGAGAGTCACTATCAATTGCTTGTTATATGAAAAGACAAAGATATTGTGACTAATTATGAAATTGAGAATAACCACTTAGATGAACTGTAAACAATTCTTATTTAATGTCACAGTTTTTTTGTCTAATCTGCCTTTTTCATTTTTTACTATTACATCAAAATGTCATGATGAGAAAGAAGGCACTACACAAGGTAAGTACTAAATGTTGCAACCTGTTTTTCCTTTAACTGTTTCATGGACTCAGTATCATGGCCTTTTAATTGCAAATTAATACCTATTATTAACACATTAAATGATGTTAGGAGAACATTCGGAGCACTCTCATCATCCACCACAGCTGACAGTTAAATGCCGCAGCAATTTCAGCAATTCATTTACTTAATAGTGACCTATGCAAATGTGGATCCATGTCATTTGAAAAACTGACTGCCATAATTAAGTAAAAATTGCAGAATTGAACAGTACGAGATACAATTAGAAAAAATACATAGTGATGGTATTACACTAGCTAATTTTAACAGTTTGGAACAATAAAACAGGTTCCATTTATAACATTTCTAATTGGTGAAATATAGGTTCCTAATATGGTACTGTATTTCATTTATTAAATATTCACCTTATTGTGGAAAAGGACTGAGGCTATTATATTTTTCTATTTGTTCTCCATGCCATTTTGTGCAAGTGCTGCTCTGCTATGTCCCTAGTAATTATATATTTCCTTCAATCCGTTCAATAATTATGCTGCTCTGCTGAGTGTTTCCTCATATTAATATCCTATGCATACATTGTTCGCTATTACAAAATGCTTATAAACATACTCAAATAAAACTAGTTTTGACAGTATTTAATTTTTTAAAATTCGAATTTTTACCATTTTGGTTTGAATGCTTAAATACATTTTTACAATTGTAAAGATTACTGCATACACACTGCTATTACCAGGAACTGTTTAAATACCAAGGTGTCAGATGATATAATCCCTTCTACATAGAAGGATTTAATTTATTCGCCTTTCATATATAATATATGCATTGTAGGAATGTAATATACAGTGACAACCTAATCATATGTTTGCTACTTAATCTGTTTTTAATATACAAGAAGATGGTTGTGATTCTTCTTTAAACTTTTATACAGTATATTGCAGTACATTTTTCTCACTGATTGATTGCTTTTATTAACACTGATTTTATTTGTGCTATTAATTTCCCTTTTTAGCACATGTATAAATGGGCACCTTTGGTGAAGCTTAGGTTGCTGTATTATGAGTCGTCAGCACACCTGCCCAAATAAGATGCTTAACAGCGCTGAAGAAAGAAAATGACATTTTATTTTACCCTTAGCATGAAGCCAGGGGCAAAGTTTGATCTGAAAACTTGCAAATTAACCAAAACTGTCACTCAGGAGTTATGGGCTTCAATGCTGCAAAATACAATCTTTGAAGTCCTCATTTCAGCAAAATTATTAAAAACTTTATATCTAATTAGAATTATTACTGCATTCACATTTTTCAAAACCTCTATATCCTCAGGGCCAATTGGGATGAGTGAATTCACACCCTCCTCTCCTCAGCACACTGAACTGCTCCTACAGCAATATCAGATCATTACCATCTCCCCAGCTGAGAAGAAGCAGCCATTATCATGCAGGATTATTAATCTTCTTGTCTTATCAACTTGCAAATCACAAGCCATTGAGCCTTATGGCATGGTTCTGGGTCCATAGTTATTCATTTTGCAGGTCTACCTAGCCTTTGAGTCTCCTTAATCACCTGAAGATTGTCAGCCTCTTACCTTATCTTGCCCCTGTGGTTCCCCCCCAAGCTTGTGTGAAAAGTCCATGATGCTCTCTCAAAAAGGCCTCTTTATTTTTAAAAAGAAGGAGACAGGAAGGAGGATAAATTTCATTAATGGATAAGAATTAACATCTCACAGCCAAGAGCTGACCCTACCTCCTGACATGTATGTCTAACTCATTCTTGTCACTTTTTTCTCCATTAGCATGCTGAACGAGACAGTAAAATAAATTTACAGAGACAGTGAAATGAATCTAAGTTGAAAGACATTCAGATATTTCCCCTAAAAAGCCACTGCTAACTTTGTAATTTTTTTTTTGAAGATCAATTTGCTTTATGAAGCAGAAAAAGAAAAATGCTGGAAGTTGAATAAGATTTTGATCAATATGTGGCTGCATTTATTTTGACCGCACTTCTATATTTTATGACTTCTGTCTAATTCCACGGTTGTTTATTCTGGTGTAAATAATTATATTTAATGGAATTGTTGCATAGATTTGGGTAAAATTCAGAATGTGTTTATTGACAACAAAGAGGATGCGTGCCAATTAACAGCAAATAGGCTTTTCCAATCATTCCAATGTACTTACTAGATTGAAGGTAGCAGTTTATTATCACAATTAATGTATCTGAGATAGCCTATTAATCTTAATTTTCAAATACAAACATTATATTCTCTCCTAAATTTTCTCTCCCAATTTATGTTAAGTAGACTTATGGGTGACTGTAACTTTCTACTATCCATCTCACCATGAACTATTCTTCTGAAAGTAGCTTAGATAGTGGCAAGCTAGATATTCACCTATGTCAGCATCATAATCCTACCTTGGCCCAATAGCAAAGACAAAATCAGGGTGAGAGCATTGTCTGATTTGTTTGTTTTTCCCTATTCCTAAGAAGGACTGAGGTTATCCCACCAATACTCCAACTGTAATTCAGTAACTCAATACTGACCAACAGCTGGACTCAGTGTTACAGTGCATATAGTGGATATGCCAACAAGCTATCGACAGATCCTGACACATTACGCTCTCTTATAAAATTGTCCACAAAAAACAAGATGAATTATAATTTCAGTGTTATCATTTGTTTGCTTGTTTCATGTACAAAACTTATATTTCAGTGGCCCCAAGCACTCATGAAGACTGACCAGGAAGATGTTCAGTAGTGTTACATTAATAATCGGAAAAGAATAATCAGATTCTGACTCATATGGAACCATGTACAAAACAGAACTTTTTGTAAGAAATATCTAAACATTTTAATCCACGACATCACCATCTTTGCAATGTAGATTGTCCTTCCAACATTACCACTAGATGGCAACATTTAAATGACAAAGCCCCAGATAACAGTTTGACAACAAAAAAGTGTCCTTAATAGGATTTCAATTATGATGCATCGTACACCTTTTCTTTTAACAAAACAGTTTCATAAATATGAACCGTCCATAGTTATCATTTGAATTCCCAGTCTTAGCAGGTCTGTACCAGATTTTTTAGATATTTAAATTGTAATTCTAAGTACAAAAGGACAGTATATATTCAAAATCCCCTATAGGCAGAATATATATTCAGAAATCACCCCAGACAGAGGAAAATCACATATAAGGCTAACAATGTCCTTTTAACCCATTCTGTTTAAAGCAGCCAGAATTGATTATTGCAAATGCCTAAGAATAAAGAAAGCATCTTCAAGAAGAAAATGGAAGAAAAATAATACACTACGGGAAAGCCAGAATACAAGGCTTTTTCTTTTGTTTGGATTTGCACTGGAGTCTCACAGCTATTTTACAAACTAGTCTAACTTTATTATGAAATGCTTTGCAACATATTCAATGTTATTTGTGCATTTGTGTAGCTTTTATAAATTCATTTCAGGAATAGATAATAACAATTATTTAAGATGAAATTCTCCAAATAGCACTTTGGTGCTTCTCAAGCATTACTAATACATTACTTGGGGTATTACAATGGAACTTTGTAACTTTATAACTTTGTACCAGATAATATTTTAGTGTAAACATTACTGGAATTAAATAATACTGGAATAAAATCCATAGAGAAGGATGTTAAGTTCTATTTAGAATTACGTTTTTTCTTGAAATCAAATTTGTGTACAATAGACAATGTTCAATTTGTGATGTTTATTTGAGTCAACTACACAAAAACATAAGAGGATAAGAACTAGAAACAGGAGTAGCCCTCAGGTTTGCTCCATTATTTAATACAATTATGGCTGGTCTTATCTCTTCCTCAACTCCACTTTTCCACTTGGTCTTCAAAACCCTTCAACTCATTACTAATTAAAAATCTGTCTACCTCCTCTTTAAAGTTACTCAATGTTCCAGCATCCACCATCTCTGGGCTAGTGAATTCCATAGATCTATGACCTTTTGGGAGAAGTACTTTCTCCTCATCTCTGCTTTAAATCTGCTACCCCTTACATTAAAACTATGACCATTCATTCTGGGTGCCCCTCAAGGGGAAACATCTGCTCTGCATCTATGTTTGTGAATCCTCTTTGAGGGTGACATGGTGGCTCAGTGGTTAGCACTGCCGCCTCACAGCTCCCACGGACCTGGGTTCAATTCCACTCTCTGGCAACTGTCCGTGTGGAGCTTGCATATTCTTCCTGTATCAACATGAGTTTCCTCCAGGTGCTCCAGTTTCCTCCCACAGTCCAGAGATGTGCAGGTTAGGTGGATTGGCCATGCTAAATTACCCATAGTGTGCAGGGATGTGTTGGTTGGGTGTATTGGCCACTGGGATTGAAGGAAGGGGATGGAGCCAGTTGGGATGCTCTTGGGAGACTCAGTGTGGACTTGTTGGGCTGAATGGCCTGTTTCCACACTGTAGGGATTCCATTTTTAAAAATCTTATGTACATCAATTACACCTCCTCTCTTTCATTTAAACTCTGGAGAGTAGAGGTCTAAACTGGTCAATGTCTCTTCATACAACAAGTCCAAACACTGATCCCTCCATCCAAGATTCTTGCATTCCTTCACAGATTATTACTTTTATCCCAATTGCTGAACCATCATAACCAAGCAGCTCTATTATATTTACTAACATTAAGAAGATGAAGATAGAGAAGGACGCAAGAAAGGGATGAACAAGAATTGCACAAACAAAGACACAAAGCTCAGGCAGTTTCAGCTGTGAGTGAGCAAGTGCTTCCAGTCTCATTGAGTAGTCTATTGAGGTAGGGTGTACTGAAGGCATTGCAGCTACCTGTAGATAAGTGAAACACAGTATGTGAGGGATATTTTCATGACTATGGATACCATCACCTACATCTGGCACCATATAAAAACAGAAATGCAGCCAAGTGTCTATCAAGGAAGTGCTATGGCTGTGGTAATGAAGACCCCAAAGGCATTTAGAGTCATAGAGATGTACAGCATGGAAACAGACCCTTCGGTCCAACCTGTCCATGCCGACCAGATATCCCAACCCAATCTAGTTCCATCTGCAGCACCCAGCCCATATCCCTCCAAACCCTTCCTATTCATATACCCATCCAAATGCCTCTTAAATGTTGCAATTGTACCAGCCTCCACTACTTCCTCTGGCAGCTCATTCTGTACATGTACCACCATATGTGTGAAAGAGTTGCCCCTTAGGTCTCTTTTATATCTTTCCCCTCTCATCCTAAACCTATGCCCTCTAGTTCTGGACTCCACGACCCTAGGGAAAATACTTTATCTAGCTATCCTATCCGTGCCCCTCATAATTTTGTAAACCTCTATAAGGTCACCCCTCAGGCTCTGACACTCCAGGGAAAACAGCCCCAGCCTGTTCAGCCTCTCCCTATAGCTCAAATTCTTCAACCCTGGCAATATTCTTGTAAATCTTTTCTGAACCCTTTCAAGTTTTACAACATCTTTCCCACAGGAAAGAGACCAGAATTGCACACAATATTCCAACATGGCCTAGCCAATGTCCTATACAGCCGCAACATGACCTCCCAACTCCTGTACTCAATACTCTGATCAATAAAGGAGAGCATATCAAACGCCTTCTTCACTATCCTATCAACCTGCGACTCCACTTTCAAGGAGCTATGAACCTGCACTCCAAGGTCTCTTTGTTCAGCAACACTCCCTAGGACCTTACCATCAAGTGTATAAGTCCTGCTAAGATTTGCTTTCCCAAAATGCAGCACCTCGCATTTATCTGAATTAAACTCCATCTGCCACCTCTCAGCCCATTGGTCCATCTGGTCCAGATCCTGGTGTAATCTGAGGTAACCCTCTTTGCTGTCCACTACACCTCCAATTTTGGTGTCATCTGCAAACTTGCTAACTGTACCTCTTATGCTCACATCCAAATCATTTATGTAAATGACAAAGAGTAACTTGTTTGTCACCGGCTCTGTTCAAATCTCCACTGGGGACTTACATGGCATCTCTCAACTTATAGTCCGCATGTGTATTTGTGAGTTCGCTGATACTCTTTACAGAGAAGCAAGACAGTTTGCCCAATTCACCATGGAACCAGACAGCCAAGGTGTCCGTGGCATCAAATTTGCCTCCATTGCTGTATACAACTAGTCAGGCCTGCCAATGCATTACTTATTTACTCCTTTTTTCTGTTTTCTGTTCTTTTAACCAATATTTGTGTCAGTAGATTAACTCCTACCTCATATACTTTAATATTTCTAATTAGCTTCCAGTGGAGAACTTTATCAAAAGCTTTCTGAAAATTTCAGTATGTGACATTTACTGGTTCTCCTTCATTAACTTTGTTTGTAGCATCTTCAAAAACCCTTCAACAAGTTCTTCAAATATGACTTCCTATTCACAAATCCATGCTGACTATGCCCAAACAGATCATTATCAACTAGATATCTATTTATCCCATCCATTGTAATAGATTCTAATGTTTCCCTACTACTGATTTATGGCTCACAGGTCTGTGGTTGCCTAGTTTCTTTCTCATCTCTCTTTCTTAAGTAATGGGGTGATATTTGCTACCTGCCAATCTATAAGTTTAATTCCAGAATCTATAGAAATTTGGAAGATAACCACTAAAGCACCAACTATCTCCATTGCCACCTTCTTCAACACTCTCAGATGTTGATCATCAGCTTCTGGGCATTGATTTACTCTTCAAGTACTTACAGGAGCTTTTACAGTCTGTTTTTATGTTATTTGTTCTATTACATTCATATTATATTCTCCCTTTCCTTAAGAGCTCTTTAATTTTTCCTTTCCTTCAGCTTCAACTTAGTGCCACCTCAGTAGACACTGTTTGAGGAATCCTGCTGACTACCTTGCTGTCTGGCCTCATTTGATTTTGATGGATGAGCATTGGTGGTCCCAGGATGTCAAAGGCTCCAGCATTCTGGGGTTTTCTATACAGATGCAGATGCAACCTCTTCAGCCTGACCTGTCATAGATGTTTGGATCCCTGGCAGATGGTGGTTGATGCACAAGAGCACCTCTGGAATATTCTGAGGTGACTAACTTGGTGTCTTGCCATCAGTTCTCGTCCATGTTAGCATATAATGGTACACTCACTCACCCCATGTCAGAATGGAGCACCTGAAAGCAGGTCAAGGACCTCTTGTCTAGTTAGTCATAGAGTCATAGAGATGTACAGCATGGAATCAGACTCTTAGGTCCAACTCGTCCATGCCAACCAGACTTCCTAAATTAATCTAGACACATTTGCAAGCACTTGGCTCATATCCGAGAGTGGGGTGCTAGAAAAGCACAGCAGATCAGGGCATCAGGAATGAAGAGCTCTTGCCCGAAATATTGATTCTCTTGCTCCTCGGATGCTGCCTGACCTCGACTCTGATCTCCAGTATCTGCAATCTTCACTTTCTCCTTGGCTCATATCCTTCTAAACCCTTCCTATTCATATACCCATCCAGATGCCTTTTAAATGTTGTAATTGTACCCACCTCTATCACTTCCTCTGGCAGCTCATTCCATACACACACCACCCTCTGCGTGACAAAGCTGCCCCTTAGGTCCCTTTTAAATCTTTCCCCTTTCACCCTAAACCTATGCACTCTAATTCTGGACTCCCCCACTCCAAGGAAAATACCTTGTTCATTTACCCTATCCATGCCTCTCATGATTTTATAAACCTCTATAATAAATGAATCCATCCAAGGTTTGAATGAGAAAGTGAATGTCCATGCATGTGCCGGGTCCATTGCTTTTCGTCATTGATATAAATGATTGGATGTGAATGTAGGAGGTATAGTTCGTAAGTTTGCAGATGACATCAAAATTGGTAGTGTAGTTGGCAATGGAAAAGGTTATCTGGGACCTTGATCAGGTGGCCAGATGGGCCAAGGAGTGGCAGATGGAGTTTAATTTAGATATATGTGAGCTGTTGCATTTTGGTCGGGCAGTACAGGGCACTTAATATGCACTTAATGTTCAGCTCTGGGGAGTGTTGCCAAATAAAGAGACCTAGAAGTGCAGATGCATAGTTCCTTGAAAATGGATTTGCAGATTTCCAGCTTGATGAACATCTGCCTTCATTGGTCAGTGCATTAAGCATAAGAATTCAGACGTCATTTTGTGGCTACAGACATTGGTGAGGCTACTTTTAGAGTACTGTGTACAATTCTCTTCTCCCTGCTATAAGAAAGATGTTTTTAAACTTGAAAGGGTTCAGAAAGGATTTTCAAGGACGCTGCTGGGATTGGAGGGCTTGAACTATAAGGAGAGGCTGAATAGGCTGGGACAGTTTTCCCAGGACCGTCTAAGGGTTGAGGGGTGACCTTATGGAGGTTTATAAATTCATGAGGGGCAAAAATATGGTGAATAGCCAAGATCTTTTTCCCATGGGTAAGGGTGTCCAAAACTAGAGGGTTCAGATTTAGGATGAGAGAGGAATAATTTAAAAGGGATCTGAGAGGCACCTTTTTCACGCTCAGGGTAGTGCACATTAGGAACGAGACACCAGAAGAGGCGGTTGAGGTGGGTACAATTATAACATCGAAGAGGCATCTGGATTTGTACATGAATCGGAAGGATTTAGAGTGACATGAGACAAATCCTGGCAAATGGGACTCGATCAGTTCAGGATATCTGTTCGGCATGGATGAATTATACCCAACGGTCTGTTTCTCTGTTGTCTGACTGTATGACTCTATGATTCTATGACTGTATGTGTGGCAGTTACTGGTTATTTGCTGAACCTGGGTCTCTACAGTAGCTGTCATCATCTATGGAGACACTTGTTTACTGGGCCATGACATCAGGCAGGATCTTGAGTAGACTCCTCTACTCTCTGCTTCACTACACAAGATCTCTGATAGCTTTGTCAAATGTCCTCCAGCTTGCTTATACATCTCCATCAGCTCATTAATGGCAAAGTAGGTGCTTGTTTTCCAGCAGTGCTCCAAGTGTCAGAGATCTTAGACAATTCTTCCCCATTTAGCTGCAGGTCTACCCACCAGAATATCATCCTGAAACTATTCTCTATACTGTTGGATGATGGGAAGGAAGACCTTGATAGTATATCCTCTGAGACTCACAACTGTTTCTCCTCAGAGGTGTGGTTCAGTTCAATGAGGTCTCAGGCTCTTCTTTTGGTCTTGGTTTGGCAATGTGATCTGGAGACTGTACAGTTGAGCTGCTGGGACTAGCCACTCGATACTTTCTCAGATGGCTGTAGATATTAAATCTCCCATTCAAGTGGAATGTGACTATAGTATGTGGGTCATCATGGACCCTACAAATATCCTACATTGCCATGTGTACAGGAAGTGCTCCCAGCTGCAGAAAATTAAGCTGTGTTGTCAGAGCTTGAGAGGCAGCTCGAGACTCAGTGGCTGAATTCACAGGGGAGATGCCGGAGGACTGGAAGACAGTTAATGTGGTTCCAGAAAGTTAGTAGAGATAAACCAAAAATAACAAGACTACTGGCTGTCACATCATCAGTGGCAGAGAAACTACTGGAGAAAATTCTGAAGGAGACACTTAATCTCCACTCGGAGAAGCAATGTTTGAACAGAGATGATCAGTTTAGCTTTGTCAAAGGGAGGTTATGTCTAATAAATTTGATTGAACTTATATGAGATGGTACCCAAGTGTGTAGATAAGGTAGTGCAGTTGATATAGTTTATTTAAATTTCAGCTAATCCTTTCACAAGGTCTTATATAGGATATTGATAAAAAGGGTAAAAGCACATGGGATCCAGAACTTGGCAAGTTGGATCCAAAATTGCCTTAGGGACAGGAGACAGAGGTTGGTGGTAAAAGGCTGTTTGTGAGTCTGGAGGCTGGTGTCTAATGGTGTACCAGAGGAATCAGTGCTGGATCTCTTATTGCTTGTGATGGATATAAAAGATATGCAAGAAAATATGGGAGAATGAAAAGTAAGTTTGTAGATGACATGAAGATTGGCCAAGTGATTGACATTGAGGAAGAAGGTTTTAGGTTACAGGACAATGTAACCAGATTGGGCAGATGGGTGGATCAGTGGCAGTTGGAATTTAACCCTGATAAGTGCACTTCTGGAGAAGTAACAAGACAAGGGAGTACTCAATGAATAGCAAAACATTTGGAAGCTCAGAGGAACAGAGGGATGTTGGAGTTTTAGTCCATAGATCCCTGAAGGCAGCAGGACAGGTCAATAGAATAGTTAAGAAGGCGTACAGGGCACTTACTTTGATCAGTTGTGATATAGATAGTGAAAGGAGGTTTTGTTGGAGTTGCAAAAAATTTGGTTAGGCCACAGCTGGAGTGTTGTATGCAGTTCTGATCACCACACTGTCGTGATGCTGTGATTGCTTTGAAAGGGGTGCAGACGTGATTCATCAGAATGTTATCTGGAATGGAGTACTTTGGCAATGAAGAGTGGCTGTATAAACCTGGATTGTTTTCTTCATAGCAGAAAAGGCTGAGAGGGGTCCTGATTGAAGTGTATGAGATTATGAAAGGCACAGAGGATGGAAAGCAGCTGTTCCCATTTAAGTTGAAAGGCACGAGGTCTACAGGGAATTTGAGGAAGTGCTTTTTCAGCCACTTTGGAAGGATAGTTGAGGTAGGAAACTTCTCAACCTTTAAAAGTACTTGGGAGAACACTTGAAATGTTATTACATTCAAGGCCAAGAGCTGGAAATTGGGAAGAGTGTAGATTTAGAGTAGATTTTTGTCAGTGCAGCCTCTATGGGCCAAAGTGCCTCTTCTGTACAGTGCAATTCTATAACTCTATGATGAGCTTTGTATGTTTAAAATGTCCACTTTTGATTGGAGCTTTATGGGATCGCTGCTGGCCTGCTTCCACTGTACAAGTAGTGCCCCCACCCCCGCCCAGCTATCAGGATCCACAGCAAGCTATCAGACAATTTAGGTCAATTCCCATACCACAGGTGTTTCTTTAGAGTGTGCAGAGGGCAGACATCAATGCTGAAGGTCAACATTGCCTCCAATATGCCACTGCACACTTTGGCCAACTGAGGTAAAGAGTATTTTGTGATTTTGCTTTGATTGCTCACCCCCACAATTGGACACTCCCACCACCATCATTCCATCAGTTCTTGTCTCTCAAACATATAGCTGCCACTCAGGCAAAAGTGATGATTTGCTCAACCCAGCCCTCAAGATAGAATAATGTCTGATAGCCTCTTTACAGCAATTTTCAGCAAATGCTGCTCAATGGCGGACCCACCGTTGGTTTTACAAGTGTGGGCAGGGTTGAGTGCAATCTGTAATCTGAGTATTACAAACAACGTCAAACGTACATGCTGGTCGATTCCATCAGCCAATCGCTGGGACTAGCTACACACTTGGCCTTGCACTGACACTGCCATGGTTCGATTGCATGTTAGACAGAATGTCTTTTTTTAGACTGACAGCAGCATCCTGTTAGTGGAAAATACCACTTGTGTAAGCATTGCACAGTAGCAACATGAAACAGTCTTTAATAATTCTGGCTGCACTAAAAGCTACGTGAGCAATAAATTTAAGATAATGGCCCACATCTTTCAACAGGAAGATAGTTATTGGAGAAACGTAGACGGAGTTATATATCATGACCATGCAAGTGTCCTGATGTAGCTGACTCCATGAGAATTGCTCGGGAACTGAAATTTCTGATGGGCAATTATCCATTGTCGAGAACATTCCAAAAATGCCCCAACTCTGATTTAGAGTTAAAGCCTTCAGTTGGTTCCGACACATTTACTTGAATAGGAAGACACGAACAGTGAGAGGAATTAAAACCTGCTCTTACTCCTAGTTAATAATAAAACAGACCCTCTAGAGCACCACTAACTCACCAACTGCTACCACCCTTTCCTCCTCCAGGGAATCCAATCAGCTTCCAAGCCCTCAATCTTTCCCCAGGACCTGGTGCCCTTCCCTGACCCAACACCCAACAACAATCCTTGCCCAACCTCCCTACCACAGCCCCAGGGCCTAACACCTTGACTCAAACTCTAAAATCCCTGTGACCCAAGCAATCTGGACCTCTCCCAATTCCCACCTCCTGAAACATGATTCCCAGCCCTTACCATACCACTCCCCTAATACTCCCTCACTCCAAATTTCATGACCTTCGACTTCTATCCCAGATTCCCACCCTCAATTCCCATCCCTGACTTGACCTGACCCAACAATCCTTGATTACATCCTGCTCTGAACAGACTTGTTATACAGTTCCCAATGCCCTGATCTGACATCCCCTGACCCATCTGAACTTCCCTAAGTCCTTTCTCACTTACCTACCACTCTATGCCCCCAACACACCAACCTAGCATCTAGACCACCTCCACCAGACTCATCCCAAAGTTCCTAATTCTCCCACAATCCAACAGCATCTGACCTATCTGGAGCCTTAACAATTTAGATGCCACACTAGATGTACCATTTGCAACTTGTCACACACACAGACCCATTAGGAAAATGATTGTGTCCAAGTCTTGCACTTTTTGCAAATTACCCAGAAGCTTGGGCAACATATTACTGTTGCTTTCTGTATGACAACCCTTCAGCCAATCAAAATTCACTTACCAACAGATCAGAATCTTTTCTCCTACAGTATAAATTATTGTGATTATTTGAAATTTGACATTCTTGCATTTGTCCTGATGAGCATAGGATGAAAAACTCTTACAAAATGTATTTCTTTTCAACAATATTCCAAGTTCAGTGCTATCAGGTTGATTCAGTAACTGTTGTAGTGTTGCTTTAGCACAGCAATTTTACATTTATGAGCTTCTGTACACATAAGTGGAAATGTCAGACGCAAAAAAGAAAATTGTGTTGCTAATGTATTTTGAATGCACTGCTGAGAACTTGCATTCAAAAGATTTTGTCATCTTGCTATAAAGTATATATCACATTTATTTGCACACAATGGGACCATTTGAGAAGTCTGCATTCCCACATCAGTGCTGTTTCAGGCTAGGTGGCTACACCAGCAGACTAACAGGTTCCTGTATAGATACAAAGCAAAGTAAACCCAGAGACAAGCAATGGGACAATTCAGAACATGCTCAATAGCCATGAGTAAGAAGTCATTCTGCCCAAATCCAATATCAGCTTCATCCCAGCACATTTTTCAACCAGTAAGCTGATGGAGAATTCTGACAGATCTGTTCAATGAGAAATTTGTTTTGTTCTAGGATTTGTTTAGAGGCTATTTTTGTAAATTGTAGAGAAACTTTCATGTTATCTTCTATATCTACGTTCCTTATTTCTTTGATAAGTTTAATTCTAGTCTAAACCCCAGATCGGGGCACTTAGGGATATCTAATCTAAACAATTGCCTCTTTTCATGGTATTTTATAATATTTGTAGATCCCACAAGTGAGCTTTCATTTCAGGTTGCCTAATGTTTCTTGCTTTTGAAATGTGATCTAAATGAAAGAATTTATGGATTTATCAGCCAAGGTGATTAGCAAATGTCCTTACAAACACAATAAACTAAATAAATGAAAATAAACGTCAATCAAACACTCCAACATTCTGAATTTATAAATTATTGTCATTAGTTACAGCAACATAACTATTCCATAAGTAAATCTACATTTCTAATGGACTGAAATTTCTAACTTAATGAGATAGAAATATAGACCTAGCTTTGATTTTTGAATTGCATCATTTCCATTCCTTTCTCCAACCTTTTATTCTATTCAGGGAGTATTAGAAATAACAACTTGACAATATTAATTCACTTTAAGTAATGTTTCTGTTGATCCTTTACAATTATCTAATGTTGTTTTTCAAATTGACCTGCACATTCTTTTAAACTTTCCAAAGTTTGTTGAGTGCTTGTGTACCAAAGATGCATATTTTGAACCATCCAAGCAAATTAAGATGGAGGTTAATTGCCTAAATACAGTTCCTTTTGCCCAGAAAATAACACAGTACATTATTCCTTAAATGAAGATCAACGTTGATACTCACTGGCCTTTCACTAGTCTTATCTGAATCCACCCCACACTAATAAGAAATGTTGTCTTCTTTGTTGACGAAAAAGTCTTACACAGGCAGTCTCAGTTTCATTTGTAATATTAATTTAGTGAAATAACTACAAAGTATCACTCTAAGCATACACTCCCTCAAATAATTTCCAATTCATTAGCCCCTAATTTTTCTTATTCCATACTTCTACACTGAATGGAGAACAAATTAGAAACTATGTCCTAAGCTAACTTAGTTAACTTATCGGATGGTGCATTGGAGGAATACTTACGACATTCACAAAAATGTTGAATGGGGCCATTAGGACATAAAATGAATTCATGCAAATTGTTAATCAAGTCTTCCATTGTGTTTACAAGATTATAATTACATTCAAATATGAAAAGAAACAAAACTTTAAAAGCAGCATTTATTAACAAATCAAAGTAGTATTAGTAAAAAACTGACTGGCCTCATAAAAACCTGTGCAGAAACGTAGCATTCATTGAATGCTAAGGAATCCCAACCAAAACTATGGCTTATCTGCTGCAAGGAGTATCAGAGATTCTGATGGTGGAATTTTGTCAACTGAAACCAGTGTCTAACTTTCAACTGAAAGCAAATGTGCAAAGATACTTGCACAGTATAAAAAGAAAAAGTGTTTCAGGCATAGATGAGGAGGAATGTAATGCGACAGGGACTCAGAGGTTAGCACTGCTGTCTCTCAGAGCCAGGGACCTGGGTTTGATTCCAGCCTCGCGTGATTGTCTGTATGGGTTTCCTCCCACAGTCCAAAGATGTGCAGGTTAGGTGGATTGGCCATGCTAAATTGCCCATAGTGCTCAGGGATGTATAGGTTAGTTAGATTAGCCATAGGAAACAAAGGGTATGGGGATGGGTTGGGATGGAATGGTCTTCAGAGGGTCAGTGTGGATTCAAGGGGCTGAATGGCCTACTTCCATACTGTAGTAACTGTATGAATTTATTTCTGTCAGAGGATAATTAACCTTTGAAATTCTATACCCCAAAGGTCAGTGGAGACTGAATTATTGAATATACTCAAGGCTGAATTTGACAGATTTTTGATCTATAAGAGAGGTAAGTGTTATGGGAAGAATAGGGAATGGAAAGGCAAGAAGTGGTGTTAAAGCCACAATCCATATTGAATTGCAGTGAAGTCTCAGTGGACAAAACAGCCTATTCCTGCTTCTATTTCTATGTTCTTGGACCAAAAAATGGTTGTGGAAATGGACATCCACGGTTCAACAAATAAAATAAAAGCATTAGACCGTCTGGATGTGGGTATCAAAAGGACTAAATCGGAAACCAGAAAAGGCTGGAATCAAGGGAGTACAAGACACAGGTGAGGGAATTGTGAAGATCACAAATAAAATAGTTAGTTTTGATTACATTTCTTTAGAAGAGAAAGATTTACATTGGAAGCAGTTCAGAGAAGGTTCCCTTGACTGATACCTGGGATAGGGGATTTGTCTTATGAGGAAAGTTTGAGCAGAATCCATACTCACTAGAACTTAAATGAATGGGAAGCAATCTCATTGAAACATAAGGCATCTGGGGGGTCTTGGCAGGGTAGATGCTGGATGGATATCTTCGTGATGAAGGCAGGAAATAGGAGGAAAAGCTTCAAAATAAGAGGTTTGCCATTTGGGATGGAGTGAGGAGGAATTTCTTCTATTGGGGCACATTGGTGTGTGGAATTCTGTTACACCATTATGTAGTGGAGTCTTGGTTGTTGAATATATTCAATACTAAATGAGATGTTTCATCTATAAGGGAATTGAGGGGAACAAGCAGGAAACAGGTGTAAGTCAGATCAACCACGATCTCATTGAACAGCAGAGCAGGCTCTAGGGGGTGAATCACTTACTGCTTCTCCTATTTCTTAGATCCTGAGGTTTTCTTCTTTATTTGTCAAAGTGCTCTGCACAAATGGAGAAGAGAGAGAAGTTGGGTGTCACTGGCAGTGGTAGATAGAAAACTACAAGTTTAATGTGCAGCTGTTCCTTTCCTTCCAGCTGTACAATAAAGTAAGTAAGAAAATATGTTCAAACTTACTCTCCAGTTCCAGACTGAGTCCCTTTGATGCCTGCATTCAAAGGGTCTAATGGCTGTTTTCTTTTATGTTATGCACTGTGAAGGCCTATTTTCATGCCCCAGTATATTATAGATTATCACTCAATACTTTAAAAACAAACTGGGCTCACATAATCTACTAAAATAGCTGATGTAAATCATGTGGCCTTTGGCATTTGAATTACAGGCAGCACCTTCAAATCTCCAGTGAATAGCTAATTTTATATCAACACTCTCATGGTGGCTCAGTGGTTAGCATTGCTGCCTCACAGTGTAAAGGACCTGGGTTAAGTTCCAGTGCTGGGCAACTGTCTGCATGGCTTCGCACACCTCCAGGAGCTCCAATTTCCTCTATTAATCCAAAGGATGTGCAGGTTAAATGGATTGGTCATGCTAAATTGCCCATAGGTGGATTAGCCATGGGAAAACCAGGGACAGGATGGAGCTGGGTGAGTTGCTGTTCAGAAGGGTGGTGTGGCCTCAAAAGGCCAAGTGGCCTGTTTCCACACAATAGGGATTCTGTGACTCTTAGACATCCAGGGAAGTGACGCATCTCTTTGTTAAAAACTCAATTAAATTAAAAAGAACAATGGAATCTTCAGACTAGCTCCATCCAGGGCTCATTGTGAAAAAAGAGAAGATTGAAACAAAATTGGTGGACAGATTGAAAAAAGTGGACCAAAATGGCTGTTTCAAGACCTCAGAACATAGCAAAGGATTTTACAATCAATATGAATATCACTCCCTTATTTAGAAAAGGGTTTAACCGTGTAGAAAGTCACATGATGGGGGAGAGATACTGTTTTTTTCAAATTATCTACAAGCTGTTTATCCACCAGAAAGCCATTGAACACACAGTTTTGTGGTGAGGAAGCAAGATCACAAATTAACTGTATATCATCAAACAAATGAAATAATTAATACTTTGAAAGAGGGAGGCTCCAATTAACAAAAGGATTCCCCCACCTGCTCCAAAATCAAGGTTAGCTGAGAAGCAACTTCCTAGAAATTTGATGACAGGAAGCTGAGAACCTGCTGAGAATTCTTCATTTTACAAGAATCTTAGTCAGCTTTAAAGCGCCAATTTCATTCTTGCAACCAGGCTAGCCTCAGAGGAGACGAAATTGTAAAGCACAGTTTAAATTGGAACGTTGTCTTGTCTAAGCTTACAATCAACTTTTGTGTGCATGTGTGTGCTTGCATGAGATTCAGTGGACAATGTTGGGTTATCTTCAGGGTAAATAAGTGATACTAAATAACCTTTTCTTAACTCACGAAAGCTTGCTGCTGAATTTATAAAATGGGATCCACACTTTAATGGTAAGAAAAAATTCATCTCACAAATACCAAACATACTGATCGGGGCAGCAAAGAGAAGGCAACTAGACTAGATGAGATTGAGGTTCACAAGGAGGAGGTAAAAATTCTTGAAAGTGTGAAAATAGCTAAATCCCATGGGCTGGATGGAATTTATCCTAGGATTCTCTGGGAAGCCAGAGAGGAGATTGCCAAGCCATTGGCTTTGATCTTTATGTTGTCGTTGTCTACAGGAATAGTACCAGAGGACTGGAGGATAATAAATGGTGTTCCTTTGTTCAAGAAGGGGAGTAGAGACAACCTTGGTAATTATAGACCAGTGACCCTTACTTCAGTTGTGGGTAAAGTGTTGGAAAAGGTTATAAAAGATAGGATTTATAATCATCTCATTAGGAATAAGCTGATTAGGGATAGTCAACATGGTTTTGTAAAGGGTAGGTCATGCCTCACAAACCTGATTGAGTTCTTTGAGAAGGTGACCAAACAGGTGGATGAGGGTAAAGACATCGATGTGGTGTATATGGATTTCAGTAAAGCGTTTGATAAGGTTCCCCACAGTGGGCTACTGCACAAAATACGGAAGCATGGGATTAAGCGCGCTTTAGTTGTTTGGATCACAAATTGGCGAGCTGAAAGAAGACAGGAGGTGATGGGTGATGGGGAATATTCATCCTGGAGTTCAGCTACTAGTGGTGTACCACAAAGATTTGTTTTGGAGCCACTGCTGTTTGTCATTTTTATAAATGACCAGGATGAGGGCATAGAAGGATGGGTTAGTAAATTTGTGGACGACACTAAGGTCAGTAGAGTTGTGGATAGTGATGAAGTATATTATAGGTTACAGAGAGACATAGATAAGCTGCAGAGCTGGGCTGAGGTGGCAAATGGAGTTTAATGCAGAAAAATGTGAGGTGATTCACTTTGGAAGGAGTAACAGGAATGCAGAGTACTGGATGAATGGTAAGATTCTTGATAGTGTAGATGAGCAGAGGAATCTTGGTGTCCATGTACAGAGATTCCTCAAAGTTGTCATCCAGGTTGATAGGGCTGTTAAGAAGGCATACAGTGTGTGAGCTTTTATTGGTAGAGCGATTGAGTTTCAAAACCATGAGATCATGCTGCAGCTGTACAACACTCTGGTGCGGCCACACTTGGAGTATTGCATGCAGTTCTGGTCACCGCATTATAGGAAGGATGTGGAAGCTTTGGAAGGGGTTTAAAGGAGATTTACTAGGATGTTGCCTTGAGGATGTTGTCTTACAAGGAAAGGTTGAGGGATTTGAGGCTGTTTTCGTTAGAGAGAAGAAGGTTGAGAGGTGACTTATTTGAAACATATAAGATAATCAGGGAGTTAGATTGAATGGATAGTGAGAGCCTTTTTCCTCAGATGGTGATGGCTAGCACGAGGGGGCATAGGCTTCAAATTGAGGAATGATAGATATAGGACAGATATCAGAAGTCATTTCTTTACTCAGAGAGTAGGGGGGGTGTGGAATGTACTGCCTGCAACAGTAGTAGACTCACCAACTTTACAGGCATATAAATGGTCATTGAATAGGCATATGGAAAAGAATAGAATAGTGTAGGTTAGATGGGCTTCAGATTGGTTACACAGGGTGGTGCAACATTAAGGACTGAAGTGCCTGTACTACGCTGTAATGTTCTATGTTCTATGTACACTCTGTCAGTAATACTGTACTTTATAGTAACCTTTCTCCATACAGTGGTAGCACATTTCTCATGTGGAGTGAATACAAGCCTGTCTCAGTTACCTATCACATTTAAATCTCAGATACCTGGAAAATAAATATGGTTAAGAAATTTGTTCTGAATAATTAGTTTGAATCAACTGTTGTCTTGTTAACTAGACTCAACTAATGATTCTTCACCCTGAATCTCAACAAACATTTCTTGGGAGTAGACCATATTCTCAACACATTCTGAATTCATTTCCAGGCTTCTAGAAATACTGGGATTAAAGAATGTTAAATATTCAATTGCATGTTGTATTTTTGATGCTGAAAATATTGAAGTAGCATTCAAAAGCCATTGTAGATAGTTATTTTGCCAAAAAGCTACAATATGGTGAGAATCTCCTATGCAAAATCAACAACAGCAATTTGCATTCACATAGTGCAGATATCACAATAAAACATTGCTAAGTCCTTCACAGAAGCACTATCATATAGAATTTTACATACATGATATAACATATTAGAACAAGTTATCAAAAGTTTGGTTAAAGAGGTAGCTTTTAATGAATGTTTGAAAGGAGCAGCAAAGGTGAGGCTCGAATATCAATTAATGTGTATTCACAATTCAAGGGCACCATGATTAATATTGCAAAGCATACGTGTTTACTCTTAGCTCAAGTGTAATTTTGTATGTTTCATTCTCAGTTCGGCAACAATTTTTTGTATAGACTGAATGAACTGATACGATTTGCCTGATCCTAATTTTGAAGTTTGGAAATTGTTTGCTTGCAGAGCTTGACTCAAATTCCTGCTTACTGATGCACTTCTTTGACCAGAATTGGTTATTCACTTTCATTTTCTTTGGTGAATTCAATGACCTTAGTTTTGCCAATCAGAAGAATTATGATCACTTATGATGATTTTCTTTTGGTCACTCATTTTGTTATTTTTGCCTCATGGTGTCATTCTCACCTCTGTGTCAGAAAATTGAGGGTTCAGACTCCACCTCAGAGATTTGAATACCTAACATAGGCTTACACTCCAATGATGAACCATAGGAGTGCTATACTGTTCAGGTGAGATTTTAATCATAGGATCCCTCTGCTTTGTCAGTTAGATGTAAAAGATCCTGTTGTATTGTTTGAAAAGTCATGATTTGGAGATGCCGGTGGTGGACTAGTGTGTACAAAGTTAAAAATCAAGCAACACCAGATTTACATTACCTTGTAAACATTTGCTATAAATTCTGTGCCTTACAATCTTATACTCCACAACCACTTGATGAAGGAGCAGCACTCTGAAAGCTAGTGCTTCCAAATAAACCTGTTGGACTATAACCTAGAGTTGTGTGATTGAAAAGTGACTGCATTCTCAAGTTGCGGCCAACTTTTGTCACTTGATCACATTACTAAAACAGATTATCTGGTCAATAAATTATTTTTCCACATTGTTGTTTGTAAATAGCTTTCCATTTGGTTACAACCAGGTGAGGGGGCATACATCTGCTCCGCTTTGTTTCATTCCCTTGATGGGGAGCAAAAAATATATTAATTTCTCTTTAATATGTAGCGACATCATGCATCAATTAACTAAGCAAAATTAAATAGTCAATTTCTTATTTCTAAGGTGAAAGAAAGACAAATTTTATTGTTTACTAACAGCAAGATAAATAATAAAACACTCAGAAACAGATATAAAGATTAAAATGGGGAGTTTACTTGTGATCAAAAAAGCATGTTTAAGAAAAAACAATTTAAAATGCTTTCAGAGAACATGAGTTGTAAGGTTTTAATCTCAGTGTATTTACTTATGTCTCTCATTGTCAATAATCACAAAATTTGTAGATATGTATGAGTTCTTGGTGAATGGCTTTTTTTCCAATTTGCTTTATCACCAGATGCTGTTTTATAAGAGACAGCAGGGAGACAGACAGACAGCCTTCCAGCTCGGCTGTTATGAATGCATCATTATTCTCCCTGCTCAACCCAAAGCTATTGCCTGAAACACAGTTCATTTGTGCAATTCTTTGTCTGGCTTCATTGTCTTTTTACAAAGTGGAAAATCTGTGGGTAAGTCTTTAATTCCAACATATATAATTTCCAAAAATGTGTAAATTGAACAAAGATATCTCAGTCTAAATGATTGATTTCAGTTTAATGACATTTTAAACGCTAGACTGAATCTTATTTATTGATGGTTTCACAAATTGGTGCAACCTGTGTCAAATGATCACTGCAATATTTGTAAGTTAATGTTTTTCCTTTTTAATAGCTATTTTAGTCCCACATGGTCTCACATGTTAAAAATCAGATGATGCAAGTTGAAATTAATAGTCCATTTTTGTCACTGTCATACACTAACTCAAATATTGTCATGGAAGTAACTTAAAGTGCTTCAACTTCTTCCCCACAGATTGAGGTATGGAATTTAATCAATATTTAATCAGTAAGTGAATCAGGTTATGGGGAAAAACAGGAATGTGGAGTTGAGGATTAGCAGATCAGACATGATCTTATTGAATGGTGGAGCAGATTTGATAGGTTGAATGGCCTACTTTTGCTCCAACATTTTATGATCTTTTGAACACCATTGTTTACTTATTGAAGAAATCAATGAATGGAATGTACTGCGTATAGCTCGAAACAGAGGTATTAGTTGAGAAACAATGTGGCAGACAGGTACCTTCATATCATGAATATAAACAATGCAAACTAAATCACAATTCATTCAATCTTGGTTGATATTCTTTTGGCAACATTACACAGTACTGAAACCTTTTACAAATGTCACTGCACAATACAGAAATGGAAACCATTGACAGAAAATTGGCAGAGAAGGCTCTATTTCTCTCCACAGCAACTCAAACAACATGCATTAATTTTCCAAAGTAAGATTCTGGCAAATAAATTTAATCTTGAATAATCCTGTAGAAGATATATTAAAATGATTCTGGCAGATTTTTTTCATTGTCACGTATTTGTTATTTTATTGATAGGATGTAGAGCAGAAAGAGTGAGGGGATGGTAATGCTAATGTTTATGTTCTTGCTCCCAGATTATCATCACCACTTTTCTGCCCAGGCCATTCTCAAAGATGACCCTCAGTTACAAGCTGCTGGTAAGTTTGGAATAGCAAACAGACGCTATAAGGCTGGTTTCCAGTTGGGAAGGATTGGAGGTTAGTCACTTCTCAGACAGCCAGAGCTCAGACAGGTCAGAACTAGAACTTATTGTTAGTCCATAAACATGAAACCTCCCTATCTGCAGCAACAGTAACAGCTGTGCCAACCACAATCATCTTTCTTATTATCTGCCTCTCTCTCATTCCAGCAGGTAAATAGCCTTCAACAGGACAGAAAGAGTCAAGACATTGAAAGATTGCTCAACATTCAGATCCTCACCCCAAAGATGGAGAGAATCCTGATTCTAACCACCCTGAGTGGCTGACTGACTGTGTCCAAGCTCCTAGACTGATATCAGAAGCTGCCCTTGACTTACTGTGTTGGCACTCCCAGTGTGAAGGCTAGCTCCCTTGACTTGAGCAAGGGCTGTTGGCAACCTGTCTTTATATATACACTAAACGGCAAGGTAAGAGAAAAGAAATATGAGCCTAGTATATCTGTATGAGGGACAAAGCAGAAAAAGGCAAGGCATACATGACAGGAATACTGTTACCATACAGTGGAGGTGATGAAGCAGTGGTAACATCACTAGATAAGCAATCCGGCAGTCCCAGGTTTGGATCTGATTATGGCAGATGTTGAAATATGAATCCATAAAAATATGAAATAAAAAGCTTGCATAATGGTGACCGCGCAACCATTGTCAATTGTCAGAAAAATCCTTCTGGTACACCAATGTCTGTCAGGGAAGGAAATCTGCCAACCTTACTTGGTCTTATGGATAATAAATGCTGGCCTAGCCAATGGTGCCCACAGCTATTTAATGAAAGGAATAGATCATGGTGCCATTGTTTGCGTTGGGAATACACAGCAATAAAGAAATTGGCTCCCATCAAGCCAACCCCTATACAACAATTCACACATCCTATTAGCAACCATTTAATGTTTGGTTCTATCCTGGCTTACTGTCAGCAACCTCTTTGTGTGTTTCCTTTCTTGAACATTTCTCTCTCTCTAGGCATTGTCTCCACCCATTTGACTCAATCGTTTCCATCCACAATACCTCACACCATCATCAGCATAAATACCACTATTTCCCAGCTGCATTCAGTTTTGACAAAGGGTCACTGGACTCAAAATGTTAACTCTGTTCTTTACTGCACAGATGTTGCCAGACCTGCTGAGTTTCTCTATCAATTTCTGATTTTGTTTCAGTCGTTCAATTCCCGCCTCAGGTGACTGACTGTGTGGAGTTTGCACGTTCTCCCCGTGTCTGCGTGGGTTTCCTCCGGGTGCTCCGGTTTCCTCCCACAGTCCAAAGATGTGCAGGTCAGGTGAATTGGCCATGCTAAATTTCCCGTAGTGTTAGGTAAGGGGTAAATGTAGGGGTATGGGTGGGTTACGCTTCGGCGGGTCGGTGTGGACTTGTTGGGCCAAAGGGCCTGTTTCCACACTGTAAAGTAATCTAATCTAATCTCCAGCATTCATAACTCTTTGTTTTGTTTTTATGGTCTGTATACGTGGCTGGGGAAACTAAAGATATGCATATATCAACATCATTAATGAACTCAGGAGAACTTTCTTGCAGGGAGTAGCTCATCTCCTGATTCCTAAAGCCTGTCCACCAATTGCAAGGCACAAGTCAGGGGTGTGATGGAATACACTCCACTTGCCTGGATAAGTGCACCATTTAAGTCCAATAACATTTAAGCAGCTTGACATCATCCAGGACAAAGCAGACTACTTGTTCCCACTACAGGGCAGCAGGGTGGCTCAGTGGTTGTCACTGCTGCCTCACAGCACCAGGGACCTCAATTGGGGTAACTGTCTGTGTGGAGTTTGCACGTTCCCTGCGGCATTTTCTCTGGGTGCTCCGTCTTCCTCCCACAGTCCAAAGATGTGCAGGCTAGGTGGATTAGCTGTGGGAAATGCAGGGTTACAGAGATAGAGTGGGTCTGGGTGGGATCCTATTTGGAGGGTGGTTTGGACTCGATGGGCCAAAAGGCCTGCTCCCACACTGTAGGGATTCTATAAAAATCATAGACGATCATTCCCTCCACCACAAACACTCAGCAGTTTCAATGTATATCATCTACAAAGACCACTGCAGAAATTCACCAAGGTTCTTTAATTAGCACCTTCCAGACCCATGACTACTATTATTTGGAAGGACAAGGCCAACAGTGTTATGGGCAGCCCACCACCTGCTGGTTTTTCTCCAAGTCACTCACTATCCGACTTGGAAATATATCACCATCACTTCAGTATTGCTGGGTCTGATCCTGGAACTCCCTACCGAACAAACTGGACTGCAGGAGATCAAAATGCCAACTCGCCATCACCTATTGAAGGATAACAAAGGATGGGCACTAAATGCTGGCCATATCTCATAAAAAAAAATATTTCTCTTCATCAGTTGTGAAATACAATGGTTTGAGTCAAGGAGTGTATAACATGTCCAACCTTTAAACTAGGATGAAACAATAAAACGTTCAATAAAAAGTTCAAATCAATAGCAATTGAACTGCAGCTGCCTGCTTTGAGCTGGCCTGCAAATCCTAGCCATATGAGTCAAAACAGAATGCAGCAGCAGTGCTACAGCCTGATGGACTCTCAGAGGTCAATAATATTAATCTTGGCAATGTTTCCCAAACTGAATCAAAATCTTTTAACCAGGGACATTGAAACAACATGAACTCTAGTCATCATTAGAAATGAACTATTAGCACTGGAAAACTTTTCCATTATTTGAGAAAAACTGTAAAAGTGACTTTACATCTTAACTTTTACTTGTCATTGACTTACACATTTTAATCATTATGATGTTGTCAATATGGACTGTTTCATGGACAATGTGACAATAACATTAATTGTATTATATGCAGTAAGTTAAATGTAAGTTATATTGTCAAGAGTAAAAAAGAGTTATAAGTTGTTATACAATAGTGATTACTTTTCATTCCTTGGGAATAGCCATAAGGTAATACTTGTCACCTCAAGTCAGCCTAATTTCCCGCAGGGCAGATAAGAGTCAACCACGTTGCTGTGGATCTGGTGTGACATATAGGCCAGATCAGGTAAGGATGGCAATATCCTTCCATTAAAGGCATTAGTGAATCAGGTGGATTTCTTCCCTCACAACAATTAGCAAGAGTTCCATGGTCATCATTAAACTCTTAATTCTAGATTTTATTTTGATTGAATTCACATTTTAATATCTGCCATTGCAAAATTCAAGCCTGGTTCCTCAGATCATTACCTGGTTCTCTGGGTTAATAGTCAAGATTAGAGTGGTGCTGGAAAAGCACAGCAGGTCAGGCAGCATCCAAGGAGCAGGAAAAATTGACGTTTCGGGCAAAAGCCCTTCATCAGGAACCACATTCCTGATGAAGGATTTTTGCCTGAAACATTGATTTTTCCTGCTCCTCGGATGCTGCCTGACCTGCTGTGCTTTTCCAGCACCACTCTAATCTTGACTCTAATCTCCAGCATCTGCAGTACCTACTTCTGCCTCTCTGGGTTAATAGCCTAGTGATAATATTACTGGGCCATTGCTATCCCTTTCGAAAAGCAGAACAGAGTTTGTAACAACTTCTGGATTTCTAAATGCTTTGACAATGGTGTTATAATAGAATTCAATTTAGCACAGTGTTAACAAGACAATTAGATATTCTCTTACTTGCTAACATTGCAAACTGAAAATTTAAAGGGTGTCATTTTCTGTTCTGTTATACATGATTTTAGATTGGCCATGAAACAATCTGCATGGTAGCATGTGATACACTTTCATAGTGATGTCATGATTTTTTTTATTGCTGCACACCCCATAAGCCTTTGATGATAAAAGACTTTATGAGTTATTCTGCCCACATAGTACATTATACCCAAGGGATCTCTGTTGACATTGTAGCCTATAAGTAAAAGGTGGGAATAAAATTGCAAATACATTAGATATGGCAGTCTGCATAAAAAAAATGGGTTTGTTGCGTCTAAAGTAACAGCATTAATATCAGAAATTTGAGAAAAGAGACTAGTTTACAGATTCTTTACACCATAATTTATCAGACAACAAATAATATTCTACTGCCAACAAAATAATGCTGCTTATAGTCAGAAACCTGATCTCTGTGGTAAAATTGGCAGCTGACTTTCCATACGAATACTGCAATCTCCCACAGGAAAGCCTAGATCAATCCTATGCTGGTTGAACTTACAAACTGGACATGGGGTTCAGCTACTTCACTGAGTACAGAAGAGGCTTGTGCTGTAAAACTGTCATGCAGGAAATTGGGATAGAGTTTGAAAACTTACAAGGTTTCATTTGGTAAACATGTTAATCACAATCAAATACACTGAAGTGAATGCCAGTTGATGTTGAGTTCATGAGTGTTGCTCCCAGATTCAATTCTGTTAGCACAACAGCACCACTGGATTGAAGAGAGGTGCCAAGTATTTGCTAAAGTGGTGAAATTTCTTTCTAAAAACTTCATTAATTTGTTTCCTCTTAGAATCTGAGAAGTTTTATGAATAATTTCTTTAAAATTCAGAATTTTGTCTTTAAAATATAAAACTACCTCAGATATATTTGAAATGATCTACAGTGTGGTATGTCTGTCATCAGAGATCTTTTCATTCTTCCACAGATGCATACATTAAAAGTGCTCCTGCAGTTTAGTCTTTCTAAACATATATAACCTGCAAACACTGCAGATAAAGTCAAAACCTCCTGATATCTAACAGATTCAGCTCCAAGTCTGGATGTGTATTCGTCCACTCTACCTTTCCATCAGGCATTACTTGTGGAAATAGGAAAGTAGCTTCCTAATTAATCAAAGTCAGATCTGCCTGAATGCCTAGAATCTCTGCTGTTCCTTGTCCCAGCTTCTCTCATATTCTCTCTCTGTTTTACCTTGAAAACTTCTGCTCAAAACTGGGAATGCCTGAAGGGGTTGCACGGTAAGTCAATGTGAAATTATCTCAGCAGGAAGAAGTTGCTTTTCAGCTTAAATGATTTAAGGCAGCAATTTTTCACACTCTCAAACTCTGACAAATGCCCAGATTGCCTCTCACGTTTCACTTAGAAATATTCAAAGAAAGCTATTTTTTATTAAAACACTCCAGAGAAAATTGCATGTCACTTTCCCTTTGAAATAAGTTTATTTCTCTTGACAGTGACAATTTTCACCTCAATGAAATTAGTTACTTCTTTCCAAAGCTAATTCTACGTAATTCTAGTATTTATACAAACTCTTATAAAGAATCACACAGAGTTGATTCTGTGACATAATTCCACTTGCCAGTTAAACATTGCTTAACGTCATTTGTTTCAGGAGTGAAAATTGTTTAATACTTTGAAATTAGATACAATCAATTGACATCTATGGCATCTAATCATTCAGTGAAAGAGTTAGCAATTTGGTTAAGAAAGACATTGCAGAAAATACACTGATGATTATTTCAGATGTATTAGAGGATACTATTTTCTAAGCTTTGAATTAGAGATTTAGATCGGCAAAATGAATGCATCAAAATGGTCGCTGTGAATAAAATGTGAAACAAAATACTCTTTTAAACAATCTATTTACATATAGCAGAATTGTACACTAATTTTTACTCCATGTTTTGCCATACTTCACTTCTTATTTTCTGAATGTATTCAAAGAAATTATAAAGCTAATTAATAAGGTATCTTTTCAGTGCTCTGTCATCGAAATGCATATAATTAATTTTTGTAGATACTGTTTTATTGTGCTATTGTGATTATTACAGACCTGGAAATAACTCACTAATTTCAACACTATTACTTACGGATTGTATTTCCTCCAACTATCTTGATTGTGATCTTTTAAAACATATTTTATTTTTGGAGGTTTTTTTGAACTCTATGTAGATCAACAAAAGAAACACTGTCACTTCAATTCTGAGCATTTCAAATCATACTGGTTTTATGGACTTTTCTTGTAATAATCAGAGCCTTTTTCCTTTCAGTTTTTGAATGTTAGCAGGTAGCTAAACCTCTTTGAGTCATCTCATTGTAACATCTCTGCTCTGACAGCTACACAGAGAGCCATCATCCATCCAGTGTACATAATGTCAAAGCCTGATGATATCTAATAGACCCAGCTGGGACAGCCCATTCGCATGCTTAGATATTTCACAAAGGCTGAAAGAGACACAGCCTGCTGCACAGGAGACAGATCAAAGTTACTGAATTGTTCTAGTCTCAACTTATTTTTAAATCTATTTCTGATGAATTCTAGGTCATCACAAAAAAGTTAACTCTTTGTGTGTCTTTAGTATCGAAGCCAAAGATTATTTTTATCAATATGAAAAGACCAAGGTGGTTTTCTGAAAAATGTTTTGATTACCTTTTGATCTTTTTTCCTTCCTAGGGCTGAAATTAATACTGAAATAAAAATAAAACATATATATTACATTCAAATTCATTGTGTATTTCTGTGTGAATATATAGTTACGGTATTTAAGCTCATGAAAGAGTTGTAACTTGACAATTGCTAATGGCATGTATTGACATGCAATTGGCACCATGGTCCCCATTTATAACACCCAATAATCTTTTAGATGAGGGAACAAAATTAACACTTAATGAAATTTTTGTTCTAGTTTATTTCGTATTTTCATTCATACTAACATTCAATGTAGTTTTCAGCATTTGAATGTAGTAACATTTTAGTTCTGAGTACAGGTGAATAGTACAACTGGCACACAGCCCAAGTCAGACCTTCGGTGTATCATTTGTATTCACAAAGCTTTCCAGCTGCAAACAAAGCCTTTCAATGGAGAACAACAGGGTTACTTTTTTTTTACAGAACTTAGTTATTTAAAAATAAGTTGATAATCTATCCTCAACAATCCACTCAGTCCATAAATAATGAAGTACATTTGTGAGAGCTGGTAGGCTAAAGTCAGTGACATTTCTAAAATTCTCTCATGGATATAGTGTCGATGGCTGGGCTAGCATTTATTGTCCATCCCTAGTTGCCCTTGAGAAGATGGTGGTGAGCTGCCTTCTTGAGTCACTGCAATCTATAAGTCGTAGGTAGACCCACAATGCCATTAACGACATTAAAGAAACAGTGATCTATTTCCAAGTCAGGAGGGAAAATGGAGTTGGAGGAGACTAAAGTCTAGCTCAACTTACACCTTATATAATGTTGATCACTTATTATAAGTGATTTTAATTCATTTGCATCTCCTCTGAAGCTTAAAAACAAACTCTACTTAAAAAATTGTGCATAAGCATCAGCAAAAACAAAACAAAATGGCATCCCTATATGTGGAGTAGCTCATCATAATCACTTAAAGAACTGAGAAGTAAAATTAACAGTTAGCTGAAGTTAGTTTCTCTAAGCCACCTGATAGATAATGAAAATATATTGGCCAGTATGTAAGCTGTATTTCATGGCTAAGGGTAGAGGATGGGAAGAGAGGCTATGCATGTTCAATCTGTAACATTTGTAAAGCATGGCTGACATAGTTTTACTAGATTAGCCTATGAGCGTTTTGTGCCATGTATACTACAGTGAGTTTCTTAAGATAAACAGCATCCCCACAAATAGTAATTGAAAGGAAAGTTGAACTTATCCACTACATTATTATGGAACCACAAGAATAAGTATGTTCCGTACCTTCCCACCCAAGGGTTCATTCCCAATCCCCACACCCGTCATCAATCTTCAGAGAATTTACTTCATCAGATAACCAATGAGCTCTCTCTGGAACATAAATGGCCCTGGCACACCATCATTATTAAGCTAATGAGACAAGAGGGATCAACATCTTGTTGACATGGTCCGATCACCAGGCCATTAATTTCAATGCAAAATTGGTGTATTCTGAGTACATTATTAGCCTCAATATTCTGTTAGAAGTCCAAGTCAACATGGTGGCTCAGTGGATAGCACTGCTGCCTCATCCAGGTTTGATTCCAGCCTCAGGTAACTGTCTGTGTGGAGTTTGCACATTCTCCCTGTGTCTGTATGGGTATCCTCCAGGTGCTCCAGTTTCCTCCTACAATCCAAAGATGCAGAGGTTAGACTGATTGGCCATGGTAAATTTCCCATAGTGTCCACAGATGTGTAGGTTAGTTGGGTTAGTCATGGAAAATACGAGGATAAGGTAGAGTGGGTGGGATGCTCTACAGAAGGTCCGTGTGGATTCAAAGGGCCGAACAGCCAGTTTCTACACTGTAGGAATTCTATGGTTCTTGGTCATGCCTACTAATTTCTGAAAAAAATAATATTTTACAAAGATTTTTAACAGAAGCTATGTTATTGCACATTTCATTACACTCATCCCTCTTCTTGGAGAATAATGTTTGGGCGGCACGGTGGTACAGTAGTTAGCACTGCTGCCTCACAGCACCAGAGACCCGGGTTCAATTCCGCCTCAGGTGACTCTGTGTGGAGTTTGCACATTCTCCCGTGTCTGCGTGGGTTTCCTCCGGGTGCTCCAGTTTCCTCCCACAACCCAAAAATGTGCAGGTTAGGTGAATTGGCCATGCTAAATTGCCCGTAGTGTTAGGTGAAGGGGTAAATGTAGGGGAATGGGTCTGGGTGGGTCGCACTTCGGCGGGTCGATGTGGACTTGTTGGGCCGAAGGGCTTGTTTCCACACTGGAAGTAATCTAATCTAATCTTGCGGGAATTCAGGCTGAAAAACATCCTGATGAACTGCATCGTGAACAGTTCTTCCATTGCTACCAACCCTGGAGCAGGACTTGAAACTGGGTCTTCTCGCTCAGAGGCAGATGCATGATCAATTGAGTCACAAAACCTCTACAGAATTTATTGGTAGAGCTTACAGAAATAATTATGGAAATGTTGAGAGAGCATTGAATTTGGTGATCAGCAAAGTGGGAATGGAAAACTTTTATAAATTTTACAAATTTTGCATCAAATTTCAGGATCCAGTATTTCAAGTGGCAGAAACAGGTCAGAACCAAATTTAAGTTTCCTTTCCTCAGGGGATTTTTTTTAAAAAAGGCATAGGGATAGCCCTAACCCTATCTCAAGCTGGATGTAGGCAATGTGCCCACAAAACTGTTAGTGTGCTCTACTTACCATCTCGGAAGAGTATTTTCCAAACTGACTACCTTTCTCACTTCCTTCATGGAGAAGGATTGCTAAGGTAGTACAAACGATTTAAGCCAGATTTCTTGATGTTTTACTGCACAGACCCATGCCAATTTCTTCAGGGGCTCTCTGTCCATTTGCTGCAAGGTTGGAAGAATTTGAGCAAATGCCCATTGGGAGCACTTTGAATTCAGTTGACATGTGTAGTTGTTTGAGGAATGAACAGTTTTCCTTTGATTTCAACCCAGGTATAGTAACTGCAAAAACCTAATTTTATATGAAAGAAAGTATGAAGTGGGGAAAGAATCTGAAATGGAAATGTAAACATAAACTTCGAAAGGTATAGTCAGATTTGACATTGTGGTGTGATTGGTCTGAATCAGTCAAGCCAAGAGAGAAAGACACATCCTTGCAGCAAAGACAACCATTGACAATAATTCAACCATGACCCTTTGTGCCTTCTGGTGGTCAATCACAGAGAAACATTGATGGCATGATGCTTGCTCATCCACCATGAAGGACAAATGGCTCATGGCAACATGTATCTAAGAGTAATGTGTTTACACACAACATTTAATCAAACTACTGTTCACTAGCTGATAATTCTTTATGCCTGAACTGGCAAGCAGAGTGTTGAACATCTGATGTGTTAACTTTAATTCAGATTATGTTAACTTTAATTCATATTAATTTGAAGCCTAGACATGGGCGAGACACATCAACATAGGCTTCATTAACAATAACATTTGGAACACTGAATTTATTGAATCTGGAATATAGAACATAGTGAGCTAAATTTTAATTCAAAAGTACAAACAAATGTCAGAGTAAAACTTATAAACAGAATCAGTACTATTTTGAGCAATTTTATCTCCATTCAGATAAAAGACAGAACACAGTTTTGAAAATTGATTCAGTGTAAATTAAACAGGAGCAGTAGAAACCATAAAATGCTGTTGAGAAATGGCATATGCATCGTATATTTTATCTAACATAAACAATAAAGCTTGAAATTCACGTTTGTTTTATTCATTTTTTGAATCAAAGGGCATGATTTTTAAGTGTTTATGGTTGAAATGTTAACAGTTCTAGGGAAATAGGGAACAGTTCTATTTGCTGCACCAAATATCAGCTCTTGCCATATCTGTCATTACCAGTACAAGTGAAGGTCCATTCTGGGCTATGTTGGTAATGCAACACTATTCCCCCTCCAAGTATTAATCCATAACATTTCCCTTGCCAGTCATATTTGTAATCTATCAGTTTAAGATTGAATAACTCTAAGTATAGCTATGCACACAAACAAAACCACCCCATGTTTTTCTAAAAGTACCTATTAAGAGGCACCCTTTCCATTTCTATGTTGTAAAGTGCAATCTCGCTGGAAAGTACCAAAATACGTTCTGATTGTTTGTGTAATATATTCAAGTTATTTCTGCATCATATTATGCTAAAACTCCATGAGTTAGAGATTTCATTTTTAATTCAATTGATGAACTGAACACAAATTTACTCAAAATTGTGCCCACTTTGGGAGTTTTGCTGTTTCTAGAGCATTTGCTCAAACCTATTTGCATATCACAATGTAAATTCTGCCATTTTAAATTTTGAATCCAAAAAAGGTGCCTTTCAAAATATTCCATGATACATTTAGAAGTGGCATTTTGATGAAGCTGGATTAATTCTGTAAAAAAACTGTCTTCCCACTAAGTATGGCCAATCACAGTGTTAATTCACAACAAGCCAGCAACCTGTTTTCACATTGCTGAAAATGTTTTTCAAGAATTATGCAGAATGATTGTTAGTAACTGCAGCTAGTTGATCGATAAGTTAAACAAAATTACATTCAAACATTCAAAATGTGTCTATTTATGCCTTTACATGCAAAAGAATCAATTTAATGTTGAGAACTTCCATGGCAATTACAAATTAGCATCATTAGTGGAAGCTTCAGATAGTGACTCATTCAGTCTGGGAATATGGCGAGTTTTATGGGAAGGATGGTGTTTTAAACTTAGTATCAGGGATTAAAGGAACTTTCTTTTTTGTTAAAAGTAATTAACTCTTAAAATACAGTGATCTTTTGTGAGTATTGCGGTAATTTGGGAAATTATGTTGAGGACCATTGAAACAAAACTGAAACTCTAATCCCTTTAAGTTTAGGATCTAACTATTGAAAGGAATCCTTTAAATATATTTCATTTATTCATCTTGTAGCTGCACCTGATGGTGGAATGTTACCCATTATCTTAGGTCTAACTTTCAGTAATTATTCAGCACCAATATATAAAATTGGATCAATTAGAAGATATTCAAGAAATTTAGTAATTTAACCATTATGCAATAGAAAAGTATTTTATGGCATACAAGCCTTGTAACTGTAAATTATAAAATATTTATCTATCTACCCATCTCCTCCCACCCAAGTTACTCAGCAAGCTTATCTTGTGAGTGAATGACTGCAGAGGTTTGAGGTGTAAAATTCTGATCGGAGCTGATCTCTCACTGGACAGTGTTTCAACCCTACAATTGGTTACAGCAGTTCTACAGAAGCGGGAGAAGAAATTAGCCATTATTTCACTTCTGATTATTATCAATTAATCCACTGCTTAAGTTACAATCTTGTGTATTTTAGATGAGGACAGGATTAATGATGCCTCATGTGGATGAATCAATTTTTGATTCTCAAAATCAAAGCTTCTAAATAAATGATGGCCTGTTTAGAAAGGTAACTGTGATCCATAACTCCATGCTATATACAATCTGCTTGATAGTGACTAGCTGCCTAAGTCTCTCTGCTCTAAGCATTAAGCACCACAGCTAGTTTAAAACTCTTTAACCTCTGATACCTCCATGCTAAAACTAATCTGGTCATTTGCATATACATGATATCCAGTTTGGAGATGTCTGTCATGTTGTTGCCTCCTTTGCACCAGATTTGCAAGCCACTCAATCTCCACAATTCTCCATACAAGAAATTCACCCTACCCTTGAATGCTGCAAAAACAAAATGAATATACCTAGCCACATGTGGTCAGCCAAATATTCCACTCCCAGGTATATTGAAGAAGGAACTCTGGAATACCTTAAGTATTTTCTGTGAGTTGACAGCTAGCTCTCTTTCAAAAGGCTATCCATTAACAAGAAGCCTTTCAAAAGGCTATCCATTAACAATGGCACCAGCAAGACCTGTTACAAAGCATATCGATGAATGTTTGTCAACAAAGACCTTCAGAAGTCAACAAAAGTTGAAACACACGAAGTCTCCTTCTGAAACTGCATCCACAAGAAATGATTTTAAAAACTCCTGAAAAATCAATTTTAATGGACACCATCCTTCCCCTGTGAGATTCTGTTTCTCCAATTCTTGAAGGGCTAATGTCCCTGAGGTGGAGAAAAGAAAAAAACTCAAAGATGTTTTGAAACTCTCCTTGAAATTTGACAGCATTGACATTAATCGCTGTCAGGGGTTTTCTATCAATCATAGAATCATAGAGATGTACAGCATGGAAACAGACCCTTCAGTCCAACCGGTTCATGCTGACCAGATATCCCAACCCAATCTAGTCCTACCTGCCAGCACCCAGCCCATATCCCTCCAAACCCTTCCTATTCATATACCCATCCAAATGTCTCTTAAATGTTGCATTTGTACCAGCCTCCACCACTTCCTCTGGCAGCTCATTCCATACACGTACCACCCTCTGCATGCAAAAGTTGCCCCTTAGGTCTCTTTTATATCTTTCCCCTCTCACCCTAAACCTATGTCCTCTAGTTCTGGACTCCCCAACCCCAGGGAAAAGTCTTTGTCTATTTATCCTATCCATGCCCCTCATAATTTTGTAAACCTCTATGAGGTCACCCCTCAGCCTCCGACGCTCCAGGGAAAACAGCCCCAGCCTGTTCAGCATCTCCCTGTAGCTCAGATCCTCCAACCTTGGCAACATCCTTGTAAATCTTTTCTGAACCCTTTCAAGTTTCACAACATCTTTCCGATAGGAAGGAGACCAGAATTGCACGCAATATTCTAACAGTGGCCTAACCAATGTCCTGTACAGCCACAACATGACCTCCCAACTCCTGTACTCAATACTCTGATCAATAAAAGAAAGCATACCAACCGCCTTCTTCATTATCTTATCTACCTGTGATTCCATTTTCAAGGAGCTATGAACCAGCACTCCAAGGTCTCTTTGTTCAGCAACATTCCCTAGGACCTTGCCATTAAGTGTATAAGTCCTGCTAAGATTTGCTTTCCCAAAATGCAGCCCCTCGCATTTATCTGAATTAAAGTCCATCTGCCACTTCTCAGCCCATTGGCCCATCTGGTCCAGATCCTGGTGTAATCTGAGGTAACCCTCTTTGCTGTCCACTACACCTCCAATTTTGGTGTCATCTGTAAACTTACTAACTGTACCTCTTATGCTCGCATCCAAATCATTTATGTAAATGAAAAAAATAGAGGGCCCAGCACCGATCCTTGTGGCACTCCACTGGTCACAGGCCTTCAGTCTGAAAAACAACCCTCCACCACCACCCTCTGTCTTCTACCTTTGAGCCAGTCCTGTATCCAAATGGCTAGTTCTCCCTGTATTCCATGAGATCTAACCTTGCTAATCAGTCTCCCATGGGGAACCTTGTCGAATGCCTTACTGAAGTCCATATAGATCACTTCTACTGCTCTGCCCTCATCAATCCATTTTGTCCCTTCTTCAAAAGACTCAATCAAGTTTGTGAGACATGATTTCCCACGCACAAAGCCATGTTGACTATCCCGAATCAGTCCTTGCCTTTCCAAATACATGTACATCCTGTCCCTCAGGATTCCCTCCAACAACTTGCCCACCACCAAGGTCAGGCTCACCAGTCTATAGTTTCCTGGCTTGTCTTTACCATCCTTCTTAAACAGTGGCACCACGTTTGTCAACCTCCAGTCTAGCGGCACCTCACCTGTGACTATCGATGATACAAGTATCTCAGCAAGAGGCCCAGCAATCACTTCTCTAGCTTCCCACAGAGTTCTTGGGTACACCTGATCAGGTCCTGGGGATTCATCCACTTTTAACCATTTCAAGACATCCAGCACTTCCTCCTCTGTAATCTGGACATTTTGCAAGATGTCACCATCTATTTCCCTACAGTACAACTTGCCCATCAAACTGCATCATTCTTTGAGTCACAATGTTTTAATGATGAAGATGAGCAGCAGCAGAAAAGTGGACAAATCCAGATCTGACTGCCTCCCCTCCCCAAAAATCTTTGGATTGAGAATTGGCCTGTTCAGTACATGAAGACCCATGCACCTGAACTGGGCCCTGGGGAGGTCAGAGTCAAGATTAGAGTGGTGCTGGAAAAGCACAGCAGGCCAGGCAGCATCCAAGGAGCAGGAAATTCGACTCTTCGGACAAAAGCCTTTCATCAGGAATTCCTGATGAAGGGCTTTTGTCCGAAGTGTCGGTTTTCCTGCTCCTCGGATGCTGCCTGACCTGCTGTGCTTTTCCAGCACCACTCTAATCTTGACCCTGATCTCCAGCATCTGCAGTCCTCACTTTTGCCCTGGGGAGGTCCACCATTCCTGCTCTAGGCTGAATCGAAGAGATGTGGAAAGATGATAAGAACTGTCCCTTCCACCAGAGCACTTGGATGTCCCCTTGCCTCAAACTTCACTTCCGGGGGAGGGGGAGACATTTAATTCCTCTCAGAGTTGCTGTACAACCAATAGTGGAATACATTCTACATTGCTGGAGCACATTTCGAATGACTCAAGACTTTTATTTGTCCATGTATCTTGATTTGAAACAGGAACCTTACTGGTTTCCTAGGTAGACGCAATTTTAACTGTGTATCTAATAATTTCCTATTTGAGTTTGCAGTGAATCTCTAATAGTAAAAATGCTAAACATAAACACAAACATATAGATCATTAATTTTATTGTCTTCGAATAGGCTTGAGTTTTATTAAAGGCTAGATTGCACAAGGCAGGCATATTAATTTAGAAGGGAGGGGGGCACCTGCCCTAATGGCTATTCTGCAGCAGTTTAATGCTGGGAGGAGCACTGATTGCTTTAGAGAGTCTGTTGCTTCCATCGCATTCAGAGGTCCTGCCTTAGACAGCTGCAAGCCTGACAGATGTCCAGACACTTTGTATTTCCAACAGTACTGATAACAATCAGTGTCCATATCAAAGAGCCGGGATCATACCAAGGAGCCCAGGTAGGTCTGGATTCAGGAGTCCCCATGAGGGAGTGAGAAGGATAAGCTGTTGGACAACCTGCATGGTTTGCAGCTCCCCCACTCAGAGAATGAATTACTTACAATAGCAGGACGAGGCCCTTAATTTAATATTGATTGGTCCAAAGGGCCTGTCCACAAGATACAAGTCAGGAGTGTGATGGAATACTCCTCACTTATCTGGATGACTGCAACTCCAACAACTCTTAGGAAGCTTGACATCATCCAGGACAAGACAGCAAGTTTGATTGGCATCACATCCTGAAACATTCACTCCCTCTATCATCAACACTCAAGAGCAGCAGTGTGTGTCATCTTACAAGATACACAGCAGAAGTTCACAAAGGTTCCTTGTGCAGCACCTTCCATACCCATGACCTCTATCATCTAGAGGGAGAAAGGCAGCAGATACATGGGAACGCCACCATCTACAAGATACAAGTCTTTCACCTTTCATGTTTGGAATATATTATGTTCCTTCATTGGGTCAAAATTTAAAACTCCCTCCCTAAAATCACTGTGACTGTCCCCACATGAAATGACTGCAGTAGTTAAAAAAGGCAGCTCACCATCACCTCCTGAAAGGCAATTAGCAATGGGCAATATATACTGGCCCAGCCAGAGAGGCAAATTTTGTTTGAAATACTTAAAAAGAAGTCCAAGGACAGGTGGACTGCCTGATGCATTCTCTATCCATATAAAATTTCAGACAGGTCAGGGGTAGGCAGGCAGGTGGCAGAAATGCCAACTATTGGACGCCTTTTACCAGACCGTCATGCCCCTGTTCCAGTGCACAGCCAACAGGGGAGTATAAAATTCAACCATATAGAATTGAAACTTTTGGTAGTTGTGGGGTTAAAATTCACAAATTGTACATGCTATTATTTTCTGTATTTAACTAAATTTCCCATTTTACCGGTGTATATTTCTACTGTAGGATAATATGCCTCTTCTAATCTGAACAATAATGATTTCAGTGTCTTCAACACTTTCCATATAGCATTCCATTTGCAAAAGCCTAATATATAACAGAACCTTTGATCTGGTATGTGCTTTTCTAGTTTCAACATCTTCCATTCTCTCCAAGTTTACTTGGCCAATTGGGAATAATCAGATAGGCAAAGAAACTGTGTGCTGAGTTTATTAGTGACAAAAACAAGAACAGAAAGTTGATGCCTTATTTTTCTTGGCAATAGCCACAACGTTTTATTGAATAAAATTAAACAGAAAATCTTTTTTTCTTTCATGAACTCAACTTTTCTTGTCTGTTGGAGAAATACATTTTACTTTGTGCGCTGGCTTGCTTGCCTTAATGCTGTAAATACTTTCACTTTAGTTTTTGGCAGCCGTGAAACACACAATGTTAACATGATGCCAAAAATGTCCAGTTGAAATTGTATAGATTTTCAGAGCTATAAAAACTGTAAGAACCCCAAGGAAGAATTAAAACCACAATGTGCAACTTTGAAGTGCTGGGTGAGTCAGGATAGCTGTGAATTTTCCAATCCCAGCTGTTGTGGAAATAAAATGGAATCTGAGACAATTGAATTTTATTTTCCAATTCTAAGTGACAACTCTATGCAATAGCCACAAAACTGAATAAGAAGGACAAGCAATTAAGAGTGACAACCTGTGAACAATGCTAGGGGAGAAAGTGCTGCAACCTGTATTGCAGCTGAGATCTCATTGAGGAGCAGAGAACCCAGACAGAAGAGATTTTGAAGGCAGAAAATGCAGGATGTAAGTATTGCAAAGGACAACACACAAAATAAATGGAAGCACAGCAGCACGAGGCAGCAAAGTTCTAGTGAAAGCAAAGCTCTAGTTGCAAGGAGTTTAATCACTTAGCACTCAGCTAGTGTGATGATGCTGCTCCTTTAACAAGGTTATGTTGTCCTTAGGTTTTTTTCAGAGCGGTTGTAAAGACACAAGTTCCAAGAGATTTAGGTTTGAAGGGTTTTAGGACCAGTTTGATTATAGCTAACAGATACTGCCTCAGACAACAGGCTTTCAAGTTTAAAAATAATACATGTACAATGAAAGGGGAGTGGCCAGTTCTCCCAGCTCAGCTTTTCTCTCTGGTTTGGTTTGGTTTTAGCAAGCAGTCTGGCTGTTTAGGGCAGTCAGTTAGTTGTGAAGCTATGGGACCCAAAGAAGCAGGTCCATGCTGATCCTCCCTCTCTCTGACATCTCTCTTATAAGAACCTATGTTGGATTTTTCCTTTTCTTTTGCAAAGGGATGTTTATGGAAATTGTTACAAGTATTTGGAACAGGGGGAAGCTATAAAAGAGACCTAAGGGGCAACTTTTTCACACAGAGGATGGTATGTGTATGGAATGAGCTGCCAGAGGAAGTGGTGGAGGCCAGTACAATTGCAACATTTAAAAGGCATTTGGATGGGTAGATGAATAGGAAGGGTTTGGAGGGATATGAGCTGGTAGGTGGGACTAGATTGGGTTGGGATATCTGATCAGCATGGACATCTCTATGATTCTATGACTGTGGGATAATCTTCAAAGTTTGTGAGAAGATTTGTACCTCGGGTGCTCGTTGTTGTGGTTCTGTTCGCCGAGCTGGGAATTTGTGTTGCAGATGTTTCGTCCCCTGTCTAGGTGACATCCTCAGTGCTTGGGAGCCTCCTGTGAAGCGCTTCTGTGATCTTTTCTCCGGCATTTATAGTGGTTTTTAAATCTGCCGCTTCCGGTTGTCAGTTCCAGCTGTCCGCTGCAGTGGCCGGTATATTGGGTCCAGGTCGATGTGCTTCTTGATTGAATCAGTGGATGAGTGCCATGCCTCTAAGAATTCCCTGGCTGTTCTCTGTTTGGCTTGTCCTATAATAGTAGTGTTGTCCCAGTCAAATTCATGTTGCTTGTCATCTGCATGTGTGGCCACTAAGGATAGATGGTTGTGTCGTTTCGTGGCTAGTTGGTGTTCATGGATGCAGATCGTTAGCTGTCTTCCTGTTTGTCCTATGTAGTATTTTGTGCAGTCCTTGCATGGGATTTTGTATACTATGTTGGTTTTGCTCATGCTGGGTATCGGGTCCTTTGTCCTGGTGAGTTGTTGTCTGAGGGTAGCTGTTGGTTTGTGTGCTGTTATGAGTCCTAGTGGTCGTAGTAGTCTGGCTGTCAGTTCAGAAATATTCAATCACTACAAATGCCAAAGAAAAGATCACAGAAGCGCCTCACAGGAGGCTCCCAAGCACTGAGGATGTCACCTAGACAGGGGACGAAACGTCTGCAACACAAATTCCCAGCTCGGTGAACAGAACCACAACAATGGGATAATCTGTTGGGTTTCCAGATAGGTTAAGTTATTTTATATTTTATTCTCTTTTATTTGTGTTTCATTTGGAAATCTTGCAAATAAATTCTGTTTTGTTTAAAATTAAATAGTTGGGTCAGCTGCAACACTTTAGCTACTTTCTTGAAATGTTTTGAGGTGGTCTGGCCTGATCCATAACACTAGAAGGAAAAAAATATATACATTGGTATTTTGTGTAACATCATGAGCTCCATATGTGGCTTAATAAGGTGTCCCAAAAATGAAGCCCTTAAAGTTAAAGTTGAGGCTATAGGGTGTAATAACATCTATCCTAAGAAGACAAATGAAACTTGGAGCAAAATGCAATGGGAATGAAGATCTGAAGTTCTAGACAGTAGATATTAAGTAAAATCCACTTGAAGCAAATCTCAATTTTTGATTGGTAACATGGCACATATCAGAAGAAATTTGTTTCATTTCACAGGCCGTGAAGACATTAACTGATGAACAGATCCTAAAAGCTGGCACAAAAATGTTTTTTACTGGTCTTAGTGAATGTCATCTTGAAGTAACTGAGAGCATGAGACTAAGACATCACCTGGAGAGCAAAGTTCCAACTGCCCTCAAGTCCATTCTGAAAGACAAAATAGAGGGATGAGACACGAAGGAATACTGTAAACAAGGAAATCACAGCTCCTACAGACTGGAACAACAGCATGGTAGCAGAGAACAAAACTCTGAAAACAGAATATACATCGATTTGAAGAGATCTCACTACCCCACTACTGTCGGCATTTTGCCACAACGTGCCATGACAAGGGTTTTGATTACCCTCAAAGCAACGGAGGATAACTGGCAAAAGAGGCTGGATGAAAACAGCAGTTTTCTAAACACATTCTAAACACCATTGAGGAAATAGAGATGCTTGCACATGCTACTTGGCACTGCTTCAGAAAATTATCGATGCAAACAACACGAGATAGTGAACTTTCTAATGGCTGCAGCCACTTCCGCCCTCGGAGTTGCCGTCGCCGCAGCCACTTCCACCCCCAGTGACGTCACTCACTTGCTCACGGACCACACTGCACGCTACGCCACCCCCACGTCGATCTCCACCCCCACGTCAATCTCTGCCCCCACGTTAATCTCCACCCCCACGTCAATCTCTGCCCCCACGTTAATCTCCGCCCCCACGTTAATCTCTGCCACCACGTCGATCTCTGCCCCCACGACTAACTCCATCCCCACGACTAACTCCACCCCCATGCCTAACTTCACCCCCACTCCCAGCTCCAGCCCCAAACCAGGTCCTAGCTCCCAGTCCTGCTGTATTTTCACCATCCCTCCAGACCCCCCCCCTCTGAGGATGAACAATCAGTCCTCAGCAGAGGCCTCACCTTCATTCTCCTATGCTCTCGGATCAATGAGTTTGACACGTGGCTAGACATCGAGCATTTCTTCCGCCGCCTTTGCCTCCGCGCCTACTTCTTCAACCAGGACTCTCGCCCACCCTCTGACGACCCCGTCTCCAGCCTCCAACACACCCTATCCACCTGGACACCCCGTGCTGGCCTCTTACCTGTTCTCGATCTCTTCATATCCAACTGCCGCCGCGACATTGACTGCCTCAACCTGTCCACCCCCTCACCCACTCCAACCTCTCACCCTCACAACGTGCAGCCCTCCACTCCCTCCGCTCCAACCCCACCTCACTATCAAACCAGCAGACAAGGGAGGCGTGGTGGTAGTTTGGCACACTGATCTTTACACCGCTGAAGCTGGATGCCAACTTGCGGACACCTCCTCCTACTGCCTCCTTGACCATGACCCCACCTCACACCACCAAACCATCATCTCCCAGACCATCCATAACCTCATCACCTCAGGGGATCCCTATTCACTGCCTCCAACCTCATAGTCCTAAAACCCCGCACCGCCCGTTTCTATCTCCTGCCCAAAATCCACAAACCTGACTGCCCCGGCCGACCCATTGTCTCAGCCTGCTCCTGCCCCACCAAACTCATCTCTGCAGACCTTGATACTGTCCTGTCCCCCTTAGTCCAAGAACTCCCCACCTATGTTCGGGACACCACCCACGCCCTCCACCTCTTCCATGATTTTCGCTTCCCCGGCCTCCAATGCCTTATCGTCACGATGGACATCCAGTCCCTATACACTTCCATCCGCCATCACGAAGGCCTCCAAGCCCTCCACTTCTTCCTCTCCCGCCGACCCAACCAGTACCCTTCCACTGACACCCTCCTTTGACTAACTGAACTGATCCTCACTCTTAACAACTTCTCCTTCCAATCCTCCCACTTCCTCCAAACCAAAGGAGTAGCCATGGGCACCCACATGGGCCCTAGCTATGCCTGCCCCTTTGTCAGATATGTGGAACAGTCCATCTTCCGCAGCTACACTGGCACCATTCCCCACCTTTTCCTCTGCTACATCGATGATTGTATTGGCGCTACCTCGTGCTCCCTCGGGGAGGTTGAACAGTTCATCCACTTTACTAACACCTTCCACCCTGACCTCAAATTTACTTGGATCATCTCGGACTCCTCCCTCCCCTTCATAGACCTCTCCATTTCTATCTTGGGCGACCGACTCAACACAGACATTTACTACAAACCGACCGATTCCCACAGCTACCTAGATTACACCTCCTCCCACCCTGCCCCTGTAAAAATACCATCTCATGTTCCCAATTCCTTCGCCTCCGCTGCATCTGCTCCCAGGAGGACCAATTCCACTACCGAACAGCCCAAATGGCCTCCTTCTTCAAAGACCACAATTTCCCCTCCGACGTAGTCGACGATGCTCTCCAACACATCTCCTCCACTTCCTGCACCTCTGCCCTTGAACCCCACCCCTCCAATCGCCACCAGGCCAGAACCCCACTGGTCCTCACCTACCACCCCACCAACCTCCGGATACATCGTATCATCCTCCGTCATTTCCGCCACCTCCAAACAAACCCCACCACCAGGGATATATTTCCCTCCCCACCCCTATCAGCGTTCCGGGGAGACCACACCCTCCGCGACTCCCTCATCAGGTCCACACCCTCCACCAACCCAATCTCCACTCCCGGCACCTTCCCATGGAACCGCAAGAAGTGCAAAACTTGCGCCCACACCTCCCCCCTCACTTCCCTTCAATGCCCCAATGGATCCTTCCATATCCATCGCAAATGCACCTGCACCTCCATACACACCATTTACTGGATCCGCTGCACCCGATGTGGTCTCCTCTACATTGGGGAGGCAGGCCACGCACTTGCGGAACGTTTCAGGGAACAGCTCTTGGACACCCGCACCAACCAACGCAACCACCCAACGCTGAACTCTTTAATTCCCCCTCCCACTCCACCAAGGACATGCAAGTCCTTGGCCTCCTCCATCGCCAGACCCTGGCCACACGACGCCTGGAGGAAGAGCGCTTCATCTTCCGCCTAAGAACCCTCCAACCACACAGGATGAAGGTAGATTTCTCCAGCTTCCTCATTTCCCCTCCCCCCCACCTTATCTCAGTCCCAACCCCCGGATTCAGCACCGCCCTCTTGATCTGCAATCTTTTTCCCGACCTGTCCACCCCCACCCCATCTCCTGCCAATCACCCTCACCCTCACCTCCTTCCACCTATCGTATTCCCAGCACCCCCCCCCCACTTTTTATCTCAGCACACCAGCCTCATTCCTGAAGAAGGGCTTATGCCCGAAACGTTGATTCTCCTGCTCCTCGGATGCTGCCTGGCCTGCTGCACTTTTCCAGCACCACACTTTTCAACAGCTTTCTGATGGAACCTATTACGGATGATCTGTTAATAAATTGATACGGAGGCATGATGGAAGAAACCATCACAGACCATGATCAGAATCTAGTATAACTGCTATAGACAGCACATCAAATAAACCTGAAACTAAAAAAGAAAAGGATACAGATGAAGATGTCTGAAGTTAAGTAGGTAGGTCAACTATTGACAACAATAGGACTTGGCCAAGATCCTGATAAGGTGACACCTATAGAAGAAATGCAGTAACTGACAAATGAAAAAGCAGTGCAACAACAATTTGCTGTTTTGAGAACTATTTATTTATTATCTATTCATTTTTCCCAACATATCATCACACCAGAGTGTGAACCTCGACACAAGCTGACTGCTAGGGTGTGTGGTGGTGCAGACACACAGAACAAAAAACAGATTTCACTTATCTCAAGAAACTAGAACAACAGCTTATAAGGACATAAGAAATAGGAGTAGGAGTAGGAGTAGGCCACCTGGCCAACTGGACCTGCTTCACCATTCAATAAGATCATGGTTGATCTTTTTGTGGACACAGCTCCATTTACCCGCATACTCACTATAACCCTTAATTCCTTCACTCTTTAAAAATCTATCTTTGCCTAAAAAACATTTGATGAGGTAACCTTAACTGCTTCACTTGGCAGGGAATTCCACAGATTGACAACCCTCATTATGGTCTGGAAATCATCAATCCAGCAGGCACTGAATCTTAAAAGCATGTATCTTGCTCAATTCAAGCAAACTATGCATCTGTCCAAGTGCTGCAGGAATAGCAATGAAAGGATGGTCTGAAAGCCTCAAGGAAACACGTTACAGTAAGAGAGTATTGGGCATGCAGAGATTAAATAGTAGCCCAAGGTGGCTTCTTCTACAAAGGAAATATCTCATCTCCAAGGACATGAGAAAAGAAATGCTGAAGTGCATCCAGAAGGCATTAACACACTGAGTCTAGTCCAATGAAGGCAAAGGAATCACTTTGCTAGTCAAATATGAGCAATGAGATTAAGGATCTCATTAGCCATTGCAATGCTTGTAATGATTACAAAGATAAAAAGTCACATATGACACACAACATCCCAGACAAGGAAGCTTGGAGTTAATGTCTTCACTCTCACAAGAATTGAATATCTTGTCACTGTTGACTATTACCTGACTATTGTTAGACCAGTAAATGTTAAGATTGCCAACAAGAATGTAGAATGCCTGAAAACACATTTCAGTTTGTACAGCATTCTGGATATTCTGATGACTAATGATGACCTGCACTTTATGAGGGAAGAACTCAGCTGCTTCATAAAGGATTGGGAAATTCAATAACCGACATCATCTCCACACGATCCCACTCAAATGAGATCATGAAGAAATTAACCAAATCAGGTTCACAATGGAATCCTTGATGGGAACAATACAAAAACTGAAGGCATGTAAATAGTCCAGTTCAAAGATGATTGTCATACTGATCCCAAACTACTCTTCTAATTCCAAAATTACCGAAGCCAGAAGATGTAACAGGCATGAGTGACAAAATCAAGGTGAAATGGCAGGAAGTCAAATTTCACTTTGATTAAGCCTGCTGAATTATTGTGAGAGCTGAGCATTGGAGATCCAGTCAGAGTGCATATGTTCAACACCTTCTCAACTGAAGTCAACACACATGACAATTAGTGCAGAAGATGTGTCCTTACCTCAGGCAGCAGTCCAGGAAGAAATGATCTCAATAGAGTACAGAGCAACCATCTTAGAGGTTGATTGTTCCACAACAATAGGAATAGATCAGCAAGAATAGTTAGCGATGAATAATATTCAGCATAGGGTAGGTGATGGTCTAGCGGTATTATTGCAATACTATTAATTCAGAAACTCAGCTAATATTCTGGGGACCTGGGTTAAAATCCTGCAATGGCAGATAGTGAAATTTGAATTCAACAAAAAGAATCTGGAATTAAAGGTCTAATGGTGACCATGAAACCATTGTGGATTGTCAGAAAAACTCATCTGGTTCTCTAGCGTCCTTTAGGGAAGAAAATCTGCCATCCTTACCTGGTCTGGCCTACATGTGACTCCAGACCCACAGCAATGTGACTGACTCTTAGCTGCCCTCTGGGTAATTAGGGATGGGCAATAAATGCTGGCCTAGCCAGAGATGTCCATAGCCCATGAATGTATATAAGAAAAAATACACTGCCCAGAGAAGGACCATCACCTAAGAAATGAGCAGACACCAGACAAACAGGCAATTACATCTCATACTCATCTGATTAAAATGCTTTAGAGATAATGAATGAAATGCCGATGCAGTGACAGATGAAAGTAGGACTGACTAGAATGAGCATACAGCTTTGATAATGTACATTATTTTCTTTGTTGACCATGTATATTGGGTAACTTTGAATTGAAATGAATTGAATTTATTGTCACATATACCGAGGCACAGTGAAAAGCTTTGTCTTGTGAGCATAACAGGCAGATCATATAGTTAAGTAGCATAGATAGCAAATAATAGGTAAACAGTGGCAAAAACAAAAACATAGGTAGGGGCGAATGTTAAGAATTTCTGAGTCCATTCAGTATTCTAACAACAGAAGGATAGAAACTGTTTTGAAACCGGCTGGTGCATGTGTTCAGGCTTCTGTACCTTCTCCCCAGTGGTAGAGGTTGCAGAAAAACATTGCCAGGGTGAGATGGATCTTTAAGAATGCTGGCAGCCTTTCCTTGACAGCGGGCCTGGTAGATGGATTCTATAGATGGGAGGTTGGCCTTTGTGATTGTCTGGGCTGAGTTCACCACTCTCTGTAACCGTCTCTGATCTTGAATGGTACAGTTGCCATACCAGGTAGTGATACATCCAGACAGAATGCTCTCGATGGCACACCTATAAAAATTGGCAAGGGTATTCACCGTCATGCCAAATTTCCTCAGCTGCCTGAGGAAGAAGAGACGTTGTTGGGCCTTTGTAACCAGTGCGTCCACATGAAGAGTCCAAGAAAGCTTGTTGTGGATGACCACTCCCAGGAGCTTGACATTGTCCACTCATTCCACCTCTGTGCTATTAATGTGTAGGGGGACATGAGTAACATCCTGCCGAAAGTTGATAATGAGTTCTTGGTTTTTCTGACATTGAGAGCTAGGTTGTTCTCAGTGCACCATTTTTTCAGGCCTTCCACCTCCCATCTGCAGTCTGTTTCGTCACCATCTGAGGTTCGACCAACTATGGTAAATTATAACTGCAAATGACAGTGTTGTTTCTGCTCTTTTATGAAGAAGGGGGTGTTTGGAGAAATGCATTTGTACAAAGTGTACTGGCTGGCTTGCCATAGTCATGAGGTTTCTACCCCTACTGTAAATGAATTCACTTTGGTTTGTGGAAGCCATTAAATACTCAACTTGAAACATTGTCTATGGAAGACAACATTTCGTGAACTGATGTAAATCTCTATCAATGTCAATGCACTCTTAATGCAATGCTACAAAAGAAACAAATGGGATCTAAGATGCCTATAATTCACATTTTACTGAGTCAGTCTGAACACTGTCTGCTTCCTGATAAATTTCCATTAAAAATAAATCTGCTCTACAATAATCCTTAAAAATGAAATAAGCTTGGATTACAGTTTGAAAAATTAGATGTCTGATTAAACAACAAATGGTAGATTAGTGTTCATTGATCTGTACTTCATGGCTGTAGTTTTAGTGAATTATTTACTGCCTGTCTCTGTTCACAATGTATTTTTTGTTGTTACAATAGAGAGAGAAATCTGAACCACACACATGTGTTCTTGTCACTCATGCTCAGTAACAGACTGCTGACATGTGCGTTGCAGCTGAAAATTGGACCATTTCCGGCTTTCAAATATCTGTAATTTTACCTTTTATCACGGAGTTTCTATTTCAGCTTCCCGTACACACTTTAGTTTCTACTAATATAGAAAATGTTTATTTTTAAGCAATTAAAGTCACTTCTGGTGAACCATATGCTTTTTATAACTGTTCAGAACTTGTGGGTTAGTTTCCTTCTCTCTTTAACCTGACACTACATACAGAATATCACAGCAAATGTTTTCAAGTTGTCCCTTCCATGTTTAATACTAATACAAAATACAGTATTCTTGTAGATGAAGATGTGGAGATGGATCTAGGGGAAAGGACAGGAAATAATAGCTGACAAACACTACTGATCCATGCCAAGAAGCTTCCATTGAAAATTGGCCGCAGGTACATTTATATCTGATTCGTTTGGAGACTATGATGGAGAGCTGTCTAAAAATACAGGTTAGAAAACTGTATGAATTTCTGTCCTTTGTGTTTATATCAGAAAAATCTAAAATGATATTTACAGCCCAGCATAAATATCAATCCACGGTGGTCTTGATATACTCCTTTGTTAGTTTCCTACTGGGCCTTTATTTTGAATGTGAGACTCTAACTATTGATGCATCAATTTTTTTTAAAAGAACCATATTATTTCTACTGAAATTCATGCATTGTTGGAAAATGAACTGTGAATTTCCCCAGATGTGGAGAGGCTTGCGGTCTCAGTGATGCCCACAACACTCAGGAGTTATAGAGGTTTACTAGTCAAGATGCACACATCCAAATCCTGGCCACGTATTAGTCTGGATTTGGGCGGCACGGTGGCACAGTGGTTAGCACTGCTGCCTCACAGCACCAGAGACCCGGGTTCAATTCCCGCCTCAGGCGACTGACTGTGTGGAGTTTGCATGTTCTCCCCGTGTCTGCGTGGGTTTCCTCCGGGTGCTCCGGTTTCCTCCCACAGTCCAAAGATGTGCAGGTCAGGTGAATTGGCCATGCTAAATTGCCCGTAGTGTTAGGTAAGGGGTAAATGTAGGGGTATGGGTGGGTTGCGCTTCGGCGGGTCGGTGTGGACTTGTTGGGCCGAAGGGCCTGTTTCCACACTGTAATGTAATCTAATGTAAATCTAATCTAATCACATGTTCTTTACATAGGTAGAATTAAAATAAAACATGAACATGTTGAATGAGCAAATTTTAAGTCAAGAAAATATTCCCATAATTTCCACAAATAAAATACAGCAGGAATAATACAATTGGTGATAAAGAAATTAGTAAAACCTACTACTCAACAACAGTTCATATTGATTCATACCCCAGGGTTTTGTGTTACCTGGGAATCCTTCAGTCCAATATTAAATACTGGCCGGAGTGATGCTTTGTTGAACTTCACGTGAGCTTACTGATTGGTTATTTAACTCAACGAAAACTGATTTTTTTGTGTGTGTTATTAAGACTGTGTGCTTTTTCAATCAGATGCCAATACAAAAAAAATTTGCTAGGGGTAATGTCATGTGTGGGTAGAATGTCTGGAATTATGTACCAAATATCCTGAATAAACTGAAAATTTACACATTAATTTTCATCTGATGTAGTTATAGTCTTTCTAAGATTTCTTGAATAACATTTGTTATATCCATTATTCTAGCAAATACCTTGATAGAATGTACAGGGGGCATTTTTATGTTTGCACAATATAGGACCTAATCGAAACATACATATAGGTTAATAGCATCCCAAAGACATTTTGTTAATCATTATATTTAGGTGAAAGGGTTAAATATTTCAAGTCAGAGGAAATGTTAACAAACATTAATGCATTTCTGTATTCGTATGATGTATGCCAGTATTTTCCTCTTAGAACAATTACAGGAAGGAAATCATCTGCATTATCCTATCTTCACACACAAAACTATCATTTGCTTCTTAGTTTTTAAAAGGAAAACATTTTTTTCCAAGAGAAAGCTGTTTTTCCACCTAGTTTATGTATGTCATAATATAGTCAAGTAACTATAATGTTGGTGGTCTATAACCACTGAATACATGGTTTCTTTCTGATTTGGATAACCAAAGAAAATTTATTTCAGCAGTGAAAATTGCGACAACTAAGAAACTGAACAGAAAAGTCTTCCTATAAAATTGCCTCTGTTTTCTAATACTTGTGTGCTTGGTACACTGTTCAGTATTTATGGCACCTATAGCCAAACTTTCCTCTTTACAACAATAATGAAAATTATAATAGCTTAGAGTTTCAAAAACAAAAGACATCCCAAAATCCTCAGAAGAAACTTAATCGATGAAATTAAACTTCAGCTGGGGTGCAAAATGGGTGACGGTAAATAGGCAGACTGATTTCCTTTTCCATAGAATATAAGAGAAAATTAGGAAGGGCAGCTGATGTATAATGCACTGCCAATTCTCTATCACCCATTTGGCACTATCGTGAAGTCAAATTTCATCCCCACAATCTTTAATTTGAAACATTTGAGGCATAACGAGAAGAATATGATAAATATCTGAAGCTATGCTAGGTTAAGTTCCAATGCTGAAATTTTTCATGCAGTGCTGGATTCCTATTTCCAAAATAGAGAATACTCTTTAATCTCAGATGTTGTGTCACAGCAGGAAAAAAAATGACACTATCACATATTTTTTTGAAAACTATAATTTTCAGATGCGTGAGACTAGTTTGATTTTAAACACTCAATTGCGATTTTCTAATTAAATTGTTATTCCCAATTCATAAATATACTTTTTTCTTTAAAAATCCAGATTTGTGTAAACAAGGTAACAAAGTTTCGATAGACAACCTAAGTATTTGGCATACTGTTAAAGACAGATATTATGATTGTATATTAAAATACTTGCATGTTCTAATAAAAAAAACAAATGGTTAAAACATTTTTGCATGCAGTAATAATACTGTTCTGTAATCTTCTGTTCATAACTAGAGGACAGCTGAATGAGATAAAGCAGATGGATGAGGTAGTAGATGACACCCATTTTGTGCTTCTCAAAAATACAACTGAATACAAATAATTGCAAAAAGCATTTGATTTAACACCGAATACAATTCCTCTGATATGTTGCTGGGCTATGGAATCAATTATATTTTGCAATCATCCATTAATACCAACATTAACCTTGATTTTAAAGAAATATAATCAAGTCCAATCAACTCACTTATAGATTCAGTTCTTTTTGGTCTCAAATGATTCAATATGTTCCACTAGTCAATCAAAACTTCGCAAACTTTCCATTACTCAAATTTCATTATTTACATTAACCTGGACAATTTAGCTTTCTCTATCCGAGCCTCACTAAAGGATCAAAAGATATGAATACATCAGTAGGCTGCCAAATTCAACTATTAAGCAATTTTGTCATTGAAAACATATCACAAGTTATATTTTTTCAGGAGGTTCAGAGCCTTAAATCCATCCACAGAAATGTTTTAATGAAACAATGGAAATCCTGTATTTTTGTATTTTGATGCAAATGTCATTGTGCTCCTCAAATTATATTTCAACAGTTTCATCAAGGATTATATAATCATTTGGTCCTTATGACTAAATAAGATTGCATTTCAATGCAGACAAACATCAAAATTTCAGCAAGGACCAGACAGATGAGCAATTCTGTTATTAAAGGAATTTGTGGATATCGATAAAAAAATATGACACATGAAAATGTAAAGAGCTGCTGTAAGCATTTTTGAGTTTCTTACCAATGTCCTTTTTATTTCCATGCTTCAATCTCAAACTTTTTATTATGCAAACTACAGAATGTTTCATGTTTTTTTCCTAACTACTGAGGTGTATTTAATAAATTGTACTGCTGCAATAGCTATAATTTATTCTATTCATATAGGTATTCTGCCAAGTGTGTCTCTTTTTAATGTGTGAAACATTCCCTTTTTTTCACATGTCGGGATGCAGTAATTACCATGCCAGCATTTTTACCATGAGATGATTCTGCTGCCTTCATTAACTACACACCGACCTCAGGATTATCAAGGGCAAACAAAAGATAATTAATACCAGGAACAGCGAGTCTTCAAACTGTGGGGCTATGAACAGAAGGATCGGTTACTGAAAGAACATCCTCTTAGCATTCAACACACAAAACAATTTCAAAGATCACTTCCTATATGGTAAAAGCTGTACACAAGTTACCTTAAATCATGCAGATATTTCTATAAATGTGAATTTGGAGCCATCTATATCAGAACAAACTGCACACTGTATTTTTATTATTTTCAAAAGACTACCTCTTTTGTTATTAATTTTAACATCGGATTTTTGTCATATTGATTTTTATGCTGATTTATTTGAATGAAAAGTCAGAACATACAAATCACTGAACAATAGATTATTAAAATTTGCCTAACAGAAAGTGACAATATTTTGTCAACCTTACGAGTATTGAAGCTGTGACAAATAGCCTTTATAAAATGACAGGTGTACATTATTTTGAATACCTCATACACATTGGACTTCAGTCAAATATTTGCATAAAGAAAAATGATCACCGTTATACTTTGTTAAAAAGATCAGATTCCAAAATTCATCAACAGGTATGTATGCCTTTCAAAAGGTCACACATATGGTAAACTACTTGTCTGAATGTGAGTGTCACCCGTCTCACTGCAAAGAGCTGCCGGTAAATATCCAACAGCATTCTGCCTTTTTGCACGGGTGAAACTATCACAATGGATCAAGTGTCTACCTATCATCCTTGAGAATAATATTACAATATCAAAAGGGCTAATTTTTGTCAATTTTTTTTCAACAAGTAATTCTACAAAGAACGATACAGCAAAATAATATATATGCACAAACAAACCCCTATAAGTGCCAATTCAAATCAAAATTCTGCATACACATTAAAACTAATTGCCATGCAGTGTGTTATGTTTAAACTTTGATGAATGCAAAATACAATCAATTAATGAAAAACATTTTTTTTAATTCAAGCATACATTAGGTTATTTCTTCACTTTTTTAAAATTGCTTCCTGACTTTCTAAAGAGTTTCATCAGTATACTTTATTCAATATACAGGACTCATATTTCTGATCTTGTGATCAGGGAATACTATGCAGTGTACAGCTCTACAGGCAGAGTATGATGATATTAATGAGGTCAAGTACCCAGAAATATAGCTACTAATTTTAAATAATATTTATTCCAATGCAATGATCATTAGTCTTAGAACCAGATGGATTTACTTCAAAATAGCTATTTGCATAGTGAGTAAAAATGTTGGTCACAACAGTGCTATTCCATTGTTTAGTCATTTGGCCTATAAATAATCTGTCATTGTACAGTACAATGACACTCATTGTGTTGATATGCAATAAACTTATGGAAACCATGCTACCTCCTAATATTTCTCCCTTTCACATGTAAAACACCAGTAATACATCCTGAGTTTTATACAGTATGATGTATGGTAATGGTGGAGTTATATTTTTGACTCTTGTTGTTTCAGGCAAATATGAGTTTTGTACATGTTTCTGTTAATAGTTTTATGATAAATAGTTTATGGTCCTAGATGTCATTGGAAGGAATTATTGTGCAGGTTTCTACCAGCTGTTATTCAGTTTTCTTTTGGACATTTTTTGTCTGGATCTTTATTTGTTCTCTTTTACCCTGGTATACTAGCCTCACTGTCTTCATTATTTTGTTGGATCACTGCTCCTTACTTGCTGCTCTTTTGCATATTCCAGTTCTCATTTTTTTTAGAAAATGCACAAGTTCCCAGACCACAACCCTCTGCTAGCTCACAGCATTAGTAATTTTAACCTTGTGATGTTGGCTAGTGTTATATTTCACTCCTATATAACACAAGTCATCATTAAAAAAAACGTAACATCTGGTTTATAGGAAATCACAAAGCACAGAAGTGTAAAAAAATTAACCATATGTGATACAGCTCACTCACACCAATGCAAATGGGTGATTTAATGTTCACAATTCAGTCTGACCCACCAGAGAATTATTCCTTAACTGACAGTGAATTTGAATGACCAACAAGTGCAGAAGTCAAGACTGCCATGGAAAAACTGCCAGATTTCTGGCAGAGGTGTAGCAGTTCTAAACTTTCTCACTTGCAATGTAGCTCTGGGTTTATAAACTAGCTAAACTGAATGCCAAAGATTTAAACATTATATGTGAAAGGTTCACATTTAATTACCATGGTACACCCACTTTATTTTTCTTGTGATGATAATTTTGAGCAGATCGGTTTAAAGCCATCTAGTTGCATTACACAGAAATCAGTCCTTCGTCACATGTGACCTTGAACCAGTGACAAGCCACAAAGATGGTACAAATTTACAGTCTACATCATATGAGGGACTTTGATGCAGGGAGCTAAAGGGTCAAGCATGGAAAGGGGAAATAAATGGTAAAATGACTGTCTCTAGACTCCTCAGATAAAGTGGAAACAAGCACTTGGCATTTTCAGTGCTGACAACCTGGCTTGTTTGTTCACTCTAATGAGCACTCCGGCTCCATTAATGAGCAGACTGAATCCATTATCATCATCATTTCAAAAGGCAGTGTGCCACTAAATAGCTTCCCATATTAGCAGGCATTGCCCTTGTTGTTCCATTTGATCAGCAGTGGCAGCAGGGAACCGTAACACTCCCAGTTTTCTGCTGGGAAATTAGCAAGTGAAAATTAGTCCAAAAAATTGTGACCCAGAGAAGAGCCGCGATGTAGACTAACAGCAAGGTGACAAGGGAAGAGAAAAGACAGCAAAAGGGATTTTTTTCTAAAAAAAATATAAACAGTAAATCTGTAGCAAAAGGGTTTCATATTCTTTTCCTACACCTTGCCTGAGACATCAAAGAGCCAATTAGCTCCCTCACAAATTGGGTGGCGTGCTTACACTGGAAAGCTGTTGAGGGCAGCAAAGCCACACTTTCTAGCCGTTTGATTCTGCCAGCTACAAGCCTGTTTGAACTGTAGTTCTTGAATGTGTGTCAATCCTTGGACTTTCAATCTGTTAAAGGATTTTAATTAGGCCTTGACTCCACATCACTGTGAGTGTCTTTGTAGCTTGTGAATGGTACAAGGGTTCTGAATCCAGTCAAAATAGTCCTAAGCAGCACCGTGAAAAATACTCTTTCATTTGATGTGTGCCACTTCACTACATTCAGCCTTTTCATTGTCCCATTCTTTTGTAGCTTTTGAAATTATTAAAATGTTAACACGTATGCTATCCCTTTGATATTTAAGACAAAAGGGTAAGAAATGCAGGGTGCAGAGATATTCAAACGTGAAGATGGAAAATTCAAATCTGTCTTTATTTCATGCTTCACCAAGGATTTCTATTTGTGCTCAATATTCAAAATACTACCTTTTGCGAGGCATTTACAATTACGTGCATGTTTGCATTTCTGTTTCTGTTTAAAAGAAAATCTTCTCCTGACATATGCAAGAAGTGAAGAGAACATTTTTCACTATTTTACAGCTACATTTGACAGGATCTTACACATTCTGTGCTCTGCATTTGGTTCATCTCAACTGCCAGAGAAATTAATACCCCTAGTGACTGTATTTTAATTAAGCAATTTCATGCAAATTACAAATTTATGATTGCCAAATAATATAGTGCAAAGAAGTCGTAGTAGGCTGATCTGATATGCATAGTGTTGGCAGGCATTCCATTCTGAAGCAATGTCCATAAAAAGAAAAACGAACTAAGGTGACAATTTTCAATCTGTAAGAAAAGATGGTGCATAGATATAATATCATAACTGTATTTTTGCAAATAAAAATTTCAACATTCAACATTATTTTGGTAATTTTGTATTTGATTTTTCCTTTAAATTGGTATGTTTGCCCAAATAATTGAGTATATAAGAGCAAATTAATAAAATATGAAATCAGTGGAAACAGCTCATTGTAAATTACAAATAGAAACATTAGACTTTATTCTGTTTTTGGAAAACTACTGTACTATTTTGCAAGTTGGCAATTACATTAAATATTTTTTGATAATGACTTTTTGTAAAAATTAAAAGCCTATGTGGATTTTCATCTTACCTGTATTCATCCTCTGAAGGCTAAAAGCCCATTAGTGAAGCATATATCAAAAATACAGGTTTCATTTTCCGCTTTTTAGTATGATTTGATTGGTGTACATTTCTTGTAGTCTGGATTTTATAGTATTCATGATGACTGGAAAACTGATTAATTTCACATCCTTATTATATAAATCCTTCAATCTTCAAAGAGTTAAACACAGACAAAGAACAAGCCTGCAGTCTCTCCACATTTTGTTATTCACAGTTTCAAGCAGTGGATTAAAATGGTCCCTCATATTCACTGACATGGCACTATGTTGGTTCATAATCTTTTACACATTTGAGAACTGATCACTATGCTGATCTGTGCTGCCTCAAGCTGTGAATCTAATGTCTCATTTACACCACACATTTATGCTAAAATGAATCCAAAGAGGATCTAAACCTGGAATAAAACTGCTATTGCACCAAAAATGCCAAACTACTAACCTCTTTGTTATCCCACCATAGAAAGGATATTTGCAGCCTCTAGAAGTGCAAGAGTGCAAATATTATGCAGGTTTTCATCCAAAATCTCTATATCCCTCAAGTACTTGTACTGATTTAACAAAAGCCAAGATAAGGAAAGTTTTTAAAATAAAAGCACAGTCAATTGTTATGATCTGCAAAACTGCCTGTAAGGGGAAAGCAGGTTCAATAGTATCTTCTAAAAATAAATTGGATATGCACTTGAAAAGGATAAACCTTCAAGACTATGGGGGAAGAGTGAGGAGCTGGATTAATTGGAGAGCTCTTTCAGACAGACAGCATAGGCTTGATGGGCCAAATGACCACATTTGATACCATTTAATTTTGATAATTAGCAACACATATAAAAACAAAATGAAATTACCTTGGTAGCGCCTTCACCACACTTACCAATTATAAGCATAATTCCAGAAACATGGTGAGCTTTGTCAATTATGTTAACAAGGCACTGACTAAATGTTAGAGGAGTCACTTCAAACTCTATTATCAATATGCCTTAAGCAGCTATAATTATAATGCTAGATGATGTATCAGATAAGAAATTGACTTATAGCATTAACATCCAGGTACAATGAGGTCCAGATTGATCTGACAAAATTATATTTGCCCTGTTTGTTGTTCGGTTGCCAATTTGAAATAGTCAAATGAAGCTCTAATGTCGATCCTAATGAGCATGGACCACAACAAAACATAGCGCCTGAGATGTCACAACAACAACCTGGCATGTGTCACTCAAGAATCACTCATGAAATGCTTTGGAAATGTTTGGAAAACATTATTACCCAACAAGGGCTGCCGTTCTCTTGTTGGAATTAAGAAGTTGAGGGGGATGAGCAATATGGGGTTAGATACCACTGGGTCATTAAGGAACATAGAAATTCACCCAAAACATTATCGCAATCTGAGTTATAATTTCCATACAAGACAATAACCCCTAGTTGAAAATGTCTTGCTGGAAAAGCGCAGCAGGTCAGGCAGCATCCAAGGAACAGGAGAATCGACGTTTCGGGCATAAGCCCTTCTTCAGGATAACCCCTAGTTGCCATATTCTGCTAAATAAACATGGTTTAAATTTCCCAAAGCCTCTTTTAAAAATGTGTGGATAGATTGTAAATGTAAATTTAGTGTCTGAGAGGGTAGGATGCCAGGTGCGTGGATGAAGGGGTAAGGTGGCAAGAGGGTAAATGGGCATGGTGATAGATGGGTGGGTGAGAAGATGAGGTGGTAGATATGTAAGGGGGTAGCTGGCAGAATATTAGGGAAGAAGGTCAGTGGGGGTGGCGGGTCAGAATTTTGGGAATAATTGGACCAAGTGAAGTCAGGGGATTGGGGAACCAGGGAGGTAGTCTGGTATTGGGGGATCTGTTGATTTGCATGTGTTGGAGTTCATCGGAAGGGGTAACACTAGGGGTTCAGTGGGTAGTGGGGAATTAGGCTGGGTGTCAGTTATATAATTATCCAGGAGTTAGAACTGCTTTAAATTCTTCTAACAATTTTGGAACAACAGTCCATTTCAGTCAATTGAAACCTCTAGATAACATTTTTTTCAAGAGGGTTTTGGATGCAGGTTAATTGCCCATGGAAACATTTCGTTTATGTGGCAGACTTTCAAGGGGTCAGAACACGTATATTTTAAGATACATCCAGTCTTTGTCCTTTCAGAAAATCTGGGCCATTATTTCTAACTATATTTTGATTTGTCACATTTTGTTCATTATATTTTATGTAGACTTATCAAAATGATATACCATGATGAAGAATACATTTAAAATTAAATAATTCTGCCTTTAATATAACAGGTTTTGATTGGGCAGACACATAAACACTTGTGAGGAACAGCAGGATTAGAAACCACTGATTTGAAAGAATCACCAAGAGATAAAATAGAGAACTTACAAGAAACATCTTTACCCTAAGGGTGGTGAGCATGTGGAGCTTACTACCTTGGGAAGCAATCATCGCAAATAGCATTGGTGTATTTAAAAGGAAGAGAGACAAGCATATGAGGGAGAAGGGTTATAGTGATAGAATGGACTGTGTGCAAATGGGAGGAAGCTTGAGCAGCGCCTAAATATCAGCATAGATTGGTAGGGCTGAATGGCCTGCCCTAAGCCATCATGCAATGTAAAAAAAAATTGTAAGCCAATTAAGTGAATGCGTGCTCAGCTATTAACAAGGACAATTTCATATTTCTAGCTACTAGGGGATCAGTATTCTACTTATGTTCTGCAGTTGTAATCATCTAGCAGAATCGGTTTCAAACCCTGTCAAATTCTGATTATTTATAATAATCCAAATGCATACAATGATACATTGTGGATAAAGGTACAATGCTTAAAGAGACCAACAGACTTTACTCTATCCACACTTCTTTATGTATTTATTTCTTCCTGTCTTATTTAATGTCAGATGGTCAAGCAATGCACAATCTTGAGAGTAACTGGTCATTTTGGCATAGCAGTTCATGCTGTAATAAGTTGCACCATGTTCGCAAATGGTTTTTAATTTATCATGGAAAAGGGAATATTTCATGAAGTCACTGTGGGGTTTTGATTTGTGTTTTTGTCAGAGGAAAATATATTTGTGGTGATTGGCATGATTCTCCCCACATTGAAGCTACACAATTGAAAGGTCAGGGCAGTCCTTTGAGCTTGACTGGCTCAGGGGGATGTCAAGTTTCTTGTCCTCCAGTGGGGAGATCTGGGGCATTGTGAATGTGTATTTCTAGCTTAGGAAGAAAGAACAGCTGTGGATTAGTTTTGTCACCATGACATTACGCAATCAGTGTTGTGTTTTGATGCAGTTTGTGCTTCTTTCATTGTTTCCAAACAAGAAATGAAAAATAAATCATTGCCAAAAACTTTTTTTAATAAAGAGAATGCCCATCCAATCACTATTCAACAACAGAACTGTTTTTTGCTGAATGACTTGTCCTTGACAAACTTACATTCTACTAGTCACATAAAAGTTCAGAATTAGAATAGCAACTTATTGCATAAAGTATATTGGCCCAGATCTAGCAACTCAAGTAACAACATGGTATGGAGGCTCAGTGGTTAGCACCCTCACAGTGCCAGGGATTTGGGTTTGATTCCAGCCTCAGTCGACTGTGTGTGTGGAGTTTGCACATTCTCCCCATGTCTGCGTGGGTTTCCTACAGGAGCTCTGGTTTCCTCCCACAATCCAAATATGTGCAGGTTAGATGAATTGGCCATGCTAAATTGCCTATAGTGTTCAGGGATGTGTAGGTTTGGTGCATTAGTCAGGGGAAATGTAGAGTAATAGAGTGGGGGAATGGGTCTGGGTGGGTTACTCTTCGGAGGGTTGGTTTGGACTTGTTGGGCTGAATGGCCTGTTTCCACGCTGCAGGGATTCAATTATCACAGATGTTGGTTGTCAAACAGAGGGTCGCACTGCAGCTTTCAGAAGTCCAATCTTGAAATTACTGTCTGCCTGACCAGACTTCAGAGAAGTTCCAAGGTACTGAAGAAAAATTGAAATGTTAACTCTGTTTCTATCTCCATAGATGCTGCCAGACCTACAGCTTCTCCAGCATTCTCTGCCTTTGTTTCAGATTTTCAGCATCTAAACTACTTTGCTTTTATTTGAGTTCCAAGTGTTCCTGTCTCTCACGCAATAGCTGTTCCAAACAGGTTAAAAAACAATAGGTAAAACAGCCAAGTGATATAGGAGGATACTTCCAGCAGAACCCATGTTGCTTGTTCCATTAGGAAACTACCATATGGGAATATAGGTCAATTGTCCAGCATTTACACCAGCTTTTTTACTTTAAAGCTATTCCTTGTATTGGTAGATCCTGCTCAAGAGTGCAGTCCTTTAATTCAGCAGGGGTGTGAACTCCTGCACCAGCCCCTCACCACCAATCTGAACCCCATCTCTTCCTTCTCAGTACTACTGACTGTGGATTAGCATTTGCTGGATGGAGTGTGCGGCAGGAATATGGGAAGTATGGGAGGGCAACATCAACTAAAATATTTAATAACCACATGCCTGCCATTGAGCTGAAAGGGTGTGTCTTCAGCTTATGCTATACAGAGGATGTGAATTCGCTGGCAACGCGCTGTGCTACCAGCATCCTCAAACATAACAGACAGGGGAAAATTGTTACCCTGCTGTGTGAACAGGGAATGCAGGAGATCAAATGGACAGATTGATATAGCTGCGAACTTCCTTTTCCTTCAGGATCAGCAATAAATGCCACAACAATTATTGGTGCCAGTCTGGTCCAAGGTTGAGACATGGGTTAGTGCAGTCTCAGCAATGTGGAGGGATGCCCATTACTGGAGGAAGAAGGTCAATGAGCTTCTCCACTCCACTAGCTTCGGTGCCACCATCTTCTCTCTGATATTTCACACTCACTCTGTCTCTGTTATTGTGCCCACCTTTTACCTAGAGTCTTTCTCTGCACTCCCATTATTGCCTGCACCATCTCCCCTCACTCAATCTGCGACTGCATCAACTTTGTACGCCCTCTGAGTTGCCAATTTCCTCAGGACACTTTTCCCAGCTGCACACAAAGGAAATATTGTGCCATCCATTTGCATTTCCTATAATCCCCACATCTCTATCAGTCCAGCAGGAAACCAGCCTTCAAAAGCACAGAAAGAGTGAGGATACTGGTGGGCTACTCAACATTCAGTTCCTCACCCTTTATGTGGAGAGGAACCACTCCAAAATGCTGATTGAATGCATGCAAGCCCTTGAAGTGGTATAGGAAGTTGTTCTTAATGTGCCTGGCTTCCCTAAGCAAACGCTGTTCCCCTTGGCTGGGGCCTGCTGACAACAAACTTCCTGCATTTATGTCTATGCTTAATGGTAAGGCAAGAGCCTGGTATCTCTGGCTAAAGGGAATAGTGTAAAAAGGCAAAGCAAGGAAATGTAGAAGAGTGAGGCTGTGAGAATGCATATAAGCTCAGAGACAATGGGTGATATGACAGCAACCAAACAGCCTGGAGATGTAGTCTGGTCCAGTCCATGAGCTGAGGAACATGTCTTTCAATGCACAGGCTCTTTGCTGCAGCATTACAGTTGCCAGTGCAGCCCAGGGTGCTGCATTAAAGGTCAGAAGCATACTGCAAGTGGATTGAAGATTGCGCATGAGGGTTCTCTGCTGGCATGTATCAGATGGAATACCCATTAATATGCGGTGCTTGTGAACCATGCCCATGGAGTGTGTCCTGACATGTTGGTGCCACATTGGCCAACATGGAGTCCTTTGGAGAAAGCACTGAGCTGAATTTGCAAAGTATCCACTTTGATTTCTATTTCAAAATTTCTTGATATCTAGCTTGTTTGGTGGGTTGGTAAGATGGTTCATTGAATACTAATGGGGCAAGGTGTGTTTCAAAAAGGTAGTTATGAATTATAAGTCCCCTCAATTGGCAATTCATCACTGCCTAGTGATAAACTCACCACATACATGTCAGTTAAAGCGTAATAAAATGGAATGAGATGCTCTCAATATCAAGATTGAGATCACAGGAACTTCTCCCCAATTCTGTCACAAATCTCACCATAGCCCACATTACTTAGACCCTGACAATACTCCACCCCTAGTCTCAATTCCAGTGTCAGAAATTCATGAGCTTCTCACATTTGTTGGATCTGAGGGTGGATGAACATGGAACAGCAAAGGTTTATTTGCAGATAAAATTAGTCCCTGATAGTGCTTTAAGTGGTCCAATTAGATCTGGCAATAAATAGGTCAATCAATTGTCTGCCACACATACATATTCATTTTCAAGTTAAATGTTGATTGGATTGAAGGAAACAAAGGTGAGAGTTGTTGCAATGAGAACTGTCAAAGAGAATATTGGTTTTAATGGCAATGAAAATCCTCAATACAACCTCCACCAGTAAGGCCCATTCAGATGAATTATTTTTCCAGCCATACCAAGTCAAATCTTTCGGTTAGAACTGTGGATGCTGGAAATCAGAAACAAAAACAGAAATTGCCAAGAAACCTCAGCAAGTCTGGCAGCACCTGCGGAGAGAAATCAGAGGTAACATTTTGGATCCAGTGACCCTTCTTTAGAGCTGATTCAAGTTTTGTTTCAAATCTTTCAGTTCCCTAAATTTCCATATGTTGAATTTCTTTGACCAGAGAACAACTGAACCAGTGTACCTCCATCTGAGGAGCAACTGACTACAGTTGCTGGAATCTGTACTGAAAATAAAAAAATGCTGGAAATCAAAGAGGGTCAGCATGTGTGGAGAAAGAGCAAGCTCATGTTTCGAATCTCGATGACTCTTCATCAGAGCCTGATCTGAGATTGCCACCTATGTTGAAGCAGCCATCTGGAGTAATGCCCAAAAGTATAGGAAGAAGGTCTGTCAGTATAAGTGCAACATTTCTCTGAAATGTGTCATACTCACTCTATCACTAATATTGCACCTATCTCCCACCAAGGCTCATGCCCTACCATTTCTCACTAATGTATACAACATCTTTCACTGTTGCCTTCACTCACCCCAAACTGTGACACCATAAACCCTGTATGACCTCTGTGCTGCCTACTCCCTTGCTTGGGAAACCTTGCAACAACAGTAATAGCTGTGCTACCAACTCGAATTTTCTGTAATACCTGTCTCCCTCTCATTCCAGGAACAGAATAATTCCTCACAATGGAGCAGAAAGGGTCAAAACAGCTGATGTTCTCGCCAACATTCAGCTCCTTATCTCTTTATAAGTAGGGATGACTCTGTAATGACCACCGCAAGCAGGACCTGGACTGATATTAGAGATTATGATTGATTTACCATGCCAGGACCCCCCTGAGCAAATGCTATCCCTTTTGGTTGGACTAAGGCTGACTGACAACTGAGGCAAACTTCCTGGTGTCTGTGCTAAGAGGCAGAGCAGGACAGTAGTAATGTGAACCTGGTATCTCTGGGTGTGGGGACAAAATACAAAAAAATATACAAGCACACTTTGAGCATGCAGATAGCTGAGTGGGGGAGTGCCCTGAGAATGAGTGAACAGCCCAGAGTTGTGCCTGGCCCAGCCCATGAGTTGGGTACATGTCCCTGTGTAGAAACCGTCCTTGCTGTAGCATCACAACGATAGTTGCCCGTGTAGTGTGAAGTGAAGCATTGAAATGCAAAAGCATCCTCCAAATGGATTACAGATTTTCCACGGGGGTTCACATTAGATGCTAATGTCCATGGACATGGGTTGCATGTGGCCAATGCCCATGGACATGGGTTGCATGTGGCCAATGCCCATGGAGCATGCCCACGATCATGGCTACTAGTGCCCAACATGTAAGCCTTGTAGAGGAAGTGGTGAATTGAACCTGCCACGAACCCACACTGATTTCGAATGTCATAATTTCCCGATAGCTAGTTTGTGTTTAGTAAGATCATAAACTTTAGTCAGTTTAACAATATTTATAAAGACTGTCAATTGGGAATTTGTTATAACCTGGTGAGAATCTTTCCATACTGCTTGCACAAAGCGGTGAGGCTACAGCAATATGAGCCTGATAAGATGATGTTCATTATAAAATCTCACCACTCACTGAGTTGAGATGCACCCCTTCACAGGGGGTAAAAGGTCTTCAGCTTATGACTTAATTTGGCATCAGTGCAGCACTGGTGAGCTCTCTGTTCATTTTGACATCAAGCCCTACTAAAGTAAGAAGAGCAAGATCCCACCACAACCTCTGGACATGATGACTTAGGATTTCCTCGTCCAGTCAGTGGCGCAGTGTTCGACAAGAAAATCTAACTCAATGTATATTTTGCTGATGGGCACCTTGCACGTCTTCTTATTATTGACACTTCTATTAAGCTAGATTTTTGCAAGAGCAGTAAAAAAATGACTATTCAGATTTATCTGGTTACAATGGACACAATGCAAATTGAAACAATCAGATTTGAATCAGATCTCGAAGCAGATTACACTGTAAAAATAAAGTTTCGATGTTATCACACAAACAGAAAACAAATATTCACAGTTAAGACTTAAAAAATGTCTAATATATCTTTCCAAGAACCTCTAGGCACTAAACTACTCATATTAAAATCACAAAATACCTAACAGTGTCACTGTGCGATAATTTTCAGTGTTCAGAATGTCATATATCATCTCCTACAGGTTCACCCAGGAATGATGTCACATACAGTGGATTCATTCGTAGATCAATAGCATCTGCTTGTGCTTAAAACTTTTAAAATGTTTTAAATTTCCGAACTCCAGTGTCATTTTGATTTTCTCAAAAACATTTTGTTTTTCTCATAAGTAAATTACTGTGAACTTAATTATCAATGTTGAAGTTTAAAGTTTTTAATTTTGAGTGTATATATTAACATGATTTCTTCTCATCAGGTTTTAGTCACTTAGGCTCTCTCGACCCTATACCACATCTATGACGGGCACAGCTATCCCAGGAATCAAACCAAACATAAGTTTATTTAAAAAAATTATTTCATTCACTGAATGAAGATAAGCTTCAAAGTAGATCTTTTCATTGACTTGACTTAGGGCTACACTGGTTGTAGCCAGCAGTTAAATGAGGTTCTCCATTAATGGAAATATAGACAAAATCAAATTTTCGGCTTTCAGATTTTACAATTATGTGTTTCACAATTAAAATACAATGTAAATGTCAGTGTATTAATAGACAAATTATTGTATATCTCATGTCAGGCATTTCAAATTATGTTTCCTTAAATGGGAGTGGGAGTCCATGATGCAAAAGATTATTATTATGCCTGATTAAATTTTTACCCCAATAGAATTGGTGGGTGAATATTTGGTTTATGATATAGGGTGGCACAGTGGCTCAGTTACCAGCACTGCTGCCTCACAGAGACCCAGGTTTGATTCCTGCCTTGGGTGACTGTTTATGTGGAGTTTGCACATTTTCCCCATGTCTATGTGAATTTCCTCCAGGTGATCCAGTTTCCTCCCAAGATGTGCAGGTTAAATGGACTGGCATTGGTCAGTTGCCCACAGTGTATGGGATGTGTAGGTCAGATGGATTAGCCGTGGGAAATGCAAGGTTAAAGGAATAGGGTAGGGAGTGGGTCCGGGTGGAATGCTGTTCGGAGGGTTTGTGTGGTTTCGATGGGCTACTGCCCTGTTTCCCCTCTGCAGGGAGTCTATGATGTGGCATCCAAAATATATAATGCAGAATTCAAAAATAATGATTGCCCAAATGACCATTTACATTTAATGTAATGTGGAAAATGAAGCAACAAAATTGCAGAATGGGTAAGAAGGCCAACACTTAGAGGTAGAGAGAAAGCACAGCACTGGGATGGAAGCTAGAAAAGGTACAGAAAAATTATCCTGATTAAGTAATTAAAGTAAGTGAGATGATTGCCTGAAGTGGACTCTCATGAAAAAATAGATTATGCCATTTGAACTAAATGAAGCTGATCATGTTTTTTTGTGGATTAAAACAGTTTAATGATTTCAATCAAGTCTCACCGAGTGTTAGCTCAGTCTTCCTTTGGAGACGTTGAAAAAAGACAATGCAGCAGGTCAGGCATTCGTTTAGGTCATGAGTGTTACATTGCTGGATGATGTTCAAGTTGATAAAGGACAGTGCAAGCCTGCCCGCATAGCAGTTAAGGTAGACAAGCTTGAAGTTGGAAGAACACAACAAGCCAGGCAGCATCAGGAAGTGGAGAAATTGACATTTCAGGTGTAACCCTTCCATCCATAGCAGTAAGGCTGCCAAAACTGTTTCCAGGAATGACTGACACCAATGAAGCTTGGGAGATATCCATAACAGACTCACGTTCAGAGTGAATATCTTATTGTATGACCTGGTATGTGTGCTGTGTTTGAAGGCAAGTCCTTGTCCGCTAATGCTTCATCATGGACTGTTTTCTTGGCAGTGCTGATTTATAATTGCCTTTTACACTCTGGGACAGTGCAGAAGGCTGGACTGAAGTAAACCTGAACTGGAACAGGAATCAAATACACGCTGTTGGCATCGTAGTGAAACACACACTGGTCACCTAGCTAACTCAGCTATCTAGTCCCATCATACTTGCATCAGTGATTATTTTTTGAAACAATATTTCATGCACACAATAATTTTGAACTTCAGCAAGCATTATTTAGTAGAAAGTGAGGACTGCAGATGTTGGAGATCAGAGTCGAGAGTGTGGTGTTGGAAAAGCACATCAGGTCAGGCAGCAACTGAGGAGCAGGAGAATTGACATTTCGGACATATAACCTTCATCAGGAATGAGGCTTGTGGGCTGGGGGGGCTGAGAGATAAATGAGAGGGGGGTTGGACTTGGGGGAATACCTTCTCCCTCATCTTCATCTACCCGCGAGTCCCTCATCAGGTCCATGCCCCCGACCAGCCCACACCCCATTACTGGCACCTTCCCCTGTCACCGCAGGAAGTGCACAACCTGTACCCACACCATTCCCCTCACCTCCTCCAAGACCCCAAAGGATCCTTCCACATCCGACAGAAATTTACTTGTACCTCTACCAATGTCATCTACTGTATCCGTTGCACCCGATGTGGCCTCTTCTACATCAGGGAGACTGGAGCCTACTGTGGATTGTTTCAGAGAACATCTCTGGGACACTCACACCAACCAATCCCACTGCCCTATGGCTGAACACTTCAACTCCCCCTCCCACTCTGCAAAGGGTACGCAGGTCCTGGGCTTCCTCCATCGCCAAACCCTTAATACCCGATACTTGGACGAAGAATACTTCATATTCCACCTTGGGACACTGCAACCACATGGGATCAATGTGGATTTTAACAATTTACTCATTTCCCCTCCCCGTACATTATCCAAGTCCCAAACCTCCAACTCGGCATCGCCTCTTGACTGTCCATCACCTTTCCCATCTATTTGCTCCACGCTCCTCTCTGACCTATTACTTTCTCCTTCACCTTCATCTACCTATTGCATTATCAGCTACATTGCCCCCAACCCCACCCCCTCCCATTTATCTCTCAGCCCCCTGGCCCACAAGCCTCATTCCTGATGTAGGGCTTATGCCTGAAACAGTGATTCTCCTGCTCCTCGGATGCTGCCTGACTGGCTGTGATTTTCCAACACCACACTCTTGACAAGCATTATTTAGCATTTTATTTTCCAGTTATTAAAAGTCAGTTTTGATAAAACAGTACCAATTTTTGAGATGATAAATCTGAGCACAGATCATGCAGTTTGGAAACCTCCAAAGACTGGTGTAGTCATATTTCACATGCCCACTATATGCTGAGAAGATTTCTGACACCTACAAATACCAAAATGTCTTCAGGGAGGCTCCTGTGTCTGCATTGAGCATATTTCTGTTGATAAACATAAAGTAGTCATAGACTTCAAACATTTCCACTCTCAGGGCTAAAAGTGTACAGCAGGAAGGTGCCAAAAGAAGATAAGATAAAGGCCATTCTTAAAAGATTTTTTGTTTAAGTTAATCGAATTTCAATTTCCAGTTAGCTATGCATTCGACCATTACTTATGTCCAATATGATGACCCTGCTCTACATTTTATGACTTTTTATTTTATTTCTTACTAAACATAATCTGTCTACATTCACAACTCATTTGTTTAGAACCTTTCACTTGCTGCTACTGAGATTGTTGGAGAACCTTCATTCTGTACTTAGGCCTTTATCAATGAAAACCATCATCCTTGCATCAAAGGAGGCCAAATGTAATTTTACCAAAAAATTCTGACAATTAACACAGAGGAAGATTGAACAAATTAAAAATTATTCATGAATTCAGCGACAATAGAATAATTGTAAGCATTTAATATGAAAACAAAACTTAATATTTCCCATGGTAAAAAACATTGAGGTGAACAATTTGAAGAGGATATTCATAAAGGGTACCAAACAAACCTTTAACCTTATCATTGTAATTAAAACAAAGAAATATTTGATGGTTAACAACACAGTTTATGTTCAGACGTTAATGACAATTAAATTTGCCTCACCAAATAATCTTACATCAATAAGTTTCTATTATTTAACATTTACTGTATACTACCAGCTTCTCATTAATCACTACAAAAACAACCAAATGAATTAACATGTTTTTGCTAATTAGCAAAAAATGGATTGAGACAATCAAGTCATGAACAATAATTAATTACTGACCACGTAATCAGAGATAGCAGCACATAAAACTAAATAATCATGTATCAAAGATGTTTTCTCCTTAAATCTACCTTTGCTGGAGGCCAGCTTGACACTGGTTCACGTCAATCCAATGAGTTGGATGTATTGTGACAACTGTGACATTACCATGGCTTTAAGAGGTGTATTTTACCCTTTTTTAAAGAAGAAATGTTGAGCCGAGTGAATTGCTCAAAGCCAAAAAAGTAAACAGCTCGTGAGTCCTTGGGTTTTGTTTTAATGTTGGAACAACAGAAGCAGCCTGAATGGTTGGGGTCAAGCTCCCACAGAACCAGGATGTCTAATTTTCGCTTACAGCAGTTGCTGGGGTCTTGAAGATTGATGTGGAAGTTTTTATTTCTTTCTCTGTTACAGCTAAAAGCTAGGGTTCTCTTCCTGCTGCTAGCACTATATGTGAGACAATATTTTACTAAATTTGCTTTTGCCAAAAATATGCTTATGTTACTATACTGAAGCAGTTAGTGATTAATTTATTATTTTGTGAAGTATTTCAATAGAGTTAGAGTTAAGCCAATTCTTTTCTTTTCTTTTTATTTTGCCTGTATTTTAAAGATAGTGTATGATAAAAGTTTGTTTTGCTTTAAGCCTGATTATGTGATCAATTGAATTGCATCTGGAATGCAACATCTGTAAAATAAAAAAAAGTTAGGTTAATCAAGTTTATCTCCTTGATATGTTTTGAGGGATTTTTAGTCAGGTCCGTAACAAACTGTGTGCACTTGTCAGGATCAAAATCTCTAATTCCAGGTAGGGTTTAGAATTAATGGACGCAAAAGCAGTGAGTGTTGGTGTTCTCTTTAGATTAGATCCTCCGAGGTCCACACCATTCCTCCGAAGAGCAAACCACCCAGACCCATTCCCCTACATTCACCCAATGTACGGGCAATTTTGCATGGCCAATTCACTTAACCTGCACATCTTTGGATTGTGGGAGAAAACCGGAGCAAACCCAAGCAGACACGGAGAGAATGTGCAAATTCCACACAGACAGTTGCCTGAGGCAGGAATTGAACCCGGGTCTCTGGCGCTGTGAGGCAGCAGTGCTAACCACAGTGGCACCGTGACGCCCCGTGCCACTGTGACGCCCATTGTGCATGACCGAGTGTTGAATTTGATTGGTTTAAATAGGATGTGCTTTGTGTAATAATGGCTCCCTCAGCCACTAAGGGGTGGAAGAAATCACTTTGGGAGTTTTGCAGAAAGTGAGCAACGCGAAGCTTTTGGAATTGGCAGACATGCTGGAGTTGGGGTTGCCTTTGTCTGTGCGAAAAGACAAGGTAATTGCAGCAATAGCTCAACATTGATGATTGCCAAAAATGCCATTGGAATCACTGGGAACGGCTAAAATTCAATTGCAAATGAAGCAGCTTGAACATGAAAAGGAAATGACACAGTTTGAATTATGTTTAGAAATAGAAGAAAAGCAGAATGAACTAAGAGATTTAACAGAGAAAAAGAACAGGAAAGAACTGGCCTGACAGCACAGAAAGGAAAATGAAGGAAATCCTAACAGAAGAAAGGAAGAAAGAGAGTTTTTGAACTCTGGAAGTTGGAACTGAAAACTCAAAGATGACTCAAAATGGAGAAGGTAGAGGTGAAAAGTAGGAGTAGTGATGAGGATACTGATGGACAGCAATTCCATTGTAGCCAATGGTCTGATGGGGTTCCATTTGAGTATGAAAGTGAGGACTGCAGATGCTGGAGGTCAGAGCTGAAAATGTGTTGCTGGAAAAGCGCAGCATGTCAGGCAGTATCCAAGGAACAGGAGAATCGACGTTTCGGACATAAGCCCTTCTTCAGGAATGAGGAAAGTGTGTCCAGCAGGCTAAGACGTGGCTGAAGAGCTTCTGTGCAGAGGAGATGACCTGGAGTGTGCAGTGAGAGAGGGACTCACTGAAATCCTTGTAGAGGGAGGAAGAGAGCTTCTTCAAGGAAGGCATCCTTGCAAGAGGATTTGCAGTAGGTTAAAATCTTCGAGGAGAAAGTGAGGACTGCAGATGCTGGAGGTCAGAGCTGAAAATATGTTGCTGGAAAAGCGCAGCAGGTCAGGCAGCATCCAAGGAACAGGAGAATCGACGTTTCGGGCATAAGCCCTTCTTCAGGAATGAGGAAAGTGTGTCCAGCAGGCTAAGACGTGGCTGAAGAGCTTCTGTGCTGGACACACTTTCCTCATTCCTGAAGAAGAGCTTATGCCCGAAACGTCGATTCTCCTGTTCCTTGGATGCTGCCTGACCTGATGCGCTTTTCCAGCAACACATTTTCAGCTCTGATCTCCAGCATCTGCAGTCCTCACTTTCTCCTCGAAGATTTTAACCTACTGCGAATCCTCTTGCAAGGATGCCTTCCTTGAAGAAGCTCTCTTCCTCCCTCTACAAGGATTTCAGTGAGTCCCTCTCTCACTGCACACCCCAGGTCATCTCCTCTGCACAGAAGCTCTTCAGCCACGTCTTAGCCTGCTGGACACACTTTCCTCATTTCTGAAAAAGTGCTTATGCCCAAAACGTCGATTCTCCTGTTCCTTGGATGCTGCCTGACCTGCTGTGCTTTTCCAGCAACACATTTACCGCTTCCATTTGAGTATGTCCAAACATTACTAAATTTTGACAAGTTTGACGTAGCAGTTTCTCATTTCAGTTGAGAAAGTGGCTAAACAAATTAAATGTCCAGTAACCATATGAGTATTGTTGACTCAAATAAAGTTGGTAGGTAAAGCCGGTGAGATGTTTGGATCACTATCAGATGAGATACTTGGGGAGTATGATGAGGTGAAAAAAACCATCTGAAGTGTATATGAGCCAGTACCAGAAATCTACAGGCAATATTTTAGGAGTCTATGGGGGGAATCTGGTCAAACGTACATAGAGTTTGACAAATGGATAAGGGGATTGAGAATCTATCAAACATGTGATGCTCTTGGAGAGATAATTATTTTGGAGGAGTTCAAAAATTCACTTCCTAAAGTATTGAGAACTCATGTGGAAGAGCAGAGAGTTAAAACTGCAAGATTAGCAGTGGAGATGGCAGATGATTTTGGTTCATAAATCAAAGTTTGGCTTTCGCCATCAATTGCAATCTGTGATGGATAGAAATTGGGGAAAAGAGAAATCCTCAGGTTTTAAGGGAAAAGGAAATCTCATTGAAGATAGCAAAGGTAATTTACCACAGGGCAAAAACAAAACCCATGTGGGCAAGAGAATAAAGCATGGGTGTTTTCACTGTAATAAAGTAGGCCACATGAAATTGCAGTGTTGGTAGTGCTGGGAAGACGGATGTGGGAAAAAAGGATAAGCAAGTGAGTTTTATTGAAGTGATAAAGGAAAACACAGTGGAAGCTAAACAAACTGCAGAAGAATGTACAACCTAATCAGGGATTGGTTGAGAAGGAAGTGCCAGATCTCTTGAAAGAATTTACTTGTATGGGTAAGGTTTACTCATTATGCCAGGACAAGTAGGTAAATAAATTAAGATTTTAAGAGATACGGGAGCAAGTCAATCTTTTATGGTGAGAAATAAGTAGATATGTAATTCAGAAGGAGTATTGCCTGAAAAAGTGGTAATATGTAGAATTCATAGCGAGAAGAGCAATGTTGCATGATATAAAATGACGTTGGAGAGTCCAGTGAAAATTGATGAAATTGTGCTAGGAATAATAGAGAAATTCTCAGTTCCTTAAATGCAATTTATCTTTGGTAATGATACAGCTGGATCATAGGTATGAATTATGCCACTGTAGTTGAAAAACCAGTGGAAAATCAGGCAACTGAAGTATAGCAAATAGTATATCCTGGGACTTTTCCTGACTGCGTGGCAGCAAGTCACAAGTGGAAGTAGGAACAGAAATCAAAGAATAAAGACAAGGAAGTTGAAGTTTAATTATCTGAGTCTATGTTTGATCAAATGGTTGAGGAAAAAACAAGAACAGGTGGACAGCAAAGTAGATATTTTTATGGAAGAGAAATGACCTGAATTATAATGGGCAGATGAAAATCTAAGTAGTTGTATCAAAAAGCATATACAGAAGAAAAATCTGAATGTTACTAGCTTAAAACTGAAATCTTGATGACGATTTGGAGTCCATCACATATTCAGGTGGATGAGAAATGGGCAGAAGCTCATCAAGTTATATTACTGGTGGTTTATAGGAAGGAGGCATTGTGGCTAGCACATGAATTACCAGTAGGATGTCACTTGGGAGTAAGGAAATTCAAACCAAAATACAAAAACATTTTTATTGGCTTGCACTGCAAAAGTCCAGATGTGCCATAGGTGACTGGTAAGTGGAAAACATTAGTTAGTGATAAAACCAGCACTCTTAATACCCATTCCCTCACTTGAGGAACTTATTTCAAGAGTTTTGATTGATTGTTTAGAACCTCAACCTAAAACAAAAAGTGGGAATCAGTATTTATTGACCATAATAGATGTATCTAATGGATTTCCAGAGGCCATTCCATAATGCAGTATCACAGCTAAAAGGATTGTAGAAGAGTTACTCAATATTTTCCTCGATGAGGACTACCTATAGAAATACAATTGGATCATGTGTCCAACTTTATATCAACATTATTCAGGGAAGTTATGGATAGCTTAGGAATGAAACCATTTAAATCCAATCCTTGTAGAATTGCAAGGAGCATTGCAATGGTGGCATTGAACTTTAAAAATCATGTTGAGGGCCTAGCATCAAGAGTATTCAGAAGATTAGGATAACAAAATTATTTTTTTTACTTTTTGCACCAAATGTATCAGCTAAATTAAGTCCATCTGAATTACATTTTGGGCATAAAGTAAGAAGGCCATTGAAATTTATTAAGGAGAAATTGGTGAGCCAGTGTTCAGAAACCACATATTTGGACTATGTGTCAACTTTTAGGGAAAGATTAAATACATGAGGTGAGTTGGCTAGACAGCATTTAAAAGACTCACAGTACATGATAAACAGGAGACAGACAAGAAATCAAAAAATTGTAATTTTATTAGTAGAGATTAAGTATTAGCAAGTTTTGAGAAGATTTGTGCTCAGGTTGAGATTCTGGATGTAGGCTTGCTCACTGAGCTAGAAGTATTGTTTTCAGATGATTCATCACCATACTAGGTAACATTTTCAGTGAACCTCCGGATGAAGCACTAGTGGTGTAGCCCGCTTTCTATTTATGTGTTTGGGTTTCCTTGGGTTGGTGATGTCATTTCCTGTTCTTTTACTCAGAGGGTGTTAAATGGGATCCAAGTCAATGTATTTGTTGATAGAGTTCCGGTTGGAATGCCATGCTTCTAGGAACTCTTATGCGTGTCTTTGTTTGGCTTGTCCTCGGATGGATGGGTTGTCCCAGTCGAAGTGATGTCCTTCCTAATCCGTACTACTGAGGATACTACTGAGAGTGGGTCATGTCTTTTGTGGTTAGTTGATGCTCATGTATCCTGCTTGTTACATTCCAACCAGAACTCTTTCAACAAACACATTGTCTTGGATTCAATTTACCACCCCCTGAGAAAAAGAAGCGTACATGACATCACCATAGGAAATTATGTCACCACAGGAAATGGCATCACCAACCCAAGGAAACACAAAGACCCAAATAGAAAGCAGGCTACACCACTAGTGCTTCACCCAGAGGCTAACTGAAGATGTTACCTGGTATGGTGATGAAATGTCTGAAAGCGAACCTTACAGCTCAGTGAGCAAACCTATATCCAGAACCTCAACCTGAGCTACAAATCTTCTCAAAACACGCTAACACCTATGGGTGCAATACGCTAAAACTGGCCCAAAAATGGGAAACCAATGCCATTCGACAGAATGCCACCTACAAACAGCTGTATATCCTGCATGACTGCCTAAGGAGTCAGGTACTGCCCAAATGTCTTAAATACAAACCTCCCCTTAACACCCCAATTGACAAAAAGATAGCAGAGCAAAACGGCTGCAGAATGCTGAGAGAAATGATTAATGAAGCCCACAACAGACTCTATAAATACAACCAGGAAAGTTTGCGCCAAAAATCTTTACTCACTAATGCAACAGATCATGACTGGACAGACACAGTACAACAAACCATAGACATTAGACAGCAACAAACACAGAAAATGAAAAAAAACTTGACCTGCAGAAAAAAATATAGACAAACCTACACAAAACAACAGCACTGACCGACAGAAGCATGGATAAAACTCATCTGACTGACCCTTAATAGACACTGAAAAAGCCGTCTTAGTAAGAGGATTAAATTACAACTTCCAGGATGCGGACAAGAAAGATTTCTTAGCAGCATTAGAAACAGCACTGAAAAACAAGCAACTCACAGAAGAAACCCAGCAAACCATCAGACAGACAGTCGTACCAACATTAACCAAGAAAAAGGAAGGAAACACAATCAATACACAAGAAAAGAAAGCACTGCAAAGACTAAAAAAAACAATGCTATCCTACCTGCAGACAAAGAATGCTTGGCAGTCATTTTATATCAAAGGGACTACATTGAAAAACGAACGCACTATTTGCAGATACTAACACTTACCAACAAGTGGTGATAGACCCACCCCACAACTGGAGAACCAAATCTCAGCCCTACTCAAACAACTTCAGAAATCTGGAGAAATAAATAAGATCAACTTCCAAAAAATGAAACCAGATGGATCCAACACACCGCACTTCTATGGATTACCCAAAATTCACAAGCCAGGAGCCTGCTCAGACTCATAGTCTTGCTGCCTGGAATACCAACTTACAGATTGACCAAGGAGCTACACCAAAGACTAAAACATTTAGTAGAAGGCTCATGCCACTCCATCCACTCCACCCAAGAATTCCTGAAGACCATCAAAGACACCAAGATAGAAGAGGATGAAATTATGGTCTCCTCTAATGTAACAGCCCTGTTCACATCTATCAACATCAACCTGGCCAAAGAAACACTGACTACACTATTAGAAGAACCAAAAACACATACACCAATCATCACCAACTTCATTAGCAAGTGCAATATTGTCAAGCTAGTGGACCTATGCCTTACCACCCACTTCATCTTCAACAACAAAATTTACAGACTAACCAACAGAACACCCATTGGATCTCCGATATTAGGGTTCTTAGCAGAGGAAGTAATGCAGAGACTCGAACAAACAGCTCTGCCAACCATCCAGCCAAACTTTGAGTCTGCTACGTAGATGATACCTTAATTGAATTGAATTGAAATGAATTTATTCTCACGTGTACCAAGGCACAGTGAAAAGCTTTGTCTTGCGAGCAATACAGGCAGATCACATAGTTAAGTAGCATAGATAAGTAAATAATAAGTAAACCGTGGCAAAAACAAAAATAAAACAGGCACAGGAGAATGTTAAGAGTTTCTGAGTCCATTCAGTATTCTAACAATAGTAGGGTAGAAACTGTTGCAAAACTGGCTGGTGCATGTGTTCAGGCATCTGTACCTTCTCCCCAATGGTAGAAGTTGTAGGAAAACATTGCCAAGGTGGGATGTATCTTTGAGAATGCTGGTGGTCTTTCCATGAAAGCAGGCCTCGTAGATGGATTCTATAGATGGGAGGTTGGCCTTTGTGATTGTCCGGGCCAAGTTCACTACTCTGTTACCATCTCCGATCTTGAATGGTACAATTGCCATACCAGGTAGTGATATATCCAGACAGAATGCTTTCGATGGCGCACTTATAAAAGTTGGCAAGAGTATTTACCATCATGCCAAATCTCCTCTGCTGCCTGTGGAAGAAGAGAGGTTGTTGAGCCTTTGTAACTAGTGCGTCCACATGAAGAGTCCAAGAAAGCTTGGTGTGGATGACCATTCCCAGGAGCTTGACATTCTCCACTCATTCCACCTCAGTGCTGTTAATGTGTAGGGGGGGAAGAGTAACATCCCACCGAAAGTCAATAATGAGTTCCTTGGCATTGAGAGCTAGGTTGTTATCAGTGCACCATTTGTCATCACTAAACAAAACAAATTAAAGAAAATCTTAAAGACCATCAATAATACCCTTACTGGCATAAAATTCACTAAAGAGGAGGAAAACAACAACAAACTGCCATTCCTAGATGTCACAGTAGAGCGAACAGCCAATGGGGAACTTCAAACCAGCGACTACAAGAAAACAACACAAATGGACCAAATATTGAACGACAGAAGCAATCATCCCAACACCCACAAATGAAGCTGCATTAGAACATTATGTCAACGAGGCATCACACACTGCAGCACAGAGGAACTACGCAGAGAGAGGAAAATCACCTATACAGTGTATTCAAAAAGAACAGGTATCCAATGAACACAGTCTGACGATTTCTCGGCAACAAACCCAAATAAGCAAACAAAACACGTCCAAAAGCCCTAGCCACTCTCCCCTACATCAAAGACATCTTGGAAATGACTGCCAGACTACTCAGACCCCTGGGCATCATGGTAGCCCACAAACCCACCAACACACTAAAACAGCAGCTAATAAACTTGAAAGATCCTATACAGACAACAAGCAAAACTAATGTCATTTACAAAATACCCTGCAAGGACTGTAACAAACACTACATTGGATAAACAGGCAGAAAACTAGCCACCAGGATACATGAACATCAACTAGCCACAAAAAGACATGACCCACTCTCACTCATATCCTTACATATGGATGAGGAAGGAAACCACTTCGACTGGGACATCCATCCATCCGAGGACAAGCTAAAAAGAGACATGCACAAGAATTCCGAGAAGTATGGCATTCCAAATGGAACTCTATCAACAAATACGTTGGATCCCATTTACCACCCCCTGAGTAAAAGAACAGGAAAGGACATCACCATAGGAAATGATGTCACCACAGGAAATGACATTACCAACTCAAGGAAACTGAAACACATAAATAGAAAGCAGGCTACACCAACAGTGCTTCATCCAGAGGCTCACTGGAGATGTTACCTAGCATGGCGGCGAAATGTCTGAAAATGAACCTTCCAGATCAGCGAGCAAACCTACATCCATTAATTGTTAGTGTTACTCTCAGTGGTATAAGTGAACCTTTAAAAGTAAGGTTTAATGAGCCTTATCAAATCAAAAAGAAATTAAATGAGGTGAATTATTTGATAGGAACTCCAGACAAAAAGAAATCTCACAGAGTGTGTTATGGGAATACGTTTGAAAGGTATTTTGACAAGGAAGGAAAGCAGGAGGAGAATGTGTTACTAGTTACAACACAGAGGGAAGAACCAAGTTTAGAGGATTGTGAATTGGACATTCCTCAAATTAAATTGGACAATGAAGAAGTTCTCAAACAGTTGGATAAACTATTGACGAAAATCAAAGTGAACTCAAAGAGTTATTACAATTACATATGGAGATATGTGGGAATTAGTTGGGAAGTTCAAATCTGATTATGCATAATGTAGATATAGGAAATTCTGTTCCAAGTAAACAACATTCTTATGAATTTAACCCTCAAACAGCAATTGAAGGCATACTCAAAGACAATATAATCAAAAATGTGTTGAGAATGGAGCTCACTAATAGTAATGCTATTAAAACCAAATGGTACCTAATTCTTATGTGTGGACTATTGCAAAGCCAATGCAGTTACAAAATCTGATTCATATCCTATTCCATGTTTGGAAGACTGTGTTGAGAGGTAGGGACAAGCAAGTTATATTTTAAATTTAAACTTAAACTTTGTTCCTTTATCTTTTATTCCCAAAGGCAAAACAAAATCAGCTTTTGTGACACCAAAAGGACTGTACCAGTTTAAAGCCATGCCATTTGGTACAAAAAATGTGTCAGCCGCATTTCAAAGACTAACCAATAGCCATTTCCCAATTATATAGTGTACATCAACAATATGGTGATTTTTCAGTTACACGTGGAAGGAACATTTGGAGCATCTATCGGAATTGCATGTGAGACAATCTATTTCACTGAATTTGTCTTTGCCAAGGGTGTGATTATGGGATGTTATTATATAGGAACAGTTAATGAGTAGTTTATTATTTTGTTAAGTATTTAAATAGAGTTACAGTTAAGCCAATTCTTTTATTTTGTCTCTATTTTAACTATAGCATATGAATAAAGTGTGTTTTGCTTCAAGCCTGATGATTTAATCAATTGAATTGCATCCGAAATGCAATGGCTGGCACTTGTCTTTAAAATAAGAAAAGTTAGGTTTCAGGCTATCTTTTTGAGATGATTTGAGGGGGTTTGGTCCTGTCCATAACATAACTGTTCAGTGCCTGGCTGCTCATCAAAGCCAGTGTGAAGGAAGATTGAACTCAATATTTTGGCCATGCTTTTGCTTCAATCACAATCAGGCAACAAATGGTCATAGCAATCAGTGTTTCCAGACCTTGTACATTTTTATCCATGAACTGTGTGGGTGAAATTAGGCCTGCACAATGGTGGTGTTTGACAATTTTATATCAGAGTGACATTTGCCTGGAAAGAGACTATCAACTTCATGAAATGGTTGCAGCACAGAAGAAAGCCATTTGGCCCATTGTGTCCTATGCAAGCTTTCTGCAAGAGCAACTCAGCTAGTCGCATTCTCTGTCCATAGCTCTGCCAGGTCTTCGTATACAATACAATATAACACAAAACAGCACAGGAACATGCCCTTTAATCCACCAAGCCAGTGCCAATTCCTAATTCTTATTTAGACCTGCTACTTATTACCCATGCATGGTATGTAACCCTCTGTTCGCATCCCAGTGCATTCCAAACACCCACCACCCTCTGGGTGCAAATATTACCCGGACTTCTCCCCTAAACTTTCCTCCTCTCATCTTGAACCTGTGTCTCTTGTAGTTGACCCTTCCACTCTGGGAAAATGCCTCTGGCTGTCCATCATATCTATGCCTCTCATAATTTTGTAGACCCCTGTCAGTTCGTCCCTCAGCCTCCATCTTTCCAGTGAAAAGAATCCGAGTTTATCCAACCTCTTCACATAACTAAAACTCTCCAGACCAGGCAGCACCTTGGTAAACCTTTTGTGCACCCTCTCAAAAGCATCCACATCCTTCTGGTTGTGTGGCAACCAGAATTGCACTCAATATTCCAAATGTGGCCTAAATAAACTTTTGCACAGCTGTCATATAACTTGCCAACTTTTATGTTTAATACCCAGGCCAATGAAAGCAAGTGTGCTATATGTCTTCTTAACCACCTTACCCACGGTGTTAGATCCACTTTCAGGGATCTGTGGGTAATATTCTTTCTCTGATGGATAGAGCTAGGTAGGGAGTAGATATTATTTAATTTTGGAAAATGTTCACATTGTGTTTTTGGTAAGAAATATTGTGTTAATAAAATTGAGCTGAACCACAAACCAAATTCTATATCCCCTTGTCTATCTCACTGACATTAGCATTTTAATACATAAACTGGTCAAAGTATTTAAAGCACAGATACTTTGAGAGCAATATTTCCCTATTCTAATTAAGTGAAAAAAAAGTTGCAGTCGTCATTTTGTAGAAAAAGATCTTGTCAACTTAAATCTTGCAAAGAAGGAAATAAATTGATCCAGAATTGCTGGGACCTGCATATCTAATCTGCATTCTACTAATGTAGTATGTCAGTGCTATTGTGAGTATAAAAGATTAATTACAGCAATTTGATTTAAAATTGAAAATATGCATATCTCTATCATCTAAACACAGTTTGAAAAGAATATTAGTTTGTGACAGATCAGACTGTTGCGTGTTCTCTAAATTTTCTCTGTGACAGAATGTTTCTATTCATGATGAACAAGCCCTGTTCTTGCTGATTATTTTCTTAGTACATGAACAACTCTCTGATCATAATATTGGCAGTAATTGCTCTAACATTTATTTGAAAGGACCAAGCCAAAGTGCATAACGACAATGACTTCTCTCACAGATGTACTGGGATGGCAGATGTGGGACAATTACTTCCGATTTTGTTCGGCTTCTTTCTGCATTTGGGGTTTTTGTGTGCCATAAGTCTCAATTAGAAGAAATGATACACTAGTAGCCCTGAGTTGTACTTGTTTAAATAGCTTCATGTTGGTTTACTTCCTGGCTTCTCCAGAAACACAAAGAAGGGCAATTTGACTCACTAAAGGAGTGAGACTCACTATGCTGTGGGGGTCAAAAATTTAATTTGCTCTTTGGGGTCATCATATGGGGGCTAGAAATAATTTTTTTATTGTTTTTTCTGATCCTGTCTGACCCTAGATAACGCCATCCATTTTTGTTTTCTGTGTTATTATTGTGTCTATAGTGTTTTCATTGAGTGTTGCATTTGCAACACCAAAAACTGGCTATTTCCTATTTGTCCTGTATGGGTAACCAGCCTGAGAAGAATACAGACTGAGGATTAAAATCTCTTTAACGTCACATTATAAAATTCTCACTCAAAGTTAAAGCTGGGAGCTTTTGTCTCTTTAAATAACTTTTTTTTTGCAATGACTCACCTGAATTGTTTTTGCTTGCTTTTATTATTGTATTCATTTTACACTCCTAAGTATTTAATGTAACAGTTATCAACAAGTGAATTTGTTTTCTGAAACTAGTGCTTACATAGGAAAATCCAATAAACAATCAGAAACTATTACAAAGCTGATTATTACAAAAAAGAGTGGCTAAAGCGAATGTTAGTCCTTTAGAGGATAAGAAGGGGCATTAAGTTATGGGATATGGCTGAGGCATTGAACAGGTATTTTAGATTAGATTCCCTACAGTGTGGAAACAGGCCCTTTGGCCCAACAAGTCCATACCGACCCTCCGAAGAGCAACCCACCCAGACCCATTCCCCTACACCTAACTCTACGGGCAATTTAGCATGGCCAATTCACCTGACCTGCATATCTTTGGACTGTGGGAGGAAACCAGATCACCCAGAGGAAACCTACGCAGACACGGTGAGAATGTGCAAACTCCACACAGACAGTTGCCCGAGGCAGGAATTGAACCTGGGTCTCTAGCGCTGTGAGGCAGCAGTGCTAACCACCGTGCCACCGTATCGTATTCACAGTGAACGACACTATTAACATGCCAAGAATTGACAAAGAGATGAAGGTAGGTGAGGACCTGGAAACAATCATTTTTACAAAAGAGGTAGTGTTAGGAAAGCTAATGGAGGGAGAAATAGCAAATGCACTTGTGGTAATTTTCCAAAATTCACTGGACTCTGGGGCAGTCCCAGCAGATTGGAAAACAGCAAGTGTGACGCCACTGTTTAAAAAAGGAGATAGACAAAAGATGCGAATTTTTGATTGATTAGTTTAACCCCTGTAGTGGGGAAGGTGTTTGAGTCTATTATCAAGGAAGAAATAGCAAGGCATCTAAATAGAAATTGTCCTATTTGACAGACTCAGCATGAGTTGATGAAGAGCAGGTTATGCTTAACAAATGTTTTGGAATTCTATAAAGACATTACGAGCAAGGTGGACAACAGAGATCCAATGGATGTGGTCTACCTAGATTTCCAAAAGGCCTTTGACAAGGTGCCACACAAAAGGCTACTGCATAAGATAAAGATGCATGGTGTCACAGGTAAAGCATGGATAGAGGATTGATTGACTAACAGGAAGCAAAGAATGAGGATAAATAAGTGCTCTTCTGGTTGGCAATCAGTAATTAGTAGTGTGCCTCAGAGATTAGTATTGTGACTGCAATTATTCACAATTTATGTAGATGACTTGGAGTTGGGGACCACGTGTCGTGTGTCAGAGTTTGCAGAAGACACTAAGATGAGTGGCAGAGCAAAGTGTCAGCGGACTGTGTAACATTGCAGAGCAACATAGATGCTTTAAGTGAGTGGGCAAAGGTCTGGCAGATTGAATACAATGTTAATATATATGAAGTCATCCATTTTGGTAGGTGTAACAGTAAAAAGTTAATGATAAAAGGTTACAGCTTGCTGCTTTGCAGAGGGACCTAGGTGTCCTTGTGCATGAATCACTGAGGGTTGGTCTGCAGGTACAACGGGTAATTAGGAAGGCAAATTGAATTTTGTCCTTCATTGCCAAAGAGATTGAGTTTAAAAGCAAGGGAGTTACATTGCAGCTGTGCAGGGTGCTGGTGAGGCCACATCTGGAGTACTGTGTGCAGTTCTGGTCTCCTTACTTGAGAAAGGATGTACTGGCACTAGAGGGAGTGCAGCGGAGGTTCACAAGGTTGATTCCGGAGTTGAGGGGCTCGGCTTATGAGGAGAGATTGAGTAGACTGGGATTATATTCACTGGAATTTAGAAGAATAAGGGGGGGATCTTATAGAAACATAAAATTATGAGGGGAATAGACAAGGTAGAAGTAGAGAGGATGTTTCCACTGGCAGGTGAAAGTAGGGCAAGAGGGCATTGCCTCAAGATTAGTGGAAGCAGGTTTAGAACTGAACTGAGAAGGAACTTCTTCACCCAGCGGGTTGTAAATCTATGGAATTCCTTGCCCAGTGAAGTAGCTGACACTACTTCAATAAATCAATAATCATAAATGTTTTAAAGCTAAGACTGATTTTTTTGAACAATGAAGGAATTAAGGGATACAGTGAGAGCGCAGATAGGTAGAGCTGAATTCACAATATGATCAGCCATGACCTTATTGAATGGCAGAGCAGGCTCGAAGGACCAGACAGCTTACTCCTGCTCCTAGTTCTTATGCTCTTATGTAAATCTGACATAAACACCTGAAATACGAAATCAAGGCAAAATTGCATTGTGCATGGTCTCCTTTCAAATAAATATTAGAGCAAATACTGCCAGTATCATGTTCAGAAGAAAAGTCGCTGTCACAAAACATTGACTTTGTTTTCTTTCCACAGATACTGACAGACCTGCTGAGTTTCTCAAGCAATTTCCATTTTCATTTCATATTTTTGGTTACTTTAATCCATATTTTATCGCAAACGTTTGTCATGACAACTCCAGTTATGCCCTGCATGAACCCTCATCTTCTTTTATTACAAAAAGATATGTAGGTTAGGTCGGAAAGTAAGTTGTGAAAAGGTCATAAGAAGTCTGCAAATGGACATTGATTAAATAAATGGTTAGATTAAATCATGGCCAAATTATTGCCAAATTAACTTTATGGCGGAAAAATGTGAAGTTGTCTACTTTTGCAGAAAAATCTAAAAAAGCAGCATAGTATTAGAATGGAGTGAGGTTTTAGCACTTTATGGTGCAGAAAGATCTGGGTCTCTTGGTACATGAATTCTAAATAATTAGTTTGCTGGTACAGGAGATGATTAGAAAAACAAATTGTTTAGAACAATGAGAATAGATTATAAAAGTAAAGATGTACTGATATGGTTATACAATGCATTGGTAAATCCACATCTGGCATAGTGTATAAAGATTTGGTCTACTTTTTTAAGAAAGACCATCATTACACAGAAGCACTTCACAGAAGATTCACTCAACAAGCTCTTAGGATCATGGGCCATTTATGAGAAAAGAATAGACAGAGTGGACTTCTCTCAGTTGGAGTTTGGAAAAATGAGAGATGATGTTATTGAAACATTTAAGATCCTGAGGGGGCTCAACAAGGTCGACACTGAGAGGATGTTTCCTGTGGCAGAGACTATGACTAAGTAAGGGGTCTCCCACTAAAGATGAAAATGCATTTTCTTATTTCCCTGAGGGATGAGAGTCTACATGGTCTCTCACATTCTAATCTACCATAAATTCAAGTCATCAAATCTTTGTTACCTATATCCCAACTCATATCAGGTTCATCCATCTCCTCTGTACACCCAGATGTGTGTACTCTCAACTTCAATTTTCTCATCCTTGTTTTACAATTCCTCTATGGCTTCACCATTCCCCATTTTTCTAATCTCTTCCAACCTTATGAATTTCTAGCCTTTGATTCTGGCCTTTTGAGAGCCACTGATTGTAATCCTGGAATTTCCTTCCTATATTTTGCATCTTTCTATCTCACTTTCCTCACTCAAGACACTTCCTCCAATCTTCAAACAGTCTTTTGGGTCTTTCAGGGTCAATAAAGTGAGGTGCTGAAAAAAGCACAGCAGGTCAGGCAGTATCCGAGGAGTAGGAGAGTCAAAACTTCAGGCAGGATCCTTCAATCAGGCCATTCATCCTAATGCCTCGATGTGTGGTTCAAGAATTCAAATTTGTTTGAATGGCGCCTGTGAAGCGCCTTGGAATGTTCCACGATATTAATTATTTTTGCTTTTGTCACATCTGTTTTGTCTCTTCTGGCCTCTTCTTAGGTTCACTGGCCAGAGAACCCAAAATGGCTGTCTCACTCAACCTCTGCTTAAATTAGTTGTCAGGCCATGCTGAAGTCATCGAACTCTGAGCAGCAGATTTGAAAAAAAAATCCCATCGGAATCCAACATGTGTCTTTACTGTCTGTTCAGATATATAGTTTAATGTGGAAATAGCAGACAGGGAGATTGAGAGATAAGTTTAGATTTCTTCTGGTTGAAGAAAAATAAACCAACATCCATTGTGTGATATACAAGAGGTGTGATCACATGCCACAATGAACGATTGGCATTTTAGAAAGTCAGATTATTAATTTCAAGTTTTGGGATCACTTTTATGTTAACATCAACTGAAAACAACTCTGTGTCAGAATTTCTTTATGTTCAAAAGAACACAATAGCTCAGGTTCTAGTCATGGTTGTTTCTCTTGAAATTTAACAGCCCTAAGTATCTGTAATTATTTCGCAATTAAATAAAACTGTCTAAATGTGGTTAAAAAAACACACTTAATTGCATTCAAATCTGTCCAGAACAACTGTGTCTCCAGAATTACTTGGATCATGCATTCTAAATCAATAGTTTCCACCAGTGATTTTAAATCTCTGACTCTCCCACCTTCAAATATTTCTAGCACCTTATCATAAAAATATTTTTATATGATTCTAAGTGCTTAATTGCGATCATCCATTTTTAACAAGTTTAATTTTTTCATTCATTTGAGATTCAAACACATTTAGGAGTAAGAAGTCAATCTCTTTCATCCAGTCAGGTCCAAAATGATTAAGTTTTCCTGACAACAGTTCTATTTTACTACTAGTAATTATGTTGGATTTGATTTAATAAATATATAAGCTTGCCTTTATAGCTTAGTAAGGCTTTTGTCCTTCAATATGCTTTTGGTTACTTGTCTGTGCAATAATGTAAAATCAGCAATGAAAGAGATTGTTGAAGATAGAGAGTCTTATAACCATAAGAATTGAAACGTCTTTCAATCATTCAAGGTTATTTACATTCTCATATTGCTTTAGTGTAAGGATGCTTTGATGCCATGAATTATTTGAAAGGAAAATTATTATTTTGAAACAATTTTTAAAATATCACACATTTATTTGTGCATTGCCTCTTTAACAAAGCTTTTCCTGAAGAGGCAAATGACAAATTTTAACTCATTACCATCAATAACTTTATGCAATACACTGATGTTGAACTTTATTGTAATAATTTAGCTGGAAGCTTATTCAAAGCAACATTGCAAACAGTTGGCATACCTGCAGTGGGTTACAGTTGTGTTTCTTCAATTGCATTTAAATATAGCGCAGACTTAATCAGGTGAAAATTGCTGATGTCAATTTCCAGCGACTTTATTCATCTTAACATGTTGCTAGTCGTCCCAAAATGGGATTTGGTAACCCTAGTTGACCTGTTACAACTAATTAAATTGGGGGCTCCATTTTAAAAAAAAAATGTCTATCTCTGAGTGTTCACACAAATTGCACATTTCAGGTGTTAGACCCCTTTCCAAATGAAAACCTGGGGTCTATGGCTAACAATGGGACTACAAAAGCCAGTAGGGACTGGTTGCATCCTGCACAATGTAAGTTCCATGCAGTTCTGTACAAACAATGAAACAGTAAAAGCCCAGCAGTAAAGTTAAGTCTTCAATTATAAACAATGCAACTTCTCAAAATCTACCAAAGTATCATCAAATGTTGTTTCTCTGTTTCCAAAGACGTTGGTAGCGGTCTGTTTTGCTTTGCTAAAACTGGCAAACTACGTGAAAGATGTGTGTTTGGTACCCTGCAGTTTTCCGACAACCTGTAAATGATCCTGGAACCCTAGCACAAAAGCTATCCATGTCAGAGCAAAGGCAATTTTATTTTGTCCTTCAACATTTTGGTGAAACATGCTCTCGGAGATTGATAGCAGCACCATGGAATACAAACCAGTGGCCCTGTCTTGGGATGATAGCCTTTGTTCTGCAATCACTGCAACTCTGCCAGATCTCCTCCTGTTGCCGGTCAGCCAGCCTGCCTGCTGCTCATGCCAAGGCACTGCAGTATTTGCAAAGTTGGATCTTCCAGGCTCAGATCTGGTTGAAGATTTCATTTAAATCCATCTGCAGCCTTCTATCAGATATGCTGCAGCAAAGTGGGGTAACAATGTGAGCCCTGGAAGACAAGCACTGGGTGATCAGTTGATATTCTTATGTAATATGGCATACTTGGGCTTATAAATTCAATTTGGAATGTTAATTTTACATGGTTTTAACTTACATTGCAGCCATACTGATGCCCTGATAAGCAGCAGAGGGAAGGCTATTGTAGCCCATTGACTTCTAGAACTGGCCTGACAATTCTTTCCTGTGTAAGCACATAGATGCGGCACCAGTACATTTGCCTCTCCCCTTTCACCAAACCCCTGACACCTCTTCCAACTGAAAAAGCTTGCATTTTTTTCTCAGTTTCGTATACCCTATTCACCATTCACGTTGTGGTTTTTCAATACCAGACAGACGAGGTGACCACTTTTCAGAACACCCTTGTTCAGTTTACAAACATGACATTCAGACTCTTGTCACGTATTATTTCCCTTCTCTACCTTGTTCCCATCTCCCATTGGGTTCACCAATTTTATAGCTTGAGGCACCTTCACCCATATCCTTATTCCCACCCTCACACACCAGGCTTTGTTATTACATGGTCTGTTATTATATACTACCTATTGTTAGCCACTAATAGTCCCCATTAGCAACCATTCATTGTCCTAGGCTGACTATTAATCACTCTTTTGTTTGGCCAACTGTTCTTCACTCATTGGACTCTATCTCCACCTATTGCTTATTCCTTAAACCGTTCCCCCACACTATGTTTTATATTAAAAAAACCTTTTCCTAGCTACCATCAGTTCTGAAGAAGGTTTACTGGACCCAAAAGGTTAACTCTGATTTCTCTCCACAAAGCTGCTGGGCCTGTTATGGTTTTTCAGTAATTCTTGTTCTTGTTTACTATCATTCATACTTGGCCGACTGATGTGTCCAATTGAGGTTCAAGACAAACCTGAAGCATAACGCCTTGGTGCTTGACTGGACATACTACAGCTTTCTGATCTCAATAATTGTGTTCAATAATTGTGCCTTTTCTCTTTACAGATTTGGTTGTTTCTTAACCTTTTATTCTGCCATGGACAGATACACTCACACCTCATCAGAACATTTTTTGTACTTTGCTTGATCTGTTGTCAAAAGGAAACTCAGAGCCCAGATAACAAGGATCTTCTTCATTCAGAGGATGTGAATCTTTGGAATTCACTCCTCCAGAGAGGTATGGAAACTTCATTGTCAAGCAAGGTGAAACCAGTGACTGATATTATTTAGTTAATAATGACAATAAGATGTATGAGATGATCATGAGAATAAGGTGTTGAGGTACATGTCCAGCCATGATTGAGAATGGTGGAGCAAGCCTGAGGAGCTTAAATGCCCACTGCTCCTTCTGTGTTCTTGAACCCTTAAGCACAGACACCTGACACTATTCCTTACTGAGGCACTGGTAGGAAAATTGCTCTCGAGGCATCAAGTGTATACATGGCCTCCTAGCAAGAGCATTAGCCTGTTTCTTCTTCCTTCTTTATCTTCTTGCTGTATTCTGCAGCATTTTTACCCATTCATGCAATATTAGAAACAAAATGCTTGAAGGTACACCCAAGGTATGAACAGTTGGTTTGTGCAGAAGCCTTGAAGTTTGAGTCCTTCTGCAAGAGCCACACCACTCAGTGCAGACGTTTGCAACTACAGAACAATGTTAGAACACTTGTAAAAATATAAATGTTAGTAGAAATCAATCAGCAACTAACCTGTAAGGAACTGATGAACTTTTTTAAAGAACTCCAGTGGTGAGGATTTAGGAAATGTGTTAACTGGAATAGAAATGGAATTCCAAGGAGGAAATGCTGTTGTCAGATCAGCACAACCCACTAAATATTGTTGGAAAATGTGCCTACTCTGCACATATCCAGTGGATGCAAACTACAAATATGCCAACACCATACCAACATGATGTCCAACAAGAGTTGCACCCAGTGTAAGTGTAAGCAGAATTCAATTTGGACCTGTGGTCATTCTTAGTGCTCAAGAAACATGTTATATATCTGTAGGTTGCAACAAATTTCATTTAATCAGGTTATACAATTATACAAAGTGTTATCTAACAAAAACATCCATTAGTTCTACACAACTGCTTGGTATTGATGTTTAATATAACTAATCCTTCAGTTTAATGTTGTTACTTCCATGAAATTATAACTTACATTTTAAACTTTGCAAACTTTCATTTATTTTGTTCACTTTATGTTCAATTTAGTTTTGATCCAGAATTGTTATTTTGACATTACTTCACAATATAAATGTCAATCACATTCCAGCAAAATGCTCTGGAGTGATATAAAATAACATGTAGTGGTTAAATCGTACATTTCAAACAGATTAGATCGTTCAAAAATTACGTTTCATTAATAGAAATGCTTGGCAAAAATGCATTATTGAATGAACTGTTGAAATGTGCATTTGTAACAGGCTAGTGTTCATTTTTAATAATTGTAAGAGAGAGCAGCCAAAATGGTACACTGAATTTCATTCTTCATTTAGTTATTTGGCCTTCATTTACTTATTGAGTGTTGTAAATTGACTGTAAAACTTAGTTCAAATAATCCTTTGGAAATACCAACACATCAGTGTTGATATCAGTTCATCATAAGCATCCAAAAGGTGAAAAGAGTGCAAGATAGAGTTATACCTCATCCAAAGAGGGTATAATAGAATGGCTAGAAGTATTTCTTTGATGACAAGGCTAGTATTCACTGACTAGCAATCAAACACATTGCCAGGAGTCTGGCTGCTGGTTATGTGTTCACAGTAAATTCAGACATGAAAATCAATAGAAACTCTTAACCTCCAACCTCACAGAGATGCCCTGTGCTGAAAGTATCAAATGATTAAATATGAAACACTCACTTGTGTTTCAGTAGTCAAAGTGGATCTCCCTTGGGAATTTCATGTCGATTTGTATTGATATGCCCTATTCAAATGGCATATTTAACTTGATTTGGAGAAATTTAATTGCAATTAACTGTGACCAATTCCAATATTTACTTGGTGACCAGTTCTTATACATGTGAAAATGAAAAAAAATTGAGGACAGTTGAAAACATGTGCATGCATTTTTTTCCCTACCACATTCTCTTATGAAACATCAATTTTAGAACTGTTTAGAACTAAGTTTTAAATTAATCAACTACATATAAATACATATAAATTATTCAGGGATGAGTATGAGCTGGGTAACTGAAGGACAAGATAATAGGTAAAAACTTCAATTGACTAAACTATTTTCTAAAGCACATGGAGTATTAAGTGGTTGTTAGAAAGTAACATCCTTATTTTCCAGAGTTTTAAAGGAAGGGCAGGACTGATTGATTAATCATAGTACAGATCTGTTCAGAAATATGGTTCACTACCAATTAGCATTTATAAATCTATTTATTTTCAGGCTGCATACAAGTAATGGGGAAATACAAAATGTTGTATGTACAAGTGTTAAGAGCTTCCCAGTTTGTGTTCGATATTGTAAATTGCTGAGCCTAGAGTTTGTGCTTTTAATTTACTTATTAATAAGAGTAATACAATTCTCAGTCTCCTATTCATGTTATTCAAAAATGGTTTGGAGGAAGGTGTGTCTTGTTCAATGATATAGATGATTTTTATCTGAACAGATGATATCTGAAAGACCGACAGCACATCAACGAAATCTGTCCAAATAGCAAAGTGGCTAATCATGATCATTTGGCTTCAATTTAAGTGGGTGATTCTGAACGTGAAACAAGAGCAGTGCCTGGCAACAAAACTGAAAAGAATAAACAGTTAAGAATGTTTATTGACCATTCACAAAAGTATCTATTGAATATAAAATTTTCATCAACAAGTTAAATCCAGTGTTTGATTTTTACTTTTTAATCCTTTGCCAATAGGATTGATCAAGTGATATTTATGGATGCTGGACATGGATTCTCAAAATTCAAGGAACATTGCCTATGGCTTCTCCCTACACATGTTCTTGTAAGGTTCCCTTTCTCTAGTGAGCATTCAGAAATCTGATTTTATTAGCTTTATTTGAAAAATTGTTTGGCAACATCTCAAGATACTTTTGAAATATTGAGCGGAATTTGACTAATGACAGTAGTGAAAAAGAATATCATATTCTTGCATCAAAGAACTATCCTCAGTGAAAATAAATATTGGGAGAGATTAGATATTCCAGTAATGAGCCTGACAATCTTCACATTTGCTAGGGTTAACAAGTTCTAAGCAGGAATAGACTTTTTGCTTTTCTCTGGCACTTTCACTGTAAATTCAGAGGAAAAATAATTGTTGTGTGGATTAACATATTTATGAACAATATCTTAATGAGTATCATGTCAGAAATAAGGTTGAGACGTAGAAAGTTTAATGCAGATAGGACTGTTTATTTAGCATCACTAAAACTTCGTAGTTTCTGAACTACTGAGGACATCAACATTTCTGACCAAGAAAGGCAACTGATCAACAATAAACCTCAATTCACCTTCCAGGTCAAGAACAGACAATTTAATAGAATCTTCCCCTCAGGAGCATTGGACTATTGAGCTGAACAGCATTTTATTCTAGGTTTTCTTGTGTTTTCATGCCAAACATAAAGTGATGATAGAGACAGATGCACTGTATTGGTCTCCTCTGCAAAGTAAGGAATACACTTGACTTAGCTACTAGTTATTTGATCAACTAAAACCGGCAAGAGGAAACAGAATAAGTGGCTCTTTATCAAATTCTTATTTATGGAACCCAGATACATGCAGATTCACTGCTCTCTCTGCCTGCAAACCCTATGTACATAACTACTTTTTAAAAGTAATCCATTAGCTGTGAAACATTGAGAATAAAAAAAATTACATAAATTCTTACTTCAATCTTGAGATGAGCATACAGTGCATTCACTGCAAAGAACTGTTTGCCGTGAAAGCCATTGGCCAGTTATTCTATTTATTTTGCAAAATGTTATGGAACATGCAATTATTCAAGATTTCAGCTTATGAAAATCAATTCAACCAATCATAAGAGCTTCACTGCAATATGCCATGTTGGCAATTTGATAAGTATTTGAGTTGAACTACAATAATTTGTGACATAATGAACTGTCATCACCAGGCCAGCCATTCTTGTTCCAATTGATAAATTATGAATCTGGTTTTTCTCTTTTTCTCTTGCTGCACTCAAACAAAAATGAAAACATGGTAACCATCTAATTTCTTCCAGATCAGTTGTTTGCCAATAGGATTGTTGATAAAATTATCGTTTACCCAGCCCAAAAATAAATCCTCAGCAGGCGCCCTATATTGAGTGCAAGGGAAAGAAAAAGAGTAGAAGCAAGAATTTGCAATCATCATGATGATATTCAATGGTATCCTAGTGTTGACAGAGGTTATACAAGGCTTGTCCTGCAGTCCTTTAGACTGAATACATGAAAGTGTGAATGAAATAATACTTCAGTCTATAATGCTAAATAAACCATCAGCATACTGAGCAATCATGCCCAGCAATTAGACAATTTTAAAGCAATTTTGCACAGAGTTCATTGTATCATCAGACTGCTTAATCTATTAAACTAATCATAAATAATGGGAAACATTCCTACCTATCTTGACCTGAAAAGATGAATTTTTGCAGAGCATTGTCTGAAGCTTCTATCATCCTAGCTGGCAAACACCAACTGCCATTATTGTTGGGCAACTCATCTAAGGTTCTGCACTAATCCATTCCAAATAAAATGCCTACCTGTGCCTTAGTTACAGCAGTAGTAGAAATAAAAGATTTGCACAGCATTTTCCTCAATTATTGGAATCAGCAAAGCATTTTATAACCATCTGAGTTACTCCAGCAATTTCTGTTTTTGTTTCTGATTTCCAGCATCTGCAGTTCTTTGTTTTATATTGTTGTCAAATTGATAGGTTTGAAATCTAATGGTTCCATACAATGAATAAAATGTCTCATGCTCTATATTGATGTAATTTGATTGTGCTGGAAATAGTCTTTTGAATAAGAATGTAATCAGTTTGTGATCTTACATTCCTAACCTTTTATGTGAAGCAGGATTATCTTCAACCTTAGTTTTGAGTTCTGGAAAATGCAGTTTTCTGCTGACAGCACATATTAGAGACTTGAACAGATGTAAAGCAGTATACTATCGATATATGGTACATTCCTCTTTAGAAACTTGATCAATGAAAATGCTTTGTCTAAAGATTCAGAACATATTGTGCCAACAAGTTTAAAAAGGTACTTCTAGATCTCTTTAGCTTGTGGGTGAGACTTGTGTCTTACATCCATGTATATCTTGGTGGTCACATTGATAGTTGAGACCCTGGTAGTCTTGGCAATGATGGTCTGATTGTGTCTGCAAGGTAAAGTATTTTTGGTTTCTGTGCGAAACTGCATTGTTGTAATGTCAATGCAAGAGATGGGTGACCAATTGCATGCAATTAATATAGCAGTTGGTAGTTATACCACTGAGTTACAACAGTCCAGAAACATGTCTTTCAAAATTTACATAGTTGATCAGATATTTGGACTTGTTCCCATGTCAATTGTAGTCCTGAGCAAATATTTGCCAGTTTTCTTTGGGCAAATGTTGTTGATTTGTCTCAAAAGTAGTTTCCTCACTTGTTAATATAATACATTATATGCACAATGTGAAAACTTGCCTTCCAGTTGGACGTTGTTCCACTCTTGGTTTTGTCTCGGGCCTGTCTCACTGTGAACTTTGTGTATCAGCCTACAGTTACACAGATCCCTGGTGCACTCCTTACTACTCTTGCCATACTGCTGTCCCTGATTCATTTTGGTTGTATCCTGTTGTCGCACTTACCTACAACTTTGGAGCCAGAATTCTTGCATATGTGGGCAAAGTGTGGGCATTGCAGCCGTGATTGGATTTTGAATGCAGGAAAGACCCATGGTGGTTGCAAGAGATAGCACTTACCACACGGCTTACTTGTCTTTTGTATCTTGGCTGTGGGACCAATACTGCCTTGGTTACAGTTAGAGTTTTTAGGTATTGTTGTCTGGCTCTACAACTGCCTCATATTTTCTGCCATGCTCCTACAATAACTTAATTCTACCTTGTTTCCTTATAGCTGTCTTCTTAGAACGTTTCAATAGATCCTGAGTAAACCACTCCGACTCTGATAGTTCTGTCCCTGAAACATCAAAGAATGCTTGGTTTATGAAGTATTCTGATTCAGCTGCATTTTTTAAAAGCCTTGAATTCAGATATGAAATCTGTGAGCTCCCAGTTGATGCTATAATATTTGGTATCCATTCTTCTGTTCATTTACCTTTCTTCAGACACTATTACTAGCGTCCCCTATTTGTGTATTCTCCAGTTCTCTGCCGTGTTATCTGCTTTTTGCTATTTATTTTCACATTATAATTTGTTCTGCTCTCCTTGAGTACTGTTTATAGTTAAAACTTTTTTAAGGCTCTTTCTGTTGATCTACTCTGTTCCTGATTGCAGTTCATTTTTTTTTTGTTCTTCATTTGAATTTTCGAATTCATTTTCTTTGTATAGCAAGGCACTGACACATAGCTACAATTTACATTTTAAATACTTTTTAAATAGCACAGACTTGAAACAACTGCTTACCTACCCAGTTGTTAAATAGCTCTAAGGTACTAGCTAGTGTGAATAAACCTGGTTCCTTTTTTTCTATACTTGACACCTTGTAGTGTAGGAATGCCTTACTTAATGGAGTTCTTTTGGATCTCATCCATTTCTCCCTGTGGTCCCCAAGTTGTTTCACCACCTTTATTGTTTGCCTTTTTGTAGAAGAAACATTCACGTTTATGCAATTGTGCAGAGATTGTTTGTGTTATCCATATGTAAGTCAAATTAGGTATGTGGACTCTGTCTACTTGAAAAGCTCTAGTGAGTTTATTTACAGCCAGACAAGTGCGGACAATACAGAGTAACCTCTAGACACCCCTCTTCTTAAAGGGTGATCACTATAATGATAAAGAATGATGCTAGCTTTACCATTATTATTATCATAAAATCCAAGCCAATGTGACTCATTGTGTGGACCATACTTGAGTTGATAGTTGGATGCAAATGAGTTCAAATGTCAAAATAATCCAATTGTTAACAGTGAAAATTGAAGATTTATTGAAGATCATTTGAATAGTGACCAATGATAAAGAATATAACTTGTTGATAAAACAGTATAAATTTCAATACACATAATAATTCTATGCTTTTCTATGGGAGGGTGTTGTTTTGAGGTTCTTTAGCCACTGTGCTATCATCAGTTCAGAAGATGACCTAGTGTTCTGTCACTTATTTTCTGCCTGATTAGAAAAGTTTAAATGTGTTAGCTAGTTTTTCATCCAATCTGTGCATCAATCCAGAATTTACCACATAGATGCTATGTTGTTCAAGAAGAGTTCGGAAGAGTATATGTACACTTATGCATAAGTACAAAGGCTGCTGCATCACTCACTATTGTACCAGAGTCTGTGCACTGAACCAAAACATTTCATTCTGCAGCACACAGAGAGCTGGGAAAACATATTCTGCTTGCTATAACATTTCTCAAACTATGATAATTTCAGCTTTTTGAGAAGCACAAGATGGAACAAAAGGAAACAAAGGGTTGTATACAGCAGAGAAAAATAGAGGGTGCTTCGATGTTGACAGCCCATTTTATATCTTGCTCACTGACTTGCTGGCATTATTCTCTGTCGAGTGAGAAAATCCACCTCACTGGTTTAATGCCTTTTGAGCAGCAGGTAAGTACCACAGTTCATTTTTCATGCATTCACTATGGGTCTGGTGCAAAAAAAAAATAATTGTTTAATATGGTCAGCCTAACATTGCAGGATTGCAAAGTGTTTTGAGTAGAAATTGATATTTTCTGACAATACAGGCACATTGCTGTGGCAAAGGTTTTACAACCTCCTTACCCTACAAACACATGTAGCCTCAAAGATGGTGCAGAAAATTTTGCAGGCAATAACCACTTTTGCCATGTCAACTGCAGTCTGCCCTTTTGCCTGTCACTGGGCAGCTTGGATATGAGCTTGTTTCATAATCGCTCTTAAGCGATAACTTGGATTCTGTAATTTACAGGGGGCTGTGCTGTCACTTTGGACCGTGGTGACAAGAGTGCATTCTCAACCCAGTGTTTGCTGATGGTCCAGCTGAAGAGTTAAGCTTTGTTTTATCATTGTGGGACAGAGAGCAACAGGGAATTACTCTGTAATACTGGTTGGGCTGCTGCATCTCAGAGGACCACAATCTGAGATTGAACCCTTCTCCACCCATCTACCTTCTTCTAACCACAACACTAATAAGCTGCCCCAATGGGTCTGTTATCTGACCACAGACCCTTGGTTAAATAAAGGTATGCCCATGAAAATGAGCTAAGCCTCAGGTCAGATCTATCAGGCAACTACAAAGTGGACTTCATCCAAAAATATATTTCTATGTTTTCAAGAGCTAGGCTTAAGTCAAATGGTATCTTGAATAGGCAGGAAAGTAGAGTTCATGGCACAATCGGCTAAGCCATGATCTTAATTAATAATGAAGCTGGCAGAGGGGCCCATTGGCCTATTCCTGCTACAGGTTCATGTACTCATAAGCAACCTTCATAATCTGACTATTTGAAAAATTACTCATTTATCCATTTGAAATTTTCATTTAATTTCAGGCTATGCTTCTAACGTGATTTTATATTAAAATAAGGCAAAACTGGCTCATTGAACAAAACAGCATTAATATAAATTAGGGAGAAACTAATTTTATGTAATTATGGTAACATTTGAGGTATGTTTCAAAAAGTGAGCATGATTCATCAGTGTCCAAAACAGTTACATAAGTATTTGAATACTAATCGCAATATTAGCATTGTAGCCTTTTAAGTAAGCCAATGATCACCCATACAGTCATTTCCTTTGGAATCCATACACACAATGCTGTGGGTTAATTTCCTCAATTATCATCTTCATAATTATAATTCCATTCATTGTACAGCTAAGCATGCCAGTTTATCACCTCGAGTAATTATTCATTAACTAATTAACTCTAGTTAATGTAAGAGTCCTTCACCTTGTCATCGGTCAGTTTTGGTTATGCAAATTTAATAATTGTACATTTGTACTAGAAATATGAGGTCATCTGATATACACAATGCACTGTTCTTGCTCATGTGATGAGAGGTGGTCTTGCATATAGGCATTTCTCTTGATCCACCAATACGGGTTTACCAGCTGAGTGCATGATAAAGCATTCAGCAAATTAATGTGTTATCCTGCACTTTCTGAAATTATTGCTGAATAATGAGTGTAAATATTCTTTAAACTCGATGAATTTATTTTACAAATGGTTTACAATTCTGATTTTTTGTTCAAATTAAAAAAAGATTAAAAAGATAGAATATAAACTGAAATGCAACAAGTTGACATAGTCATTGTGTGTCTTTAAGACAGAGATAGCTAAGTTCATAATTAGTAAGGGGATCAAGGGTTATGGGGAGAAGGCAGGAGAATCAGGTTGAATAACATATTGGCCATGATGGAATAGTAAAGCATTCTTAGAGTCATAGAGATGTACAGCATGGAAACAGACCCTTCGGTCCAACCCGTCCATGCCGACCAGATATCCCAAACCAATCTAATCCCACCTGCCAGCACCCGGCCAATATCCCTCCAAACCCTTCCTATTCATATACCCATCCAAATGCCTCTTAAATGTTGCAATTGTACCAGCCTCCACCACTTCCTCTGGCAGCTCATTCCATACACGTACCACCCTCTGCGTGAAAAAGTTGCTCCTTAGGTCTCTTTTATATCTTTCCCCTCTCACCCTAAACCTATGCTCTCTAGTTCTGGACTCCCCGGCACCAGGGAAAAGACTTTGTCTATTTATCCTATCCATGCCCCTCATAATTTAGTAAACTTCTAATGCTCCAGGGAAAACAGCCCCAGCTTGTTCAGCCTCTCCCTGTAGCTCAAATCCTCCAACCCTGGCAACATCCTTGTAAATCTTTTCTGATGGGCTGAATGGCCTAAGTTTGCTCCTATATCTTATCGTCTTATGGTGGTTTGTTCAAACAAACTTATTTTTTGCCAGTAAAGAAATTAAGCTGTGTAAAATTGGTCTGTGTACTTCCACTGCTTGCAAACAGTGCATGCGCAAAGGACATCAAAATTTCACAAGCATGGCTGAAAGTATCACAAGGATTATACATGTTTTGTATTGTCTACAATATTTCACCATGAGGAAATATGAAGTGTGATTTCCCAGTTTTGCGATCGAGTGCTTATACGATTATTCATGTTAATTGTAGTGTGGGAGCAGCACCAGGAATATCAGCTCCACAAGGAAAGAGACAGGTGTTTATTTTCCAAAGAAATGAGCATAGAAATGATAATGGAAAGACTTCAGTATTGACTTGATTGGAAATGACATCTAACATATGGTGAATCAAAAACTCACAAAATAGTTCTGGTTTTTACAAAAGATGCGCTCTTTACTGCAATTTGAAAAAAAGACTGCATATTTACAATTACAAACAAATTAATAATTTGTCCTACTTTTACGAACAGTGCAACAAATGTATAAAATGCATGAAGAAACTCTAATGCAAGAATGAAAAAATCAGCAGTTTCCTTTCCAAATAAACTAAACGTCCACATGCTGTAGTGGATGACTCTATTTATCTAGATCCCTGCAGCAGTCCAACTGAAGTTTTTCTTCTGATGAGACAGTTATTAGTCTTTCCTTTCAACAGCCTGTTATTCAGAAATTCGGTGTAATCATATTGCAAAAAAAGTTTTTTTAAAACAACTCCCCAGCCAATCAGACTTTTTTCTTTGCTTAGAGAATAGATATAAGCATTACAGAGAATAAATCTACTGTGCAGTAGCTTTATAGACATAATAGACACTTTGAAATGCAAGGAGACTAATGAAAGATAAAGGGATAGATGCTCAACAGAATGGGTGCTATCTGCTCGATTGCTTTGAGGCAGGAGTGAGGGAATCTTTGAGAATAACATTTGGTTGGCCAACCAATGCATTGTTGTCTCAGGCTGATGTTGCTGGAAATGGCTCCCGTCTCAGCAGCAATGGGTAGCTGGTTCATGCTAAATGGGGCAGTGCAGGGCAAAAAAATCCTCATTTAACCCAATCTTCTGCAGACAGCTTCAGTCACAGGGTAATACCTATGGCTCAGATTATCTTGTGGAAGGGGTGCCTCTTCTGCAAGCGTGGCCACAAATCATTTTAAATAGCTTGCAATTTCTCAGAGAGCCAATTCACTCTGTGCCACTCTTGTGTTTACTGACCTGCTGCAACAGCGTCTACATCACCTGGCTCCCAGCAGAACAATGCTGTGGGCCTCCCATTGGCACGTGCCCACCATGTATCATTCTTAGTGAAGTTAGTGGCAGCTTCATGCGCACAGTGATATCACCAGTGGAATCAGGCCCCACTTCTGGTCCGAGTCTTTGAAAATGTGTCATAATGGCAAGTGACAGTTGGCATGGAATGTAGAATTAATTTGATTGCACAAATAGCCTTCTGAAACTGAGATAAATTCTGCATATTGATTCTATTAACTAATATATTAGTTAATGGACGTATGGCCTCATAAAATCTCTTATCTTCAAAACTGGTGGGACAGCACATCAGGCTTCTTCTTTATTTATTACAGAACAGATGCCATAAAATACATGCATACATTTAAATATCATTCCATCTAACTTCTTGAATGGACAACATAATTAGGAAGGTCACATATCCAAGAATTAAGACAACTCTTCATACATAGCTTCAAAACAGCACAGCATTTTTCACTTTAATTGACTTCTATTGGGGGAGTCTAATTAATCTGTTTCCTGGAAATTCAAATCAATTTTTTTTTCTCTCTTTCAGGGGTTTCAAATTAATTGCTTCTTTTTTCTCAAAACTGACTCTTTAAGCAGACTCTCTGATTTAGCAGAACAGGAGCTTTTATTACCAGGGTTTCCTGGATTACGGATGATGACAGATAATCCACCATTCCAATTTACAACAGCAATGTCAGCCATTTTAAAATATAACCAATCACACAGTAATATTTTAAGTTTCAATTATTTCTCATGACAGCTCGTAACCAAAAATTTTACTGTTTTGTTTCGATTGGCCCAAGAATCTGAAATACAGTTGGCTTTTGTTTTGGTTTGAAGGACTGCCAATATATTAGTGCTGAAAATCAGTGGTAGCTTGTTTATGGGATGATGGACAGGTCTTGTATAGTGGGAGAAAATTCAAGCTGCAAAACAGGTGCTACCTTGTGAGGACTGTGCAGCATTGTGCAGGGAAATTTGAATTAAAAAAAAAATTAAAATTAAAAAAACACAAGCGATTAGAAAATCCAGACAGCAAACATAAAATAATTAACAGTTTGGGGAACATGACTAAGAATTCAAAAACTTATCCTCGTTTGATTTAAAACAAAAATCACGTACAGAAGGAAGATAAATTGTCAAGAGGGCTTCAGTATAATATCTTCTTGCTAACAATCTACGCAGCCCCACATGAAGACACCTGATCTAATCAGATGGAAGCAAATATAAGTAATTGTATAGGAATTGGATAGATGGCACAGTGTTTAACACTGCTGCTTCACAGTGCCAGGGACCTGGGTTCAATTCCAGCCTCGGGTGACTATTTGTGTGGATTTTGCATATTCTCCCCATGTCTGGTTTCCTCCTATAGTTCAAAAATGTGCAGGTTAGGTGATTTGGCCATGCTAAATTACCCAAAGTGTCCAGGGATATATAGGTTAGGTGGATTAGCCATGGAAGGTGCAGGCTTACAGGGACAACGTAGCGAGCAGTGAGTCTGGATGGGATGCTCTTTGCAGAGTCGGTGTGGAAATGTTAGGCCAAATGGCCTGTTTCCACATTCTAGGGATTCTATGAAAGACCCAGAAGTTACGCTCTCTTTGAGAGACCAAAATTATACTTAATTTGATTTTTTTTCTATCTTTGTGATATGTTGTATAGAATTCAATGCGTTGTTGTACAGAATTTCAATGAGAAAATCCAGTTACTGAGCAATCTGTTGTGCTGCAGAAGTATTTTAAAATGTTTCACATACTCACTGTACATACGATTTTATTAGTTTTGGAGTACAGTATATTGAAATACTATAAAAAGCAAAATGTTGTGGTTACTGGAGATCTGAACTCTGAAAAGGAAATGCTGAAAATACACAGCAGTACAGACAACACCCACACAGAGTGAGAAACAAAATTGTTTTTGGTTAGCTCTCCTCTTTCCACAGATGCTTGACCTAGTTGAATAATTCCACAATCTTATGCTTATGTCTAAAATAATGTATACTATGTAACAATAGTAATATTTGGAAGCAGTGGCCTAGTGATAAAGTCAGTCGACTATTAGTCCAGAATCGCAGGTCCATTGTTCTGGGGACCGGGGCTTGAATTTGACCATAGTAGAAGATGAAATTTGAATTCAGTGAAATCTGGAATAAAGAGCTAGCCCAGTAGCAACCATAAATGCATTGTCTATTGTTGTAAAATCCCGTCTGGTTCACTAATGTCCTTCAGGAAAGAAAATCTGTTGCCCTTATATGTGACTTGAGACCAACAGCAATGTAGTCAACTCATAACTGCCTTCTGGGCAGTTAAGGATGGACAACAAATGCAGGCCACGCCAGCAATTCCCACATCCTATGAATGAATGATAAAAAATAATGTTGTATATATTGGCTGGAATCTAATAGGGTTCTGAACAATGTGGGCTCTGGTGAAATTTGTGGCAGAGTTGAATGAGAAGTCTGACGAGGCTGATTTCAAGGTCAGGAGAACCTCGCTCTACCCGTTATGCTTTTAATAAGCGGCATGATGATTGTCCCACCAGGGTTGCAATTAAGAGAGATTATTGCTTTTTAAAACCTTGTTAACAAACTAACTTGCCTTATTAATTTTCAGCTTTCTATCTTATGAAACATGCCAAACAAGTTCGATATGGTGATAGAGTGAGTACCTCATGAATCCAGCTCACTCCTTGCTCTGAAGGGTCTCCATATTGTGCATAAACAAACTGCAACTTAGGGCACAATCTACAGGTATCAACCAATCATCCAAACTCATTTGGCATTTTCCAACCCCTTATGACCATCATGGTACCTCTCCGATACACTGACATGTAGGAGAAGGAAAATCAACAGTCAGGAGCACCCTGGCTCCAAGGATGGTAGTAGTGTGTCACTTTGTATGCCAAGAGCTGGGAGTAGAAAGGTGGGCAGGTGCAAGTTCATGGAGACAACCTCAGGATGTATAAGGTTCTTGGAAAGGTTACCAAAGGGGATTTTGGTATTTGGGGGTGGGGGAGAATAGTGGGAGGGAAGGGGAGATCATCAACACATTGAGGTGAAGGCTACAAGTCTCTGGCTGAGGAGTGCTTACTCGATAGGGAATCAAAATGTCTGCAACGGGTTTGGTTTTGGTGGGGAATCAAGTCAAATGGTGAGGAGTGGGCTGAATGACCCACAGATGTTAATATTTTTAAAGGGAAACAACATTACACACAGTACCCAGACCTGCAGGATCCCTAATCCATGCATTGACCTTCCTCCACCCCCATCCCCAACACTCCCACTCTTGTTGTCTTTCACCTCCCTACCCCCAATCATTCCCTCCAGCACATCTGGTCACAGACATCAGGTCAGATGAAAGCATTGACTCTTTTATGATAAAAGAACAATATTATGGATCATGCTACCAAAGTGCCCTCAATAAGTTGCGTCTTTTCTCTCCCTCCCACTATGTCTTAGTATAGTCCCTGGTTCCACTGCTGTGGCTGTAGAATCTATAGACCCTGCAGATTTGATTGGGCAACCTCAGGGTCCTTGTGCCAGGAAGGACCAGGCATGTGGTGGTCACCTTACCAGGTGCAAGTTGACCTTCCTCTACCTGAGCATTCAAGGGACAGAAATGGGCAGGCAATGTAGAGATCAAAAGCCTGGTCTCTCTGGAGTGTTCTGAGAGAAGACTTCTGAGGGGCTGCATGTGGTTCCTCCTTTGGTTGGGTGCCTCCTGACATCACTGATCAATGCGAGGAAAGGATACCTGAAGTGGAATGAACACTCGTACTTACTCAGTTGGTGGGACCTGGATGTCTCAATATCCCCATAGAAGCAGTCTCAGATTTCTCCAGGGAGGGACAGAATTTTGCCCTCACATGGAATGAGGAACTTTATGTCGACACTCCTCCGCTTGTCTTGGTCCTTGCAGGCCAGTTATAGGTTTATACAGCACTGCTTAGAGGGAATGCTGGTGGCTTGTCTGTCCATCCTGAAGCAGCTGGGGGGAAGGCAGTGAGTGTTCTGAGTTGCAGGCAATAGTGAGAGTGGCAGAGCACAATCCTTGGTGGGAGGTAGCTGCAGTAGCAGAGACAATAGGTGTGTGAGGTAGCAGAGAAAGAGAGTGTATCATTCACCCTGGCACAGTACAAAAGGTCGTTGACCACTTGGTAGCATTGGCAAGCTGTTCCTCCCCACAGTGGAGATGGCATTAGCATTAGTCAGGCCATCTGGAACTGGTGACATGGCCATCTCTGGTGATTTTCTGGGAAGAAGACCTTTTCCTTTGCATTACCTATCAACCAGAAAATCACAGCACCAGAGAATTACAGTGACAGAGAATCACAGTGACATCTTTCCTTTTTTGACATCTTCTGGAAACATCCTCGAATAAGATGGACAACTTTGGAATGCCAGTACTCATCTCGGTGCACAATGACCCTTTAAAGATGGCATGGCAGTAGTGAATGTTTGTCTTCCTGCCAAATGGCAAGTTGTTCTTGGAATGATGGACAGTAGGATGACATTGGAATCCGATGTGATGGGCACCATAGGAGCCAGAGTAGTTAATTAGGCGAGTTTGGTAAGATTAAAAACAAGAAAATTACTAAGCCCCCCCAGTGGAAATCCCTGCAAAAAACTCAAATTTAACCAAGAAAACACAAAATTCAGCCAGTGTTATAGAATTTTAGAAGATTTAAGGCAAGAAGTAATTTTAATGCTGATGATATGGCAAGAAAGTAGCTGGAACCTTGTTAACATTTTCTCATTCTCCTTCCTACTCTTGTCCTGCTAATTTCCAAATTAGACTCCTCTGGATTCTGACAGACTTGAACTTGATCCTGAGCTGGTCACCTATCTTGGCTGCACTACTTCATGGAGACATTAAGAACCAGTGAGACCCCTTTAAGGTTATTCTAAGTACTCTCCTTAGTGCGGCTGGAGGGAAGGCCAGACCTCTGTTTCCCCAGGCAGTAAAATATTACAACAATATTCGCCCAGACTTGCTTTGTAGCTGGCAGTCTTAAGTCTCTTAAGCTGATGGTGGGTGACATCAAAATTGCCCAATATGTGTTGCCCTCTTGCTATCAGAAATAGGTAAGCAGCTGACCAACACCTTACAAATGTTAATATCTGTCAAGCCACAAAAAATTGGCATTCCACCCTACCTGGACCTATAATTGAGTCTTTTGTTTGGGTTTTGATGCATTTTAACCTGTTCAATTGAAACAAACCATCATCAAAATTCCTAACAATTTCATACTAACACTAGCAAGGTCAATGCCATGGTTTTGTTGCAGGCATCAATGGTGTAAAGAATCTGCAAAGAGTCTTTTAAAATAGTGTCTAATTTGTTCGTTAATTTCTCAGAAGGAGATGTTAAAAATATGAACCTTATAGTAATAGGCTTATTGAAGATGTTTCCTAACAAAGAAATTTAATTTGTGTTTCCATGGTTATTCTTTTTGAATCTAAAAGGTAAATCTTGCATATACTGACATATTTGGATCCATTTAGTGTAATGGCTCTTGTGTGCAGTAATAGCTTTTACTTTCTAAACATAGCACTGTATTAAAAAGTATTTCGGGATCTACTTTTGCCTAACCTTTAAAATAATAAACTATGCTCAAATATTCTCACAATATAATGACTATACTTGGTTCATTCATCTGTCGTATTTAAATAATAGCAAACATTAATCTTAAATAAAAGCCAGAGAATAATTAAAGGGTTAACAAATGACAGCAACAAAAATGTATGGAGTTATCATGAAGAAATAACACTCCACATGTATTTTGGTAATGTAATTATCAACATTAAAACAGATATTTGGTTTACATGTTAATGTTTTAAATCATTATTAAGTAGTATTATAATTGCAATTATTTTACTTATTAAGGATCTAGCATGCACCTGAAATTCCTGCTGAGCTACAGGATGTGCACTGCTTGCTTCTGTAAGATGTGCCAAATTAGACAATTTCATATCTGCCACCTACTCATTAGCCATGAAATAAATAGGAAAGGAAGAATGAGAGAATAATAAAGACATAACTAGCACCATGACTATTACAGAAGAGCATACACTAAGGGAAAATAAGAGGTGAGAGGAAGCTAATGACAATGTTTAGCAGAAAGGTATTTAACCCTGAATGATCTATTCTTTATCTCCTTTTTTCAGTATCCAAATCTGAAATCTGTTTTTTTTTAATATATGAAAGCGAAAGGCAATGCTTAATGAGTGGAAAAAGACAACCTGTAATTTTAGTGGAAGAATAGTAATTAAGACATAATACATTACTGAATGAATGATGAATAGAAAGACTAGGAAAAATCCAGCTTTACCAAGATATGTGACTCGATCATTAGTTGACTTTTTAGATAATATATCATTTAAAGTGTTCCATGAAATGCCAAGCGTAAAAAGCAAAGGTATGGTCTAACAGCACGCTAATTAAATCAGAAATCACAAAGAAGATACATCAGATTAAATTATGGGACTGAGACTGGCAAGATAATAAAAGCAAAACTCTTGACAATAAATAACATGTATAAAATTACAGGAATATCCAAGTACAGATTACCAATGTGTGTGGTGACAGGTCATTCCAGTATATTCTATCTGTTATTTACTACTGTTGAAATGACTGACTGATTACACTTTTTAAAGCGTTCCAATGAATTTGTAACTATTGTCTTATATGTGAATTACTACTACAATTAGAATGAACAAAAAGGCATTAAACGTATTTTGCCTCTCATGCCATTAGATGCATATTTGATAACCTTCTCAAATATATACTATGTCTATTTTGGCTGGATCTCCCTCAATATGGGTATTAAAGCGACATAGCATATGTGGGGAAATTATCTGTATTTACCAAACAAGTGTTATGTATAGTTTTACATTTCATTTACCCAAACATTAAACTAGATCATCCTGAATGATCATCAGCAGTAGTTGCTTTCACAAGGCAGACAACAGACACTTGTTCACAGGCACTAATTTCAAATAATACCCCCAAAATATAAAAAGCTAAATCTAGCCAAGTACACTGAATGATTATGGTTCTTACCAGCATCATTCAACTCAGTTATCAAGGAGGAAGTGAAGAGAACAGAACCACTTTTGAAGCCACTGCCAATCAACCAACCCCAGAGATCATAGTAAACAAATGAGAAGGCAACTGGATCCAATATTTTAAATATAAATGCTCAGTAAGACATCACACAATGGTTTAGTGGTGTCTTAAAGATTGTCAATTATTTTTTAACATGAAGCTTGTCGAGATACTAATGGAGGACCTTTGGGAAGACAGCATGCTGCTGCATTGGAGGTAGTGGAAACAATAAGTGGTAACAAGACTTAGTAACAGCATGATTCTGACCATCGCTAAGTACTGACTGATATGTGCAAATTACAAAAAGGTAGCATGATTTAAACTACAACTTTCACAACAGCATACATATCCTTTATCATTTTGCAAAAAGCTATAGATCATTGAACATAGAAAAGTACAGCACACTACAGGCCCTTCGACCCACGATGTTGTGTCAAGGATTCATCCTAATCTAAAATAAAATAACCTAACTTATGCTCCCCTCAATTCGCTGCTGTCCATGTGCATGACCAGCAGCTGCCTAAAGGTCCCTGATGACTGTGCTTCCACCACTACTGTTGGCAATGCATTCCATGCACTCACAACTCTTTGTGTGAAGAACCGACCTCTGACGTCTCCTCTATACCTTCCTCCTAACACCTTAAAATTATGACCCCTCGTGGCAGTCAGTCCTGCCCTGGGGAAAGGTCTCTAGCTATCGACTCCATCCATGCCTCTCATTACCTTGTATACCTCAATGAGGTCACCTTTCTTCCTCCTTCTCTCCAAGGAGAAAAGTCTGAGCTTAGTCAACCTCTCCTCATAAGACAAGCCCTCCAGTCCAGGCAGCATCCTGGTAAACCTTCTTTTCACTCTCTCCAAAGCTTCCACACTATTCCTATAATAGGTCAACCAGAACTGGACAGAATATTTCAAATGTGGTCTCACCAGGGTTTTGTAGAGCTGCAGCAAAACCTTGCAGCTCTTAAACTCGATCCCCCTGTTAATGAAACCCAAAACACCATATGCTTTATTAACAACCCAATCCGCTTGGGTGGCAACTTTGAGGGATCTATGCACTTGAACACCAAGATCACGCTGTTCCTCCACACTGCTAAGAATCCTGTCTTCAATCCTATATACAGCATTCAAGTTTGACCTTCCAAAATGCATCACTTCACATTTATTCTGGTTGAACTCCAACTGCCATTCCTCAGCCCAGCTCTGCATACTGTCAATGTCGAGCTGTAGACTGCAATTACCCTTGATATTATCAATGGCACCTCCAACCTTTGTCTCATCAGCAAACTTACCCATGCCTCAACCTCCTCATCCATTTATAAAAATTACAAAGAGCAGGGGCCCTACAACAGACCCCTGCAGGACGCCACTCACCACTGACCTCCAGGCAGAATACTTTCCATCTACAACCACTCTCTGCCTTCTGTCAGCCAACCAATTCTGTATCCAGTCAGCCACATCTCCCTGTATCCCATACCTCCTGACTTTATGAATGAACCTACCATGGGGAAGCTTATCAAATGCCTTGCTGAAGTCCATGTACATCACATTCATTGCTTGACCTTCATCAACCTGTCTCATCATCTCCTCAAAGAACTCAATAAGATTTGTGAGGCACGACCTGCTCCTCATAAAGCCATGCTGACTACCTTTAATCATGTTATGTTTTTTCAAATAGTTATCAATCCTATCCCTCAGAATTCTTTCCAAAGCCTTGCTGAATATAGACGTAAGACTGACTGGTCTGTAATTGCCAGGGATTTCCCTATTCCCCTTCTTCAAAAGAGGAACAACATTCACCTCCCTCCAATCCTCCGGTACAACTCCCGTGGAGAGTGAGGAAGCAAGGATCTTCGCCAGCAGCTTAGCAACCTCCTTTCTCGCTTCCTGGAGAAACCTAGGATAAATCTGGTCTGGCCCTGGGGACTTATCAATCTAATGGATGGAAAACCTTTCTGCACATCAACTTCCTCAATCTCAATCTGTTCAAGCCTGTTTTCCCACTCCTCAAAGTTCTCATTCACAACAAGATCCCTTTCCTTAGTGAAAACCGAAACAAAAAACCTATTTAAGGCTTCCCCTATCTGGTCAGACTCCAATCACAAGTTCCCTATGCTATCCCTGATCTGCCCTACCTTCTTCCTGATCATTCTCTTATTCGTTACGTATGAGCAAAATGCCTTTGGGTTCTCCCTAATCCTTCCGGCCAGGCCTTTTTTGTGCCTCTTCCTGGCTCTCCTCAGTCCATTTTTGAGCTCCTTTCTAACAAGCCTGTCATCCTCCAACACTGTGCTAGACCCTTGCTTCCTCCACCTTACATAAGCTGCCTTCTTCCTTTTGATGAGAAGCTCCTCTGTTCTTGAAATCCAAGGCTACTTAATCTTATTCATTCCCGCCTGTCTCAGAGGAACAAATTTATGCTATAGGGCCAACAAAGATTCGTTTTTATCTGCAGCTCAGTCTGGATTATCAGAATCTACAAAATCTGAAAATGCAATAAATATATCCCAAAAAAATGCCAGTTTCAACCTTTCATTGTCTGCAGGAAAGTTGGCATATGAAGGGGTACACCATCAAAACCAGTTCCATCACAATTCTCAAACTTTTTCTTGTTTTATTCAATGGAAGAAGATATGTTTACACATTAGAATGAGTGTTACAAAATAATTCAGTAGGGTACTTAATACATTGCAATTCATGAAATTTCCTTGCCCTTGATTTTAGGGGCAGATTTCTGAGACCTTGGCAAAACTTGTAAACATACATAAGTCTGCTGATTATAACGTATCTCAGTGTGAATGATTTATATTCTGCATTAGTATATTACATGCTTTAGTCGTTGTGTGTGATGTACTAAGACTTTAAAAAGATTAAGGGCAATTCAGTTGGACTGTATGGCATCTCAAATCCAACTATGAATGACTTCTGTGCTGCATGTTGGCATGACCAGAACTCAGCACTTATAATTACATGCCCTTTGGGAAATTGCTTAACATACTTTACATAGGTGAATGCCCATCTTACATAACTATACTAATCAGTTGGCTGTATCATTCATTTTCCAACAAATTAAGATCCTATTGTTCAAATTATCTTACCTTCTGTTGCAGTGCTACCTGGGGATACCAACAGCAAAAGCTAAGCATGGCTATCCAGATTTATTTCCAAACTCAGCAAAAGGTTGCCTTTTGTTTATAATTACAGAGGTAAAACTCAACCATATATGACCAGGTTACAGTCTATATAAGTACTAATATAGCTCATGTTCTAATGTCCCCAAACTCATTCTTTTTTTATGTCCTAGTTTCTATTCAATGACTGATATAAATTTAATTCTATACACTTATTTCTCCCTTTCAAAAAAACCTGTGACTGCCCCTGACTTCCCAATAACTTTGTGCTAGGCGTTTCGTTTTACTTTTGACCTTGTCTAACTCACTATTGAGTTGGTATGTCTTTCTCCTTAATTATTAGGTGCTCAGGGTCAAATCTGGCTGTCAGTGCATCTCTGTCATTCTCATAGTGAAATAATGCAAAATGTTATAAATTATAAGTGTTATTCTGTTAAAACGTAAAATTGCTTTCACTAGTAATGAGTATATGGGGTTTGGGTAGGTCAGTTGGCTAGATGATTGGTGTGTGGCTCAGATTATGGCCAAAAGTGAGGGTTTAATTCCAGTTCCAACTAATGTAACATAGAAACTGGGTAAAGCCATAGGCCATTTGGCCCTTTAAGCCTGTTCTACTATTTATGGCTGATATGATCATGGCTGATAATCCAATTCAGTACCCTGTTCCCACTTTCTCCCTGATCTCATAATCCTTAAGAACTATTATTTAACTCCTTCTTGAAGCTATTCAATGCTTTGGCCTGAACTGCTTTCTGTGGCAGGGAATTCCAAAGGCTTGCACATTGTTGGGTGAAGAAATTTCTCCTCGAGCCAGTCCTAAATGGCCTACTCCTTATCCGTAACCTGTGACCTCTGGATCTGGACTCCTTCATCCTTCCTGCAGTTAACTAGCCCTCTGAGACTGGAAGGCAATGGCAAACCACGTACTGGAAAAACTGTGAAAAGTAAGCTGAAGCTCCACCAGACAATCGAGCCTGACTTTGAGCAAGAACATGTGAATGTAAGTTGCAAGAGTAAGAAGGGCTCTTGTGGTGCAGTTGTAGTGTCCCTATCTCCTGGTGAGAAGGTCCAGACTCAAGCTATCCTGCTGTTGTGTCAAAACATATCACAACAGGTAGTTTTAAAAATAAAAATGCAAAGTACTGAACTAAAATGGTTAAGTGCTACACAAAAATTATTTCTTGAGCTGTGATTATGTGGCTCAAATCCAATCTGCTCTAAGTGAAACTAGACTATCTGTAAAAGTGGCATCATCTTCTGTACCCACAAGTGATTACCTTCCACTACATTTCTTCCTTTATACATTTTCATTAATAATCCCTTGACAAGGGCTCAGATTTCAATATTTTAAAAAAGACTGTTATGTTGCTAAGAAAGAAAGTGAGGGCTGCAGATGCTGGAGATCAGAGCTGAAAATGTGCTGCTGGAAAAGCGCAGCAGGTCAGGCAACATCCAAGAAACAGGGGAATCAACGTTTCGGGCATAAGCCCTTCTTCAGGTATGAGGAAAGTGTGTCCAGCAGGCTAAGATAAAAGGTAGGGAGGAGGGACTTGGGGGAGGGGCTTTGGAAATGCGATAGGTGGAGGGAGGTCAAGGTGAGGGTGATAGGACGGAGTGGGGTGGGGCAGAGAGGTCAGGAAGATGATTGCTGGTTAGGAAGGCGGTGCTGAGTTCGAGGGATTTGACTGAGACAAGTTGGGGGCAGGGGAAATGAGGAAACTGGAGAAGTCTGAGTTCATCCCTTGTGGTTGGAGGGTTCCCAGGCAGAAGATGAGGCGCTCTTGTTATGTTGCTAAGACATTTAAGAGAGAGATTTTAAAATATATATGTATATACTTAATTTTTAAGTATAAAATGGACATTGTGAACTAAAATGTGGCCATCACCAATGTCAATGCAAGCTGACTACATTCCTGGAAAGTTCTAACCAGAACATCGCGTTGACATCATCCTTCTCGAATGTAACACCCTTGCATTATGTGGAAACTGCAGTCAATAAACACAAAAGAACAGTTCATGACTAAAAACAACAAATGCTAGAGATCACCGTGGGTCAGACAGCACCCCTGGGGAGAGATTAAGCTAATGTTTCGAATCTAGATGACTCTTCATCCCATATGACTGTGAAGTGTGGAGGGGGCAGCATTTATTCTATAGTGTGGGGCTGGTGAGTGTAGAATGATGGTGGAGAAAAGATGTTGGTAGTTCAGATTAAGTGACTGGGATGTGAGAATGGCAGAACCATGGTGTGTCTAACTGCCAGACTTGAAAGAGAAGACAGTCCCATGGGAGTGGGTGGGAGGGGAGAGTGGACATAATGACAGAAAAAGTAACAGTAAAGTTAAAAGAAAGGGAAGAAATGTGAAAATGTAACAAGTAGAACTAAATTAAAGGGAAGAAATGGGAGTTGGTTCATGATTTGAAGGTGTTGAACTCAGTATTAAGCCCAGAAGGTTGTAAAGTGCCCAGTCTGAAGATGAAATGTTGTTCCTTCATTTCGCGCTGTGATTCACTGGAGCATTGAAGCATGCCAAGGACGGACCAGTGGGAATGCGAGCAGGGCGCTGTGTTAAAATGACTGGCTATGAGAAGAGACAGACTGGAGGTGTTCTGCAAAGTGCTTACCCAGTCTGCATTTGGTTTCTTCAATATATAATAGGCCACACTGGGTGCAGCAAATACAATACACAAGCTTCGAGGAGGTACAGGTGAAATGCTGCTTCACCTGAATGACTGTTTTGGCCCTTGGATGGGAAGGAGGAAGGAGGTGAAGAGGCAGGTGTTGCACCTTCTGCGGTTACATGGGATAGTCTCGTGGGAAGGAGGGGAATGGTATTGGCTGTCGTGGAATGGACTAGGGTGTCCTGGAGGGAATGATCCCTGCAAAGTGCGGATGGGGAAGTGAGGAGAAGATTTGTTTGGTGCTCTGCTGGAGTTATCTGAAATGGCAGAGAATGATCCTTTGAATGTGGAGGCTGGTGGGATGAAGAGTGAGGAAAAGGAGGAGTGAGTGATGGGAAGGGGCAAGGGTGGAGGCACGGGTGATAGATCCAAATAGTTGAAGGTCCTGTCAACCATAGTGGGTGGGAAAACACAGCCATGTCAGCCGCTTTGTTTTGGAAGGTGGCATCATGCAAACAGATGCAATGGAGGCAAAGGAACTGGGTGAATGGGATGGAGTCCTTACATGATGTGTGGAGTGACGAGCTGTAATGAAGGCATCTGTGGGAGTCAGTGGCTTTGCAGATGATATTTGCAGATGGTAGCAGATATTATTCTCCAAAATGGAGACAGAGAAGTTAAGGAAAGGAAAGCAAGTGCCAGAAATGGACAATGTGAAAGTTATAGCGAAGGGTCGAAATTAGATGTAAAATGAACAAAATTTCAAAGTCCTGGGCACAGCAGCAAGTGGCACTGAAGCAGTTGTTTATGTACCAAAGAAAGAGTTGTAGGAGGGGGACAGTAAGACTGGAATAAGAATCGTTCCACATACCCTATAAAGAAGCAGGCATAACTGGGACCCATGTGGGTGCCCATCACCACTCCTTTGACTTTACAGAAGATGGATTAATGGAGAAATTGTTCAGTGCGAGAACAAGTTTAGCAAAGGGGAGGAGAGTGGTGGTGGAAGGGAATTGTTCAGGCCTCTGGTCAAGGAAGAAGCCGAGAACTCTCAAACCATCCTGGTGGTAAATGGAGGAAAAGAGGGATTGGACATCCATGGTGAATAGAAGGCAGTTAGGGCCAAGAAACTGGAAATTGTCAATATGGTGGAGGACATCAGATGAATCATGGATGCAGGTGGGCAGGGTCTGGACAAATGGAGAGAGGATGGAGTCAAGTTAGGAGGAAATGAGCTTAGTGGGGCAGGAATAGGCTGATATGATGGGCCTACCGGGTCGGTCTGGTTTGTGAATTTTGGGAAGGAGGTAGAAGCGGGCTGTCTGGGGTTGGGACATGTTATGTCTTCCAGCAGAGGCTGTAACAAAGAGAGCTGTCAAAACTCATTATGCCTGTGAAGGCACTGACAGCCACTATCTATTTCATACAATGATCACTGGATCCTTGGCTGTTGGGATTGAAATGGATTAGTAAATTGAAACTGATTTTTTTTTTATGGACCTGTCATAGGTCTGAAACTCCTTTGCAAAACTTTAACTAAACATTTATGAACTTTTGATTCAGTTTACAAAGAATCTAACCTACTGGTACAACAAAGTCTGCTTTTTACTATCTGAGTGAATTGACCATCAATGGACAACACCAGTCCAGGCTAATAGCTAAATCTGCCTCAGATCAAAGACCATCTCCCCAAAACCTCATTTCAAAAGAAACCCTGTAATGGACTGAAAAATGCTCCAGTCTCTGTGTGTCAACCTCAAATTGCTGTGCCTTCATCAGTTTTAAAATAAATTCTGCAATTCCTACCTTGGTTAAAAAAATCTGGATGAATCTGGGATCATACAGAAAAGAACACTCACTGAACAAGAAATTCCTGGACTCAGACAATCATGTGAAAGTGTATCTTTAGTTTTTATTAAAGTTATTCTTAATTAATAGTCGCTTGGTAGTACATGAATAAAAGATGAAAAGCTTTGACTGAATGTATCTTTTATTTACATTATTTTTAATTATAAAATCTTCCTTGTCCTTTCTCTTTTCTTCATCATTTGCATGTCTGCATAAATGTGTCATCACAATTATCCCTAATTCAGAAGACATGAATAAACTATATTTCAGATTTCAGGACCCTAAAGAAAGTTTCCTGTGGACCACTTTGAAACTGAACTTTGCTTCAGCAGGTTTAGGGAAGATATTGCCACCTGTCTCAAAGCAGAGGAAAGAAAATGCCTGTGCTTATGGACAGGTGCAAGGAAAACAAATGAGTTCAATCCACCTCTCCCCACTGTCCACAACACATCCAATACTACCACATTTCCCAAAGTCAACTTCAAAGAATGGAATGAGTACAAACTTCCTTCAAGTGACCACTATGAAGCAAAACCATGTTATTCTGCTCTCGTAAAATTTCGTTTTGATTGTTACCTCACTTTGGCTGAAACATTTAATGTATAAGTTAGTGAGAAGCCTGGGCTATAACATCAAACTGTGTTCTATCCATCGCTAAAATCATTTTACTCTATTCGCATAACAATTTCTACCTTGACTGCCTCACTTTAAGTACTTGGTACATTTCTTATATTTAATCCACTAAAAGCCTTCTCTTTAGCTTTCAGTACCTTTGGACACAACTTCTCCAATGCTCCCTTGATGATTTTTTTAAGATATATCCTCTGCAGACTGAAATGTATCCAAGTCCTGTCTCACGCTAAGGGTGAACAAGGTGAGGAGTTTGGGAGGGATGTGAGGCAAATTTTAACAGGCACGGTAAGGAAGGGGTATTGGGTGAAAGCCAAGTTATCCCATCCACATCCAAGTTTGACCTGGATGGATTTGAATACAAGCAGGGAAACATTGTCCAGTGGCCAGGAAACTCATTGAAGATTCAAAAATCAAATTAATTGTGACCTTAACTGTTCATTCAGCACAATGGGGAGAGATTTCTTGGTGGAATTGACATTATCATGAATATAGGTTTGTGTTTTATTTACTGGCAGGAAATCCTCAATGAATCTTGAAAAAGGCTAAAACTTGATTCCTGTGATTTTGCATCACAGTCAACGTTGGCTGCATGTGTTTCAATGTACCTCCTATACCCTAACACTGTTGGAACATTGACAACTTGTCTGTGAAGCCACATCGAGAACAAGTTCCTGACAGTGTTATAAATGGAGATCATCTCTTACAACATTAACAAAGCATCAGAACAATCATTTGAGATTATCAATTGAATGGAAACAAAGCATTAGACATAATCACTTGGACAGCAAGACTTTGCCAAAGAATTCCTCAAATATAATCTCATCATGTAAACCAGGCAATTAGAATGCAGAAGTCATGACCATATTTTGATGACTGAACAGTTGCAGAAATAACATAAATTGACAAGACACCTAGCCCTTTGTGTCCTACAGCAATTGTTTTCTCTGCAGAATGAGGCATCTCAGAAGGAGCTAGATCATGGCTGAGTTCCTTCTTTCTCTTTTTCTCTTCAGGTCACCCTTTTGAACCCCTTCTATTTGTCCAGGTGTCACAGATAGAGACTTAAAACAATACTCCACAAATAGCTACTGTCAACTGAACAACAGATAAATTATCTGGCTACATCTTTAAAACATCTCAATGTTGAAAACAGCAGTACCACTAAGTTAAGCTGAAAGCCACCAAGTCAAGAGTCAACAGTCAACTTTGAAGAGTTGTATACCCTTTCAACTTTCCTAGATTCTAAAGTTGGTTGATCGATCTCCTACTCTATAATCTATCGTGTGAATGTGAACTATAAATTAGAGTTTTCTTTTATTATCTTATCTAGATAGGTCATGTACAATATTTTTAAAAATCCTCTTTAAATAGTTTCAGGAAAACCTCTCTAATTGTGTCTTTTATGATCACAGTTTAGAACTCATTGAATCTAGAATATCCTTTTCAAAGAACTTGTTGTGATCAAATGAGGCAAGGCAGGATCGGGGAGCCATTTGATGTTTCCTCACCTGTGACATTTGAAGGACATAAATTAGTGCTGAAAATTAAAAAGCAACATAGTAAACATAATGACAGTCAATAATTGGTAGCATCAGTGCAACATGAGTTAAAAAATGCCAAACAGAAAACATCATTTCATACAATCACTGGGCAACACCAAATCTCACCATTTCCAACAGTTGGTGCCACCAGGTCATCAGCATGCTCTATTCTATTGTGGTCAGGGTGGTCAGGGTGGCAATACCTACAAGTCCATACCCATTCTCTTTCTCTGCATGGAGCTTTCTATTGCCTTCTTCTGAAATAAGGAAAAATAGATATGATGGATGTGAGAAATGGAAATACTTACCACGGGGGGGCATTAGAATGAGGGTTGCTGTTGAGGTGGAGACTTGAAAAGGAGGCTGGAAAGAAATGAATGTATGTACTGCAAATGCTGGAGATTAGAGTCAAGATTAGTGTGGTGCTGGAAAAGCACAGCAGGTCAGGCAGCATCCGAGGAGTAGGAAAATCAATGTAAAAATGAATGTATATAACTGTCAGGTCAGACAAATGTTGTGCGGGAGATTGCTGAACAGGTCAGATAGCAATGACTGCCAATTGAGAGTGGTATGACATTTGGCTTTCTGAACCTAATGAGGTTAGCAAATCTTTTATGGTACTGCATCCATGTCCTCAACACCAAGTTCCTGTTGCTCACAACCTCTGCCATCGCTAGCCATTCCTGCTTCATGAGGCTGGATGGGCTTACTTCCCATCCTTATGGGTAAGAATTTCTCCTGGCCCTCATTCATCTATCAAGGTTTCTAAAGATGAGTCCAAAAAAACAATTGGCTAGCCATCCCACATCTTCCTTCCATTATCCAGTAGTTGGTTTGAAGATCGTATGAGGAAAGACTGAGACACTTGGGGCTGTTTTCATTAGAGAAAAGAAGGTTTAGGGGTGACTTGATTGAGGTGTACAAGATGATTAGGGGGTTAGATAGGGTTGACAGTGTGAACCTTTTCCCGCGTATGGAGTCGGGTATTACAAGGGGGCATAGCTTTAAATTAAGGGGGGGTAGATATAGGACTGAAGTTAGGGGTAGGTTCTTCACTCAGCGAGTCGTAAGTTCATGGAATGCCCTGCCAGTAGCAGTGGTGGACTCTCCCTCTTTATGGGCATTTAAGCGGGCATTGGATAGGTATATGGAGGATAGTGGGTTAGTATAGGTTAGGTGGGCTTGGATCGGCGCAACATCGAGGGCCAAAGGGCCTGTACTGCGCTGTATTCTTCTATGTCTATGTCTATGTTAAAAAAACTCCTGCAGTTTGGCCCCAGCCAGGATCTTTTAATACGCAGAGCCTTCACAGATAGATCTTACATTTGATCTTGGTTGGCCTCGCAGATCCGCCATGAAACATGGAAGCAGGTTGATAAGGAATTGATTAAGTTAAATAGATATGTAAAAGCCTGTTCCTTCAGCAATAAGACTTCAGATCTGTTAGAGGCCTGCCATTACACCAAAATTCTGCCCCATGTCTCATTCTCAAGTTATCTACACCTACACTAATCACTATTCCCTCCTTGTCATTAACTGTGTAAAATTCAAATTTCTGAGCCCCATTCCTACCTAATTCTTCCCTTTAAATACTGCAATGCTATGTCTCAATCTATCATTCAAGCTCCTACTTTATCATCTTATGCAATCTCTCGTCCACTCAAAATACACTTTAACAATTATGTTTCTAGTCATAACTTCTGATCATTTCACTTGGCCTTGAATATTCATAACAGCCCAGCCTTCACCATCCTCTGAAGCAAAGAATTCCTCGGATTCACTACCCTCTGAGAGAAATATACAATCCTCCTCTTCTCCACCTGAAATGGACAACCCCACACTGTGAGACGATGCCCTCTGTTCCTAGATCCTCCCAGAAAGGGAAGCAGCCTCTCTGCATCTATCCTGCTTAGCCCTAAGTATTTTGTATGTTTCAATAATGTCACGTCTCAACTCTAAACTCCAATGAGTATAGGCCCAACTTATCCACCTTCTCAGCATCAGACAGCCCCTCATACGTGGGAATAAGCAAGTGAACCTTCTCTGGACTGTTACTAATCTGGTATATCCTTAGCAGTGACTGATTGGGAAATTTCACTCAAACTGAGGGCACAATTTTTTACTCTCTGGAATGGCATGGTCAATGACGATGAAGTTGAGCAATTTGATGTGAATAAAAATATAGAATATGATATCAAGTGTAGATATTTTGACCCAGTAAGCCTGCTATGTGATTTCACTTTGGTCATGGCTGATTCTCTGCCTCGACACTGTATTCCCATAGCCCTTAATGCATTTAGTGTGTTGATCTCTATTTCTTTCTTAAATATATTATGTGACTTATATGATAGATGCATTGTCACCACCCACTGAGTGAAGAAGTTTTGGCTCTGAGTGATCTACTTTATATCAAAGAACAAACTACAGAAACAGGCCCTTTGGCCCAACAAGGCTGCACTGACGCATGAGGTCTTTCTAAATTAAAAACCTTTTGCCTCGACATGGTCTGTACCATTCTATTCCCTACCTATTCATGCATCGGTCAAGATGCCTCTTAAACATTGCTTTTGTATCCGCCTCAAGTGTAACCAATTCAAAGGTCACAGTTAGGTCGATCAAGGTGCTATGGTGACATCAGTCAGAGGCTTGGCCAATATCTTCTGCAATGAGACAAAGGGAAGAATTGTGGATAAAACCCAGTGATATGTCCAGTGACCCTTCTTCAGAACTGGGCTTGGAACATTGATTCTGCTTTCTCTCCACAGATGCCACCAGACCTGCTGGGTTTCTCCAGCGTTCCTACTTTTCTTTCTGGTTTCTAGCATCCACAAGTTTTTGTCTTTTTTAAGTATTGAGTATGCTGGCAATGAATAGAAGGGCAATTAGCAGTGATGCTACAGTAGGAGAGGTGATGAGGTATCACCACAGAGTGAGTAGGAAGAACCAAGGGTAGGAAGGCTTAGTTGTTTGGTAGGATGAAGTGGACAAGAGCCATTCAGTGGACAAACTGCATGCGACAGTTTGAGTTGCAGTTCTTCAGCCTTGTTGAAATTTATGTGCAATGATGGAGTTAGAGTAATTGCAGGAGAGAGGTAGCAGAGGGAAGATGGTAGCACTCAAGCTTGCAGAGTGCAAAATATCATTTACCTTCTTCTTACACTGCTGATTTAACCTTTTAACCCTATACATCTAATCTCATTAACTGTGGGGATCAGGGCATGGACCCCCATCTGTGGATAATATAAAAACATGGATAGTGCCACAATGGCAATCCCCTACTGTGCAATCCACCTGGATGTCAACAGGGAAAAATGTCATGTCTGGGACCGACCTCACGAGTATACAGCTCTGCGTACAATGAGGGCCAAATGTATAAGGCACTGGCCTCTCCTGCCATCTGGGAAGAGGCTAACTTGGTCTGTTGACATGGCCTCCAATGGCAGTCAACAGAAAAAGAACTGTCCTCCTTTTCATCCATCAGTGTGTCTCGTCCCTGTCCATGTTACACAAAACAATAGTTTTTATTTTCTGGGTGACTCCCTTACTCATAATAGTTGGGCTCCACTGTGTAAAGGGGCAGTTCCTGGCTTGCAGTGTCACAGGGGGTGTGCAGCTGGGTTTTAACTATGACTCCAGCAGCGTGAATGCCAGCAGGTCCAAGCAGTGGTGAGTACTTCTGCAAATCCTGCTATGCAATTCCATGAGAAGAGTATTGAAGACACTGGTTGCATGCTGTAATTAAAAAGAGAAATCACTGTAGGCTTCTTGAGAAAAGCACTCTGAGCCATGGCAGACCAGATGATACAAATTCACTCAATAAAATACTTTAACTGAAAATGGGAAATTGAGCCCTTAAAGATCACACAACACTGAGCGCAGATCAGTGAAAATTTTAAAGGTTAATCTTTCTTAACGATACTGTTCTATATTTAGCTCATAGTGAAAATAATTGCAGTTGGACAAATAAGCTCAACCAGTTTCCACTTTCTGAAAGGTTGTGCATCCCAACAAGTAACCTTAGAGACTGCTAATGAACTTTACCAGCAATACTAACAAGACAGCAGCTCGGAGACTTGCACTTATAACTAACTGGATGCAATGCAGGTGCTCGACTGCTTATGCCACTGCTTCACGTAATAGCCTGTGACTCAGAAGTGCAGCTGAGTCCTAAGACAGCATGCACTCATTTTTCATTTAAGAGTAAACTCTCTTATCACCCAAGCTGATCGCACAACAAAACAATTTCGAAATTACAATCAGCAACCCCCTGTTTTGCACCCATACGAATTATCCTTAGGAAATCAGCCATGTGAAAGGTATAAGCAATTATCAGCTCTGTTTTGATATTTCACTTACAGTGTGCACTTTGGCTTGAGGTTGCACATCTACCTTAGCTTTCACTTTGTTTGTTTCCTGCGTCGGCGTAGAGTTGGACAGTACATGTATGATTTTATATAACTCATATCACAGCACAAAGAACAGTCCGATTTACTCCTCCATATTCTGCACCATTTTTTAAAAGTGTAAACTCAGATTAGGGTATAATTCCATGAGTATCAATAATGCTACAGTGCGTCATGCCATGGCCAATCTCCAGACATGAGAACAGTGAGCACTGGCAAGCAATTTAACAATAATAGACATCATAGTTCGACCAAATCCTGTGATCAGCTTGCAGCAACACATTCAGTGGGGGGCTTACTAGACATTGATCACCAACGTCATAGTGATTTTCCTTTTCTTCACAAGAGATACCAAAGCTAAGCATTATTTTGTAACAATGAATACACTGAATTTAATTGTTTCAAGTTGCTCTACTCTATTCATACACGAAAAGATCTCCCAAAATAATTGCACTTGATCTTTAGCCAAAGGCCTACAGAGCATGTTTGGAATTTGTCAATGAGGAAAAAAAAAGACTTGCATTCATGTCAAATGTTTTGCTATTGCAGACATCTCAATACATTTTACAGCCTAGAACCTTTTTGAAATGTGATCACTGCTGTAGAGTTGGACATGTGGCAACCAGTTTGCACAAAACAAACTCCCAGATACAGCAATGCAATCATGGTCAAATAATCTCTTTTTTGGGATGTGGATCAAGGGATAAATTCAGGCCATTCACCATTATGGTCGAGTGTGTGGTGCTGGAAAAGCACAGCAGATCACGCAGCATCCGAGAAGCAGGAGATTCGATGTTTTGGGCATAAGCCCTTCAGCAGGAAACTTTCGATTCTGATCTCCAGCAACTGCAGTCCTCACTTTCTCCCATTCACCATTATGGAAAGGAAGAATTGTTAAGAAGAACAGATTTTGCAATAGTCATTAAACATTTATCTATGACTATGATAATTAGTTAAGAGTAATTGCACCATAACTAAAAGGTACAACTGTCTCCAGATAAATACATTTGAAGTGCATGCACCTTGTGCTGAATGGTTGTAAGCTCAGGCCACAAGATCACTCACATCAATATTCTCATAGAGAGCTGCTACCATTTGTTTATTGTAGAATCAGCTGCAGTTCCAATGTCAAGCAATACAAGCAATATTATGGCAGGAAAACAGCATCACATGGCAGATCATACAGAATTGCTGGTAATTACCAACTTTATTTCTGATCACAGGACTTTCTGCAATAGCAGAAAGGAATTACAAGTCACAAATAGTTACCTTGCTGACCTGTACAGACAGCCTGAATGTTCAGTTTATTCATAGCTAAAAAAAAAATCCAATACCACGGGAGATGATGCTTAGATTTCTGCGCTGGAGATGATGAGGAAAACCATCACTTTAAGTGGCTTACAGGACTTTAGTGTCTTGGCTTCATAGGAACTGGGAGATAATTGCATCATATAACTTGTTCGTGACACCTATAATTGACAGGTACTTGTGAACACATGAACATCAAATGTATGAAAGCAACAACCAGCATTATTACACGGGCAGCATTTATTTGAATCATGAAAGATTCTCAAATGTATAAATGCCAGATAGACTCCATTAGTTCCTCTCATGGATTTATTTAAGTAATGATTACAGAATTATTGCTGCGCCAATGAATTATGCACTGTGAACTCAAGTAGTTTAGGACTCCAGGACTTATCAGATCCTAACTAACGTAAGCACTAGCATCATTCAGTAAGAGCTGGATTGGAGGGTTTGAGCTATAGGGAGAGGCTGAATGGGCTGTGGCTTTTTTTCTCCAGAATATCGGAGATTGAGGGGTGACCTTATAGAGGTTTATAAAATCATAAGGGGCATGGATAGGGTGAATAGCCAAGGTCTTTTTACTAGAGCGTGGGAGTCTAAAACTAGAGGGCCTAGTTTTAAGATGAGAGGGGAAAGATTTAACGTAGAGAGTGGTGCATTTATGGAATGAGCTGTCAGAAGAAGTGATTGAGGTAGGTAAAATTACATCAATTAATAGGCATCGGGAAAGGTATATGAATAGGAATGGTTTAGAGTGATATGGACCAATTGCTGGCAAATGGAACTAGGTCAGTTTGGGATGACTGGTTGGCGTGGTCTAGTTGGACCGAAGACTCCGTTCCATGCTAGGTGACTCTACGACCCTATATTCCAATTGAACATTTTTGCACTGTGGAATAGTTTTCAATTTTCATACAACTTCTTATTAGAAGATTTCTAATTAATAGTTTCTCTTTTAATGTCATAGCTAAGGACCCCCATGTTGTGTAATGTTTGATGCTGAAAAAACTCCCTGCCATATATTTTGCACATACTCTTCCCTAACCTCGCTTAAGTTTATTATCTGAAGAGTCAGAGATTGAGAGAGGGGGAGATGCAATGAAACCTGGGTGTCCTGGTGCCACTAGTCACTGGAAGGAAGAATACATGTGCAGTAGGCAGTGAAGAAGGCAAATGTTATGTTGGGCCGTAGTAGCAAGAGTATTTGAGTATAGCAGCAAGGTTGCAGCATTGTATGCAGTTTTGGTTTCCCTGTCTGAAGAAGGATGCTCTGGCTATGGAGGGAGTGAAACACACATTTAACAGACTGATTCCTAGAGCAGTAGGACTGACATTTGAAGAGAGACTGTATAAGTTAGGGCTACATTCACTGGAGTTTAGAAAAATGGGATGGGGTAGGTGATTTCATAGAAACACCTAAAATTCCTACAGGACTGGACAGGATGAATGAGGAAAGATGGTGCCTATGAACGGCAAGTACAGAAACGGGGTGATAGTCTAAGGGTATGGGGCACACCATTTGACACTGAGATGAGGAAAAATTTCTTCACTTAGACAGTGAAACCTGTGGAATTCTCTGCCACAGACTGGGTTGAGCCAAAATATTGACTGTTTTCAAGAAGGAACTTGATATAGTTCTTAGAGCTAAAGAATATGGGGAGAAAGTAGGAACAGGGGTCTGAGTTGAATAATCAGTCAAAATAATATCAATGGTGCAATCGACTCAAAGGACTAAATGTCCTATTCCTGCTCCTATCTTTTATGTGTCTATGCTTCTATCTCTCTGTCTCTGTCTCTCTGTCTCTCTCGTCTCTTTCTCTCTGTAGGGATTCCAAAGTCAACTCTTCCATTATCTTTTCCTGGTGAATCTGAAAGCTTTTAATTGCTCATAATTTCAGACTTTTCATTCTAAGCACAGCCCACACTCAAAATGCCTGCCACTTATGTTCGATGACCACTGATTGGGGAAGAGTTTCCATAACTCTTGGCTTTATTAGTTGGCAGTTGAAATTACCTATAATTGTGGAAAGTTCAATCTTTAGCTAGCAAAGAAAAACGCTTCCATCACTCAGTTACATGCTCATCTTCTAGATAATTATATAATGATATTGATGGATTTGTTCTGAAAGCAATCCATGACCAAGCTCAGTCTTTCCTCCTGGCAGCAAGTTGTTGAATGTTTTTATTGGAAATATTGGTGATCCCATTTAATAGCCACAACCTCAACATTAAAAGAAACTAACTTTCAATGGGAATATTTTAATCTCATTACATTTTAATTAATTTGAAGCATGATATTTCTCTACATTGGTTTATAACAATTCTCATTTGTACTAATAGAATTATAGTAATGATGATTATAATTTGATTTGAAAAATGGTAATTTGGTATCAGGCACTCTTGATTCTTAATGCAGTACTACAGGCTACATTATAACAACCTGTATTAGTATCCTCAGTAGTATAATACAGAGTACATCTGGTAACTTGAGATAATTAAAATTAACATCATGGCATAAGTTTCAGGCAATTTCTTTTTTAAAATTTGGAAGTGTTTCTTCAGGACTCTATAATAAAATATTAACTTTGTACACATGGTTATAACTTTACAAATGTCACCTGTCTTTCAAACAGTAAACCACAATTAAATTAGTGTCATATTAAGCATTAATTTAGGAATATGACCATCTTCAGTCACTTGTTAGAAGTCAGGTTTCACAAACTTACCTTGCAGCTTTGTGATTAGTGCTCCAAAATGGAGTTCTTTGCTTTTACCTTTGATATTTAGTTTTTGCAGAATAAAATATTTCTATATTACTTAAATTGGCAATTGGTAATGGCTGATATTAAAAACTCATTATCAATTAAGTATATATAATTATATATAACTTGTAATATGTTCTCATCTTTTTAACAGAAAAGATATCCAATAAGCTCTACACTCATGCAACCATTTTGAGATTTTAAACTTTGTTTAGGAAGGGTTCAAGTTTCTGATTAAAATGACATTTCTAGAATATGGGAGTATTAGTCACAGTCATAAAGTTATGGATGTCTGCAGCACAAAAAAAGGCCCTTCGGCCCATTGGATCAGTCAGTCAAAAACCACCACCTAACTATTCAAATCCCATTTTCCAGCACTTAGCCCACAGCCTTGTATGTCTTCACAAGTGTACAACTAAATAGTTCTGAACTTCTGTCTCTACTACCCCTACGAGCAGTGTGTTGCATATTCCTACCTCTTTCTGGGTGAAGACAATTTTTCCTCACCTCCCTACTAAACTTCCTGCCCTTTAGCTTAAAACATGCCACCTGGTCACTGATCCCTCCATCAAGAGGATCCCTCCTGTTTATTCTGTCTAGGCTTCTTTTTTTTTATACATCTCAATCAAGTTCCCCTTCAATCGCCTCTGCTCCAAGTAAAACAACTGCAAGCTATCTGATCTCTCTTCATAACTAAAACTCTTCAGTCCAGGCAACATCCTGGTAAATCTCCTCTGCACCCTCTCTAGTGCAATTACATCCCTCCTATAATGTGGATTCCTGAAGTACATGCAAAAAGAAAGAAAGAATCCATCATAGTATTCAACATAAAATTAGAAAAATCTATAAACTGCCAGTGAACAATATGCTGTTCTTATTGAATTCACAGTACTTGATTACAATGAAAGTGATGTCTTCCTAGCCTTTTTTCATATGTGGCCCAGTACTGTGAACAGTGAATAGGGGAGCACTAATCCTGGACCTTCAATGACTTCATAAATCAGAACTTTCAGAGCCTGTCATGGGCTCCATAATGAGGGTCATTATTCAGCCAGAGTGTCAAAACTACTATCAGAGGACCTTCTCAGAACTGCAGTCATTCTCTTCCTTGTTAAATAAGCAAGTAGTATACAAAAATGGCAAACAAGAAGCAGGTCAATCTGATACAGTGCAGGGGCACAGAGACCTCTAGAGTAATTTACCCTTTGGGGATACTGATCATTGGGGAGATAAATTATGTGTTCCCTCTAAAAGATTAATGGCAATACAAATTCAAGCAGTACTCTCTCTAAAAGAGGCCACAAATAACTGTATAACTAACAATACATTTTTATGTATAACTGATGATAAACAAGGCCAACTGATGAATGCTGAGGATTTTATGCCTAATAAAATAACAGATTGTGCGTTAAGCATATTATTTTTCATTGAACTACATGGATTTGAATTTCTTGTTTGTCTTCTTGTGCTTTCCTGTTTACTAATGGAAGCAACTAAACTTTAATCTATGTAATATTTTTATATCTTCATGCTTCTGCTTTGATGTTTTTAAAACAATATTAACAGTCCCATATTTTTACAAAGACAATTTTCAATTAGAGGATTTTTCAATCCTGTTGGAAAAATCAGAATCAGGAGCTGCAATAATCAAGCACTGCTTGGAACTGCAGACTCACAGTGCCAGGGATCCGGGTTTGATTTCACCCTCGGCTGACAGTCTCTGCGGAGCTTGCACATTTTTCCCGTGTCTGTGTGTGTTCTTGCTGGGTTTCCTCCCACAGTCCAAAAAACTGCAGGTAGGTGGATTGGCCATGCTAAATTACCCCATAGTGCTCAGGGATGCACAGACTAGGTGAGTTAGTCATGGGAAATGCAACGTTACGTGGATAGAGTAGGGGGGAGGGTCTGGGTGGGATGCCCTTCGGAGAATGAGTGTGATTTTGATGGGCCGAATGACCTGCTTCCACACTGTAGGGATTCTATGTTCTATGTTCTAATCACAGAATGATATACTGCAAAGTGTTGGTCCTCATATTGTAATCAAGAACAGGGATAATGCAATAAAAATTGAATGTTGGTTTAGGTTGGTATGTGACTTGAACTTCAATGCTATAAATTTACTAGGTCACTGTTCACAGTATGGCTTAATTAACCTTCTGTGTGCATGTATACCTACTGTGCAAAGTGCTATTAATATTATTTACAGCAACATATACTGGGCAGTTCAACACAAACTCAATTTGTCACTTGTGAGCAATATTTTGCCTTCATCAAACTGATTGCTGAGATGTTTGATTTGCACAAAAGGCCCACCTGCTCCTACTCTCCATTCAGAACATAGTTTCAGATTTCTTCCCTCTCACTGTGAAATGTCCTATTGAAGCTGCTTGTTAATAGTTGCTTTCTTCTGGTGATCAGGAATGCTTACCCTGATTGATCAATTTCTCATGTTGGCAGATCTTTTCACCTTACAATATTGCATACTTCTAAAGTCTGGCACTTTTATCCATGTCACACCTCAATACACAAAATACCTATTAAGTAGAAACTTTAAAAGTTCTTTCACGGGATGCAGACATCACTGGGCAAGGCCAGCATGTGTCACCCATCCCTCACTGCCCTTGAACTGAACAGCTTGCTTGGCCATTTCAGAGGGCTTCTAAAAGTCAACCACATTTCTGTGAATCTAGAGTCACCTGTAGGCTGGACAAGGTAAGGACAAAAGATTTCTTTGCCCAAAGGACATTGGTGAATTGGATGTATTGTTTACAGCAATCATAGAATTCCTAGTGTGGAAAAAAAAATCATTTGACCCATTGGGTCTCTACTGACTCTCTGAAGAGCAACCCACCCAGACCCATTCCCCCACCCTATCCCTATAACCCTGCATTTACCATGTATAATCCACCAAGCCTGCAAGTCCCTGGACACTACAGGCCAATTTAGCATGGCCAATCGATCTCACCTGCACATGTCAGGACTGTGGGAGTAAACAATACTACCCGGCAGAAAACCACACAGACACCAGGAAGATGTGCAAATTCCACACAGACAGATGGTTACCTGAGGATAGAATCAAACCTGAGTGCCTGGCACTGTGTGGCAGCAGTGCTAAGCACTGAGCCACTGTGCAACCCTTAACTAACACTGATAGTTCTGTGGTCACTGTTTCTGAGACTAGTTTGCAATTCCATATGTTTTATGACGTGAAGTTTTTAAATGCCAAAGGTTGATTTGGTTAAAAGTTAAAAATCACACAATATCAGATTATAATCCAACAGGTTTGTTTGGAAGTACAGTCAAGCTTTCGGAGTGCTGCTCCTTCATCAGGTAACTAGTGCGTACCTTCAAATAAGCCTGTTAGACCATAACCTGGTGTTGTGTGATTTTTAACTTTGTCTACCCCAGTTCAATACTGGCATCTTCATGTCTTGACTTGACTTGGTAAGACTTTAATTTGTTTCCCCAAAACATTAGCTTGGATCTCTGACTTACTGGGAGTGACAATACCACTACAGCACTACACCACCAATTAAAGCTTACTTAATAATTAGAAATACTCACAGACTCTCTTCTCAACATAACCTTTTACTGACAAATGAATGGAGGTTAATTATCCCAACACCAGGTATCTATCAGCATTGAAGTGATGTGCCCAGCATGTGTATCATTATTTATACCTTTCATTCAAAAATGTAAATATGCATCTGAATGCTCATGTAATCACATTACCTTCAAGTTAAAGATCTTTTTCTCATGACAATCCAGTATTTCTTCTCTCTTATTTCTTCCTCTAACTTTCCTCCTTAACCTCTTTTGTCTCTATGCTATATTTTGGATCTGTTGGACAGAATCCAGTTTTGCGTATACAAAGGACCTATCTTTATTGTAGAAAATAAATATATGGTTTGCTCACTGCACAAAATGAAATTGCCACCTTTTGGGTTTAGTTAAGAGAAGTTAAAATGAAGAAAAATATTTTAAAACAATGAAGCTTTTTGTGAGTATTATCACACACACATACACATTTACATACACATACTTAAAATAATGTAATAGTTTTCACCACAGTGAAAGTAAAGACTATCACTTTAGGAATAGAATAAATATATATATTAGGAATATATTAGGAATAAAATAAATTTACCAAGTGTGTCAACCACAGAGCCTACCTTTCTTGTGATAATTCTGCTATTCATTCAATATTTTCTGAAGTACTTGATACACACTGCAAAATGCAGTGTTTGAATGGAAATACAATAACTCATTAATGACAACAGCAGTAATGTGTAAAATACATCTTTGCTTCATAAAGGTGATTTGAATAATTGAGCACATTCAAGCAACACCATTTAAAAATATGAATACTGGTAGTACCTTGTCACAAAATCTCTTGTAGGTGCAATAAGAATCTTTTCTAATGTGAAATATAAAATTTACCATTATTGTAAAATTGTAAAATTGAAGACTGGAATCTCTTTCTGGAAATGGTTGCTAGTTACATAGGTACCAATCTATACACCTCAAAGAACTGTAATGTTCCATTAATGCATCAAATTCATTTGGTTAAATTCTAAAACAGATAAACTTCAGCAAGCCAGAATAGAACAAATTGGATAAACCATCAGTTCTTCCAGCATAGAATTAATCAAGGTTGAGCCAATATTTCCTGTACATTTGTGCCAAGTATTATCTGTATTTTCGTTTAAATTTCAATGCCGTCTTTTGGTAAATTGAGTGCATACTGGAGTGAAAGAAAGGCATTATTGCTGGTGAATTAAATTCTTCCCTACTTTTAACAGCCACTGGCAAGATTATGTTTTTTTCCCATGTTAGTAACAGAATAAGTCTGAAGCCAAACTTCTCCTCCTTGCTATCTTGATAATATTCTGTCATACCAAATGTTGATTGTATCCACTAACCTGCTGCACACATTTGTTACATTTTTATTTATAATGTGCCTCAGCGGTACGATAACCCCACCTGTCAGAGGGAAATCAGGCATTGATTTTCTGCCAGGAGAACTGTTTGAGATGCTGATAAGTTTTGATGAAGAGAAGTGGGAGGAAGTTTGTAATGAGCATAAATGCCAAAATAGACCAATTGGGCATGATTTCTGTGCCAATTCATTTAATGGAACTTCCCGAATTATCTATTTTTGTTGGTGCAAATGCCTACATACAACTATGGTAGTTCTGTAAAGTAACAATATAAATGAAATTGAAACTGTCTAAATTTAAACTGCAAAAGAATATCAACAGGTCAGGTAGGTGGAGCAATGACAAATGGATTTCAAGTTAGAAAAGTGTGAGGTAATACAGTTGCAGAGAGCTAAGTAGGCAAGGAATTGCACTCTGAATGATTGGACTCTGGAAAGTACTGAAGATCAGAAGGACATTGCTGTCATAAACACAGATCCCTGAAGGCATTAGGTTAGGAAGATATGGTGTTTTAGAAGGCATATAGATACTTGTCTTTATTAGCTGTGACCTAGAATACAAGAGGAAGGAGATTATGCTGAATTATAAAATGTAAAAATGCTGGTTAGGCCACAACTGGAGTGCTGCAGTTCTGGTCAGCACAGTATAAGGGAGGACATGATTGCACTTGAGAGCGTGCAGAAGATTATCACACCCCCACAGTGGAGAAAGAGTCCACTTAGCCAATCAAGTATGCACTGACTGTCTGAAGGGGAGCAACCCCTACCCCCCCCCCCCCCCCCCCCACCCTCCACCCCCACCAACCCACCCCCACATGAGGTTTAAACCAGGGCTAACCTGTGCATCTCTTAGCACAACAGGGTAATTTTTAGTATTGAGGCAGAAGTGGGTACTGCAGATGCTGGAGATCAGAGTAGTGCTGGAAAAGCACAGCAGTCAGGCAGCATCCGAGGAGCAGGAAAAATTAACGTTTTGGGCAAAAGCCCTACTACGTTTTAGTATCGCCAAACCACCTAACCTACACATCCTTGGACTGTGGGAGCAAACCCACACAGACACAGGGAGAATGAGCAAAGTCCACACAGTCAGTGTCCTTGGGGCTGCAGTTGAATTCAGGTGGCTGACGCTATGAGGCAGCAGTGGTAACCACTGTGCCACCATGCCACCCCAGGATGCTGTCTGGACTGGAAGAGTCTGAGCAATGTTAAAAGATTGGGATAGGGTGGTATTGTTTTTTTTGGAGCAGCAAAGATCGAGAGGGGACCTGATAGAGATGTATAAGGTTATGAGGAGCTTAGGCAGGTTAGATAGAAAGACCATTTTTCTATTAATAGAGGGTCAATAATCAAGGGCCATAGACTTAAAGTAAGTGATAGAGGGCTAAAAGAAGAGTTAAAGAGAATTTTTTTCACCGTGAAGGTGGGCGAAGTATGGAAGTTGAGTCTGAAACTGTTAACATATAGGCAGTATTTACCTGTACTGTCATACAGATCTGGAAAATGGAACTAAAGAAGTCATGTGGACATGAAAGGTTAAATAGCCTCCTTCTGGGCTTTAAACATCTATGAAACTATCCTGCACTGTGGGGAAAATAATGTTAATTTCAGCAAGGTTCTGCATTTCTTGGGATTGGAATTCCTGGCGAGAAGTCGGGAGTGCAGTATGAGCATAAAATAATTATGAGCAGAGTAGCAATCCAACTGAGCTTGCCACTCTTTGGGATATTCGGGTCATTTATTAAATACTCCTAGAGTAGGAGAAGTAACTTTTAAGAAGAGAAGAAAAGTTTAGTGAAGTGCAAAAATGAGGATTGATGGGACAGTATATTAAGAATTAAGATGCACAGTGGTATAAAAACCAAACATCAAAATTGCAAATTAGGGCATGCAATAATCAGAGATCTTCATAGAGAATAAAATATATAATCAATTATGATTGAGTTCTTCTCTCTCTGGAGGATGTTTAGGTCACAGGTGAAAGTGGATTCTGGAATTTTCATTCCAGCCCTCCAGAGGATGGGTGTAGGGAATGAAACAGCTATAAATTTGTCAATAATCAGAATGTATTTACAACAGTCAATCTCGATCAACAATGGAAAAGATAATGTGAAGAGTGCAAATCCTGCTCCAGTGCAGAAGGAGATGTGCTTCTGTAATAGGTTTGAGGTATATCATGGGGGGGAACAACATCTAAGAACTCCAAAACTACATTTGGATTGTGCTTAAATTGACCTGAAAATGCTTGACACAGTTGTGTAAATGGAAAGCATTCATTTCTCTGTATAATCCCTCTTCAAGTAGCACACAAAAAAGAAAGGAAATCTACAGCTCATAGAATCATATACAAAGGTTTCAGTAATTTGAAATGGAAGGAAAGTTACTGGTAAAATGATGAGACTGAATAGGTACTATAAAAACCATTAATGATTAGACGTTTTCATATGAATTGTCTAGCCCATGAATTTTTCATAAGTCTGTGGGGCAAATCAATGTCAATTTGGTACAAAATCAGCAGCAGCAATGGATTACTGATAAAGAAGGAGCTGCAGCAATACGGATACTTAGTTCTCAATTACTCACAAAGATTTTGTGGTGCACAGACAAAAATATTTTTTTTTTCACAAATAATTTGCAGCGTTGCTGCAACAAATCTATAAAAGACTACTTGTGGAATCAGTGCTGAATTTTTTTTCTTCCACAGCTTCACAGAATCTTATGTTAACAGGAGGTTTTCTGAAAAGGCAAGCTTATCTGGATGAACCTGAAGTCCAGATAAATATCTGAGTTCAAGCATAGTCTGTTCTTAACATCACTTAGCAGGCGTTGTCCACTTATGAACTTACTCGATATAATTGTTTGTCTGTAAGCTTGCAAATTTGAAAATTTTCTCATTAATTGATTTTGTGTAATTTTTAAAAACCAGTGTGAATGTAACTTCGGGACAATGAAGGGACCGTGACATTACTTTGTTTCTGCTGCAATGTGGCAAAATGTTGGAAAGAACCATAAGCATTCAAAGTTTGATATTATTCTCCTAACCTAATTCAGCATTAAGCTTATGATTTTAAATAATATTTTCAAGAACATTTGAATGTATCATTACACATTAATATAAATACAGGAATTAGATTATTTAAAAAAAAGACTTGCTATGAAGCTGTTAAATTCATGCTTCTATTCTGTATATGCTGTTACAAGATCCATGCATAATCACAACTATTCCCATCTGTCAGTATAAAACAAATAAGCCAAAATGCATTGTTAAATTTTAGACTATGATAGTTACCTAGTTCCTATGTTGATATACTGCACGACTGTTGCTTATTGTTGGAGTGCACAGAAACAGGAAAATAGCAATAACTAATGTAAAGAAGACAAACAGTTTTGTTACAGAGCTTTGTACCTACAATCAATCTTCTTTTAATTTCCACAAGGTCTGATCATTTCCCACTACTTTTAACCTGTAAAAGGTGACTGCCCATTTGGATTTATCAAGAGGCACATTGTACAAAAGACGTTTTCACCAAATTATATTTTTTGCACACATTGCAATGTTATTTTAATAATACAATGATAAAAATGGAGATGTTCTTGATGCTGCAATGGAGAAATGCCTTAACAAATATACATGTGCAGCAAATCGAAAAGAAAATTTACCATTGAAGTATCCATGAAGACGGAAAGTCGACCCAGGGATCTGGCATATGAAATTGCTCATAGGAAAAAGCAATTAGCATCCGATTCTATTTACACTGAGTAATACATTAGGTGGAATTTTCAGCGATCTACGTGACGTGGACGATGTAAAAATATGTGGCAAAATCAGGCAACAGTTGCAACTATGTACATTTCATGTCAGGAACCACTCACGCCGTCCTTAATGATTTTTACAAGTGGCGCAGCGAGATTCTCACTGGGCAGCATTGAGATGCCGGTTGACAGTAAATATTGTTTGTTATATACCTTGTCAAAGGCACAACTCATCCCATTTGATCTAACTCGCCCAATGTCAATGTCATGAAGACTCAACAAGGAAACCAGATTGTATACCAGGTGGATACAGCTCACTGCTTACTCTGAATGACAACCAAACTACAGCTCATGGCACATTCCAGGGGCGTGAGCCTTACATATTCCTCATCCACAGACATTGGCATCTGGCATTTGCCAATGCTTTATTACCATCCCATTACGTTTCTGATCAATGCCAGTGCTTTCTGGAAGGACAGGCTAACTTTGCAGGATGCACTGATAATTACCATTGAAATGCTGTGGTTCAGACACTTTGTATGCAGGCTCTCATCTGGTACTTTGGATCAGGCTACATCTCAAGGCTTGCTTACTCAGTGTCTACTTGATGTTCATAACATCCCTGCCTTGCCATGCCAGTTAATGCAGTCACAAAAACAGCTTGCCTTGCTGCAAAACTATCCTCAGTCAATGGGGTGAAACATTTTTTTGGAATGGCAGAGTTGGGGCGGAGTGGTGGGGGGGTAGGTGGGGAAAGGATGCTGTTGCAAGGCATCCAGCACCACCCTCTCATAAAGGCTCACCCTGACCTATTATAGTTCGTAAGTTCATAAGATATCGGAGCAGATTTAGGCCATTCAGCCCATCGGGTCTGCTCCACCATTGGATCAGGGCTATTTGCTCCTCACCCTCATTTTCCTGCCTTCTCACCATAACCCTTCAACCCATTACCAATTAAAAATCTGTCTAACTCCTCCTTAAATTTACTTACTGTCCCAGCATCCACCGCACTTTGGGGTAGTGAATTCCACAGATTCTCCTTTGGGAGAAATAATTTCTCCTCAACTCTGTTTTAAATTTGTTACCCCTTATCCTAAGACTATCACCCCTGCCCTAGAATGGCCCACAAGAGGAAGCATCTGCTGCACATATGTTTTATCCACAACTTTTGTCATCTTGAATACCTCAGCTTGATCTCCCCTCATTCTTGGACATCTACTACAAACCGACCGACTCCCACAGCTACCTGGACTACACCTCCTCCCACCCTGCCCCCTGTAAAAACGTCATCCCATTCTCCCAATTCCTTCGTCTCCTCCGCATCTGCTCCCAGGAGGACTAGTTCCAAAAACGTACAACCCAGATGGCCTCCTTTTTCAAGGACCGCAATTTCCCCCCCGACGTGGTCGACGATGCCCTCCACCGCATCTCTTCCACTTCCCGCTCCTCCGCCCTTGAGCCCCGCCCCTCCAACCGCCACCAGGACAGAACCCCACTGGTCCTCATCTACCACCCCACCAATCTCCATGTACAGCGTATCATCCACTGTCATTTCCGCCACCTCCAAACGGACAACACCACCAAGGATATATTTCCCTCCCCTCCCCTATCAGCATTCCATAAAGACCACTCCCTCCGTGACTCCCTCGTCAGATCCACACCCCCCACCAACCCAACCTCCACTCCCGGCACCTTCCCCTGCAACCGCAGGAGGTGCAAGACTTGCGCCCACACCTCCCCCCTCACCTCCCTCCAAGGCCCCAAAGGAAACTTCCATATCCGCCACAAATTCACCTGCACCTCCACACACATCATCTATTGCATCCTCTGCACCCAATGTGGCCTCCTCTATATTGGGGAGACAGGCCGCCTACTTGCGGAGCGTTTCAGAGAACACCTCTGGGACACCCGGACCAACCAACCCAACCACTCTGTGGCTCAACACTTCAACTCCCCCTCCCACTCCACCACGGATATGCAGGTCTTTGGACTCCTCCATCGCCAGACCACAACAACACGACGGTTGGAGGAAGACCGCCTCATCTTCCGCCCAGGAACCCTCCAAACACAAGGGATGAACTCAGATTTCACCAGTTTCCTCATTTCCCCTCCCCCCCCCTTGCCTCAGTCAAATCCATCGAACTCAGCACCGCCTTCCTAACCTGCAATCTTCTTCCTGACCTCTCTGCCCCCACCCCAGTCTGACCTACCACCCTCACCTTGACCTCTTTCCACCTATCACATTTCCAACGCCCCTCCCCCAAATCCCTCCTCCCTACCTTAGCCTGCTGGACACACTTTCCTCATTCCTGAAGAAGAGCTTATGCCCGAAACGTCGATTCTCCTGTTCCCTGGATGCTGCCTGACCTGCTGCGCTGTTCCAGCAACACATTTTAGCTTTGATCTCCAGCATCTGCAGACCTCACTTTCTCCTCCCCTCATTCTTCCAAATTCCAGAAAATATAGGACTAAACTGTTCAATCTGTCTTCATATGACAAACCCCTCATCTCTGGTAGCAATCTAGTGTATCGCCCTCCGAACTGCCTCCAATATTATGTGCTGTTTCCTTCTGTGATGATAAAATGTGAGGAAATGAGTGAGGTAACAATGGTTGGAATGGCTGCTAGTGTTAATACATGTGGAGGAAAGGTGTTGAGGTGTTCTAAAGTAATCAGGAGGCAGCATGAGGACACACAGAGTTCATGATGTAGGATGCTGGCATGGTAACGAGAGCCAATGAGGAAAGGTGGTACATGGAAGAGTGGGAGTGACAGAGAATGAGTCTTGGTGGGAGGTGTATGAAGTGGCACTGATAGATTGAGTATGAGGTGGCAGAATGAGAAATGTGGCACTTGCCCTAGCTGAGTGGAGAAGGTTATTGACATTCCTACAACACTGCTGGTTGTTCTTCCACACCCAGGAGATGGCACTGACCCAGGACCAGGCTGACAGCGTTGGTGGAATGGTCTCCTCTGTCAGTCATCAGGAAGAGGATATCTCTTCATCACAACCTCCAGGCTTCTGTTGGAGAATCTCAGTGCCATCTTCCCATTCTCCAACATGTTCCAAATCTCTCTGCCAATGAGCAGCTTTGGTATGCCAGAGGACAGCATCCTTTTAAAGATGGCATAGACACAAGGGGTGCCAATCTTTTAGCAGATATCCAGAGCGGTGAGTTGTTGTAGGAACAGTGGGGGTAAGATGGGACAGAAATCAGATGCAAAAGATATGATGGGAAGTGGAAGGTAATTAATGAGATGACAGTGGTATGATATGGTGAGAAAATCCACTCGGCTTTGTGGTGACAAGCCTCAAAAGAACACAATGCAACTTGAATTCGAAAGAAAATCAGGATTTAGCCCCTTATCTCCTAAGCTGACAGAATACTAACTTGCTACAAATGACTGAAATTACAAAAACTGCATTATGCATTTCCTAATAAACCATTAAAAAACATGCTCTGAATGCACATCATCCATTTAATGTAAATGGGGGAATATTTTGATTGAAATAATTCTTTCATTCAAAATTTCTGATTGGAATGATCTTCACTAGGTTACAATAAAGCAGAATATTGACCTGTATGTGGTTTGCGAATTGGGACTGCATCTATGAAATAATGAATGTGCTCCATTTGGTCTTTTCACAGTCCAGCTCAGAATTCCAAACTGATTCTTTGCCAATAATCTTGTCACAATCTATTTGAGTTAATACTGCCTCAAAAGTTTTTTGGGGTAATTTTTAACACCTTCACCATTTTTGGAATTTTCTGGACAGTCTTGTCCAGAAATTGAGACAGAATCTCCATTTATTTCTTATAAAGCAAACAATATCAAGAGCAGCCCTGGGAATTTCATCTCATTGAGTCATTCTGGACCTACAGCTGGACCAGAGCCCTGTATTCTAAGTATGTAGCTCACACAGTGGGAGTGGGATCTAGACATACAGCAGGAAGAGTGCGGTGGCTCAGTGGTTAGCACTGCTGCCTCACGGCACCATGGATCCGGGTTTGATTCCACCCTCGGGCAACTGTCTGTGGGGGGTTTGTACATTCTCCCTGTGTCTGAGTGGGTTTCCTCTACATACTCTGTTTTGCTCCCACAGTCAAAAGATGTGCTGGTTGGATGGATTCCTAAATTCCCTTTAGTGTCCAAGGATGTGCAGGCTAGGTGAATTAGCCATAGAAAATGTCGAGTTACAGGGATATAGTGGGGGGTGGGGGTTTGGGGATGAGGGGAGTGAATGTTTGTGTCGATGCTCCAACTGGCCTGCTTCTACACACGGGATTCCATAAGTTTTCATCCACGTTCAAAGAAGGACACTAAGAGTGGAATTTGGACTAGAGGGGTCTGGGGGCAACTCTTAAACCCTCTTTCACCATCAAAGTTGAGTAGGGTTTTCAAACTGAATAGGGCATATTGACAATAGGCACTGGCACGATCTGACTCCAGGCAAAGGATTACCGTCCTTACCCCCAAAACCTGTGACTGGGTCTGTGTTAAAGGATTCCAACAATTGCAATTGAAGTAACCTTGGCTTTTGGTCTTATTATCAATCATGTTTTATTTGAGTAGCTTCTGTTGCATAGGAGAGGCAGGTAATACAGGAAGTTTAGTTTGGAAGTTACCAATACTTTTATTCTCTCTGAATGCAATCCTCAAGGCGATAGTAGGCATGTTATCAAAGATAGCATCAAAGTCAGATAATTCAAAATTCTCAATGCATTGATGGTATGGGATTTGTGCAAGAATTTTAAACTTACGGTGGGCAATTCAACAGCATCCCGGAATGCTGTGTGAATGCCTCGAATTGTTACTTATATGGATAGTCAGGCAGGAAAAGTTTCAAAGTTTCGGGCATAAGCCCTTAACATCCAAAACGTTGATTATCCTGCTCCTCGGATGCTGCCTGACCTGTTGTGCTTTTCCAGCACCACACTCTCAACTCTGATCTCCCGCATCTGCAGTCCTCACTTTCCCCTCTGAAGGAAAAGTTTGACAGATTGAAAGAATCTGTAACTTTTAGGTACCCTCAAATGACCATCTGACTTGATCTGACATGACTTCACTACCCAAATCCCTCCATTTCTTCCCTTAACTCTCCCTAAATACTTCCTTGACTCCCCACTACTCTCAAACAATCTGTTACAGATGAACATGAGACATAGGAGCAGGTGTGGACAATACAGTCAGTCAGTGAAATTTGCCCCTGCCATTCTATAAAATCATGGCTGATCTGCCCCAGGCCTCATCTCCTTTTTCATGTCAGCTCATTGTTGTCCTGAGCTCAATTTTTCAAAATATTTTCAGTAATCTAGCCCCCACAACTCTCTCTGGAAGAGATTCCCTGACATTCCATACCATCTGAGACAAGAAATTCCTTTGCATCATGGTTACAAATGAGTTTCCCCTTATTCTGTAAACTTGTCCCCAAACTTGTGATTCTCCCACTTATGGAAAAATTTCAGAATCGTGTATGTTTCTGTAAAATCACCTCTTAAACTTCTAAACTCTAACGAATAAACACTAAACTGTTTGACAGTTTTGGATAAGTCAGTCCCTTCATCTGAGAAATCAGCCGAGGATGAGTTTGAACTGCCTGCAAAGTTTTTCTTAAATGCAAAGACCAAAACTGTATACAGTATTCCTGATGTGGCCTCACCAACACTCTGCACAGTTGTAATAGATTACCCTGTTTTTAAACTCCAACCCCTGTTAAAAAAAAGGTTAAACTTCCATTTGCTTTTTTAATTACTTCATGCACCTGCACGCTAAGCTTTTATGCTTCATGCACAAGACCACCCAGATCTGTCTGTGCTGCACTTTCAGTTTGGAAACTCTCTCTACTTAAGTAATATTTTGCCTTTTGATTTTTCCTACCAAATTGCATGATCTCACACTTTCCTGCATTAAATTCCATTGCCAGGTTTTTATCCACTCACACAACCTTTGCAGATCCCTTATGACCTCATCACTATATGTTGTCTCATCTATTTTATATCATCAGCAAATTTGGAAATATTGCACTCTGCCCTTCCCCAAAGTCATCAATCGAGATGGTAAACTTAATTGAAGCCCTTAGGCTGATCCTTTTCTGATCCATTCATTGTGCCTTTCAAACCTGGAAATGAAACGCTAAACCTAATTTTCTGTCTTCTGTATGTTAACCAATCTTTAATTCACGCTAATACATTAACACAAATGCTGTGAGTCCCTATCTTGTGCAATAACATTTTCTGTCCAAACATGAAACATGTATTAGTTTCCCTTTATCACCACCAAGTTTACCCTCGAGTCATCACATTCCAAATTAAATATATATCAGCATTCCTTCATTGTTGTTGCTTCAAGGTCCCGGAATTGCATAGCTAAGAACTCAATGGAAACACCTTCACCATGTGACCAGAAACAATTTGAAACTTGGCTCACTACAATTTTCTAAGGGCAATAAAGGTTGGCTTTGCCAGCAGTAGCCATACTACAATCAGGAATAAAAATGAATAAATAATTGCCTGGTAGTATAGAGCTTAAAGATAATTATATGGAGACAAGAAGTTGAAGCTTTTTATCTTGTACTCATCAGAACTGGGATGCAAGAAACAAACTTAATAGAGGTCCCATTATTCATGATTTGGAGGCGCCTGTGTTGGACTGGGGTGGACAAAGTTAAGAATCACACAACACCAGGTTATAGTGCCTCCTTTTGGGCAGCACAGAGGCTCAGTGGTTAGCATTGTTACCTCACAGCACCAGGGCCCCAGGTTCGGTTCCAGCCTCAGGCAAGTGTCTGTATGGAGTTTGTACATTCTTCCTGTGTCTGCGTGGGTTTCCTCCCGGTGCTCCAGTTTCCTCCCACAGTCTAAAGATGTGCAGGTCAGGTGAATTGGCCATACTAAATTGCCCACAGTGTTAGGTGCATTAGTCAGAGGGAAATGGGACTGGGTGGGTTACTCTTCGGAGGGTCGGTATGGACTTGTTGGGCCGAAGGGCCTGTTTCCGTACTGTAGAGAGTCTAATCTAATCTAACCAAATAAACCTGTTAAGACTATAACTTGGTGTTGTGTGAATTTTAATTTTGTCCCATTATTCAGCTTGGTTTCTTCTGTCCTGGTTCTGATGAGTGTAAGACAAAAAGCTTCAACTTCTTGTCTCCTTTCAACAATACATAAAATGAATGAATAAATAAATAAGCTAGTGTTTTTACTATTAGCTAATGGGAACCTGCAGTGAGCCTGTTTCAAGGCATGGCACACATTATCCACAGGCAGCAGGAGAGGACAAATAAAGTAGATGTAATTTTAACGATTTAGTATCAATAGAGCATTCTCAACTAATCTCTTTTACATTGAGGCACATATGACAATAGATTAATGTTTCCAACAACTATAATCTGACCTGAGAGTTTAGAGAATCTACTATATCTGGAACAGCCTAAATGGAGTAAATAGTCGAAGATACTACCATGATATGTATTCTGCCTGAAGGTTTGCTTCATTGAATAGCAGATTTGTCATTTGTGCTTAAGAATTCAGCACCCTCATGTACAAAAACCTGAGATTTTACATGCACCATCTGTTTGGCATAAATTGACAATGTGGTCATCAATTTGCACTACTGGAAGCAATAGCTGGAAGACCTTGAGCATATGCTGTGTAAGAGCCCCCAGGCTGTCATTGAAAAAGAAAAGAAAATGTGAATTCAGCAAGGCAACATGTTATCCCAATAGAAGAGACTGGCAGAACTTATAAAGATGAGCTTTTTGATAGTATTACTCAATGATGCACAACACTTTACACTGGTTTGTATATCCAGCACCTCATTTTTCTGTCACCCTTCTTTTACTCTCTTTTATATGCTTTATTGTAAATGCATTGTTAAAGAAACGGCCATAGGACAATCGGTCAGACATAGATGGAAGTAACTATATAATATAAGAAAAAAATCAAATTATTTTAATGCACTGCACACTAACAGAAAATTTTGACATTAAATTTGCTTTCATTGCTCTTACAAATAGCAGAGGAGTTACACATAGCTGTAATTTCCTCAAAGTTCATAAAGAAATTAGTAAAAATGGTAACTGAAAGGTGGCATTTAATTAATTCCATTCAAATTAACTAAAGCAGTGCAGTACTTCTCCAGAAGAGTGTGTGCTCATAAAAAGGAAGCAATAAATGAATTATTAACAAAAAGAAAAACTTTCTGCCATGGAAAATATTAGTGAATTTCCATCTGGAAAGAAAATATAATTAAATTGTCATCGGAAACATTGATGCTCAGTACAGGAGAATGGACAGAAGCAGTGGATGATTTATTAAATGATGTTGAGACCACATTAAACAATAGCTTGAAATTAAGAAAGGATCAATTGCAAAGATACAAATAAGTCAAAAATCTCAGGAAAGTACTGATGATTACTCAGTTCAGTCTGGGTATCAACACTCTGAAATATGATTTTCTGCATGTTACTGATGGGACGTCTCATAACATTTATCCAGAAAATTCATGGCTTGGTCTGACAGTAAATCTGTGAGGCTTTTTAATTCATATGCTATGACCTGAATGGTCCCATCTCTGAAACACTTATTGCTAACCTATTGCAATTAACCCACAGTGTTATTCTTCTTTCAAGAAACACAGGCATCGCTGGCGAGGTCAGCATTTGTTTCCTATCCTGAATTGCCCTTGTGCTGAATAGCTTGACAGACAATTTCCAAGGTCAGTTAAGAGTTAATGTCAGTACTGTGGATTTGGAATTACATGAAGGCCAGCCTAGACAAGATTGCAGATTTCCTTCTCTAAAGGGCATTAGCGAAACAGGTGGGTTTTTACATCAAGTAATGGTCATTTTGTGGCACCATTAATGGGACTAATATCACATTCCAGATTTAGTAATTGAATTTAAATTTCACCAACTTCCACAAAATAGGATTCAAACCCATGTCCCAGAGTCCTGGTTTCTGGATTGCAAATCCAATAATATTACCACTGCACAAGCTCAGATTCCTCAACAGTTACTAAGACGTTGAGAAGAAAAATCTCTCCATAAAAGTTCACTTATTGAATAATTTGAAGCAAATATTAATTCTGTGTTTTTGTCATCTTTAGAATATTTGGCTTAAATTCTAAATGGTAATTTTCTGAAGAATTCTAACATTATAGGACATTCATTTTAAGCTGTCATTTTAATTCTTCCACATTACCTAGCTTAATAATTAATTCTTTAAAAAAATCACCCAGTGTGACTGTTTAAACAAAATGTAATTTTAAAAATCAACAGAAATAGATACAAAGGAGGAAGCTGAGCGTCTGAATGTAGCCGTTTCCTTCAGGAACCCAGTCAGCAAAGAACAAGAGCGATTGAGTATCTGTTAGCTGGCAGACTATGTGAAATAAGTTTTGATAACATCATCACAATTTCTAATAAGCAGGGGTGCTCAGCTCAAAGCTACAACAATCACCCATCTTGTTTAAGGTGTTCGCTGATGAGAGATATGCAGGGGCATTGGCCTTGTCAGTTTGAGGCAAACGCATATTATTGGGGCAGAGCTGGTGGAGCTACATCCCACCTGGGAATATATGATCCCAAATCTGTAACTCTGTTCAATTTCCCAGCACTAAAATTCTGCATTAAAAAATTTTGCATTTTCTTTTCAATTTTAACATACTTTTAATATTTTAATAATTTCAATTTAGTTAAAAAATATAAATATTTGTAATTCTGAAATAACTCCACTGAGGTATCTCATCATCAAGTCACCATTTATTTACATGTGGAGAGTCCTTGACAGTCGTCCAGGAGCTCCATCAGAGACAGCTCTCAGAGTGAACAGAATGCTTGACACTTATATCTGTCAGCCAGGGCTCCCTGATTGTATCAGATTAACCCACAGTCAGGGAACTCATCATCCATGAGGGTCACCGAGCTGACCTAGTTACAATCACTACGTTCCTCCCCCTCTGAGTACGGGGACATACGCCTGACCCAGATCGGGTCAGGTTCCTCCAAATCTGCCTTTGATATGAATGATGTGTAATGCATAGTAGCATGCATCTTGCATCTGGAGCATCTCAGAAGAAATGTATTCTGTTCTTCAGGTTGTAAAGACATCACAGTAACTACATCATTAGATGTAGTTCATCTCAGATTCCAAGGTATCTTCAACGCTGACAAAACAGTTGGAAAGGCTGTCAACGAGCTAGGCATGTTATGCTGCTGTGCTGTTTGTGAGTTTGCAGCTTCCAGATCATCCACATACTTATTCAGGACCATCGTACCTACATCACTGAACCTGACCACATGTTGATGATGCCTCTTACTCATACAGGACCATTCTTGTGGTTCCTACACATTACTTTATTTCCTAATGTAAGTTAAAAATCACACAACATTAGGTTTCCTGAAGTGCCTCTCATGCTTAGCAGACTCTTCTGTCAGGCACTGATGTTCCTGATGTCATTTCACCATACTCACCAGATTTATGAAGATCAGATTTAATCTGGTGCAGAGTCTTCTCCCCATTAGCAATTCTGCTGGAGCTATCCATGTAGTTACATGAGGGGGCTTGGTATCTAGTGAAACTGTGGGCTGTTTCTTTAAGCCTGCTTTCAAAGTTTTGACTGCTCTTCCTGCCAGGCCATTGGATAAGGAATAATATGGAGCTGTCCTTATATGTTGAATGCCATTCCACTTCATGAAATATTCAAGATCCTGCTGGTAAACGATGGCCCTTATTATCTGCAACCAATATTTCTGGGACTCTGTATATTACAAATGATGTGTGCTGTTTTTCTATCAGCATCCCAGCATTTGACAAATGAACTCTATGTATGTCCAGCCACTTCGTGTGGGTGTCCACAATGACTAAGAACTTTAAGTCCTTGAAAGGACCTGCATAGTAAACATGTAACTGATTCATAGTTTACCCAGCCATTAGCATGAATGTGGGGAATTCCTGGCAGTAATTTTTGCCCGTATTGGCACTTTGGTTTCGCCCCAGATGTTTCACTTTTGCCAGAACCGGATCTTTCTGTGCCCACAATCTGATATTGTCAGCTGTGATTGGAAATATGTCCAGAAAATTTAAAACCATTACAGATTCTTCCCATGGTGTGACTATTGGTGTTGTGAGTGGGAGGTGGCTCATCTGCATTCATTACCTGGCTTCCTGGATGATTTTCCAACTCATAATTGTATGCACTTAATTTTAGAGTCCTCTGAATCCAGCCGAAAGTTATGGGTGGCATTACCTTATCCTCTTTAAGTAGACTTACCAAAGATTTGTGGTCCATTATTATTACAAACTTATGTCCATAAAGATACTGGTGAAACTTCCTGACTCCAAATATAACTGCCAAACCTTCCTTCTCTATCTGGACATATTTATGCTCTGTGTTCGCCAAAGTCCTGGATGCATACACTATTTTGCGTACCTCTCCACTGGGCCATCTCTAAGCTAACACTACCCCAATGCCGTACAGGGAAACATCACATGTCTTTTCTTGGGATCATAGTGTGCCAACACCTTAGAGGATGATAGCTGTTTTTTTACTTCCCTAAGAGCTATGGATTGGCAATGCGACCATTTCAAAGGCTGATCCTTGTTTTAGGAGTTGATACAAAGGTGCCAGAATGGAGGCCAGGTTATGTATAACCTTTCCACAATAATTCACCTTAGGAAAGACCTGAGCTTCAGTAGAGATGTGGGAGCTGGAACACCTCTGATTGCCCTCACTTTATCTTCCAATGAGTGTGACCCAGTCTGTAGCCAAAATGTGTCACTTGGGCTGCCTGGAACACACAACTTTCCCTTCTAACATGTGTGCCCACATGGGAGAAACGTCTCAGGACTATATCCACATTCTTTAATCGATTCTGATTGGCCTTCCCTGTTATTAGCACATCATCGAGACAAGTGGCAACCTTGAGTAGACCTTGTAAAATGTTCTCCTTTGTCCAGTGAAAAATTGCACAGGCTGACGATATCTCAAAGGGCAGACCCATATATTGGTACTAACCCTTATGAGTATGAATTGTAGCATACTTCTGGGAATCCACAGCTAACTGCAATTTCAAGTAAGCATGGCTCATGTCCAGCTTCATGAAGGACTGCCCTCCTGAGTGGTTTGCGTATAAATCCTTTAAGAGGTGCATTGTGTATTTATCCAGCTGTGGGAAGCAGTTTACTGTTTGTTTAAAATTTCCACAAAGACAAATTGACCCATCGGGCTTCACAATCAATATGACTGATGCTGCCCATTCTGCAAACTGGACAGGTTTGATAATTCCTTCACGTTCTAACTTTTTGATTTCTGCCTCTACTTTTGCCCAGCAGGCAAATGGCACTGGGCAGGCCTTGCAAAATCGTGGAATTGCTTCTCGGTCAACGTGCAAAATGGCCATGTTGGTCTAAAGTAGTCAAGTTCAGAAGCCACACAACACCAGGTTATAGTCTGACAGATTTCTTTGAAATCACAAGCTTCCGGAGCAGTGCTATAACCTGGTGTCTTGCATGGTGACTTATGACCATGCAAGGTGGCTTTGGCTTCTTTGATAATTCCTTGACCTTCCTGAAAAATGTCTGGGTATTTAATTAGGACTTCACTCAGACAGCCATTTTCTAATCGAAAAATGTTGAGTCACTCTAGGTGAATCTTTCTCAGCCAATTTTGCTCCATCAAACTTGGTCCTGAGCCTTTTCCTACACATATTGGTAAGTGAACCAGCTGCTTCTAATAAGAGACTCGAGTGAAGTTGTACCCTTAATCGGTAGTGGTTTCCCACTATAGGTTCTCAGTCTAGCCAAGGTTTTGTGCAAACTTAAGAGTTGGAATCCAGAGTGAATTTGTTAAAGACTGGTTCTGCAATTACTGAAACAGCTGCACCAATATCAACCTCCATTAGAACTGGGTGACCATTTAACAAGATTTTTTTTGATTGGTTCTGATTTGGATGTTGGTAAGCAATTTAATTGTTCCAAACCAGATATAGGTGGACTTCCCAGATATGCATTCTCCTGAGTACTGGCTTATGAGTTCTCTTGCTCAATTTAGGTCCAGTGGGACTCTTCTGCTGTTTTGAGTCCACACACTGGCACTTACTACAATGGTTTGCCAGCCTGGATTCTGAAGAAACATTTAACTGCTTGGCCGAGGCTTGGCTTTCTTTTTGGGGTTTTGCTGTGGGCTGACCTAGAGACTCTCTGTTCAGGATATGTCCTGAGTGAGGCTATGCAATTGCCTTCATTCAAGTCCTGACTATTGATCGAGCTCCTTCAGACCCGGCTCCCAGAGTCAGAGGATTTTCTGACCATCCTGTTTTTTTTTCTGGAGAGTCCTTGACACTAATTCAGCTCCCTCAGAGCCAGCTCTCAGAGTGAACAGAACCTCTGACATCCCTGTTTTATTTTCCCACACTACCGCCTAATAGCAGTAGTGCTTATTTTTCTCCAGCACCCGTGTCGTGTGTGTGTGTGCAGGTGTAGGACACAGTGGAGAACAATAAGTGCATAAATCTTTATTTATATTTCACTACCCGGAAGAAAGGAAACACCCGAGTGGCCAGTGACAAGCAGTACCCTTCTCGACAGAGGGCAGTGCTGCATGATCAAACAGTCAATGAGAGGGCAGGGATTAAATCAAAAGCGAGTTGGAGAGAGCATTAAGATACTCCACTCCCTGTGGTGCCCCCTCTCCCTGAACAGCTCAAGGGTGTTGGACACCGTATGCGCCTTTTCCAGGAACACTCGGGCTCTAATGTAACCATGGAAGAGGAGCAGGCAATTGGCCCTAATGACCCCCTCCTCAACCTGCTGCCTGAACCTGTTTATGATTCGTTTGGCCAGGCCCAGGAGCAGACCCACGAGGAGGTCCTCTGACTTAACCTCCCCCATCCACACCAGGTGCCCAAAGACAGGAGTGAGGGACAGGAGTGAGGGACTGAAGTGCAACCAAAAACAGAGGAGAAGGTTTTTAAGAAAATCAAAAAGGGAGTACAAGTGCCCACACCCAATATATACATGGTCCATGGACTTTACAGCTCCACAGAACAAGCAGTTGGGCTGGGAGTCCATGAACCACCGCAGGGGAACATTCCTTTTTTTTCCATTTTTCTTTTTTTCTCCTGATTTTTTTTCCTTTTTTTTACCCTCACACTACTGCCTAACTGCGGTAGTGCTTATTTTTTTCCCCAGCACCCATGTTGTGCATGTGCAGGTGTGAGACACAGTGAAAGACACAAGGTGTTTGAATCTTTATTCAGTTTCTTTGCTTCCTGGTGGTGGAAACTGAATAAAAAGCAGTGACAAGCAGTGCCCTTCACATCTAAGGGCAATGCTGTGTGACCAACAGTGAAGGGGAGGGCAGGGATTAAATCAAAATAGAGTTGTGAGGGAGGGGGGAAATAAAGCACTCCACTCCCTGCGGCGCCCACCTCTCCCTGAACAACTCCAGGGTGTTGGTGGACACAACATGCTCCTTCTCCAGGGACACCCGGGCTCTAACATAACCAGGAAGAGGGGGAGGCCGTCAGCCCTAATGGCCCCCTCCACGACCCGCTGCCTGGACCTGTTTATGGCCAGTTCGGCCAGGCCCAGGAGCAGACCCACAAGGAGGACCTCAGCCCTGCCCTCCCCCCTCTGTACCAGGTGCCCAAAGATCAGGAGTGCGGGACTGAAGTGCAACCAAAAACAGAGGAGAAGGTTTTTAAGAAATTCAAAAAGGGAGTGCACACGCCCACACCCAATATATACATGGTCCACGGACTCCACAGCACCACAGAACAAGCAGTTGGGCTGGGAGTCCATGAACCACTGCAGGGGAACATTCCTGTGTTTTTCTTTACCCCCACACTTCCGCCTAACTGCGGTAGTGCTTATTTTTTCCCCAGCACCCATGTTGTGTGTGTGCAGGTGTGAGACACAGTGAGAGACACAAGGTGCACAAATCTTTATTCAGTTTCGACCACCTGGAAGAAAGAAAACACCCGAGTGGCCTGTGACAAGCAGTGCCCTTCACATCTAAGGGCAATGCTGTGTGATCAAACAGTGAAGGGGAGGGCAGGGATTAAATCAAAATAGAGTTGGAGGGGAAAATAAAGCACTCTACTCCCTGCGGCGCCCACCTCTCCCTGAACAACTCCAGCGTGTTGGTGGAGACCGCGTGCTCCTTCTCCAAGGACACCCAGGCTCTAACGTAACCGCGAAAGAGGGACAGGCAGTCGGCCCTAATGACCCCCTCCACGGCCCTCTGCCTGGACCTATTTATGGCCTGTTTGTCCAGGCCCAGGAGACAATCCTGGTTTTTTTTTAAAGGGCAGTGCTGAATCTCCGGTTTACTTTTTTCCTAACACTCCTGTTTATTTATTTACTTTTTTTATTTTTTTTATTTTTTTTTAATTTAACCCCCACACTACCACCTAAGTGCGGTAGTGCTTATTTTATCCCCAGCACCCATGGTGTGTGTGTGCAGCTGTGAGACACAGTGAAAGGCACAAAGTGCACGAATCTTTATTCAAATTCCACCACCAGGAAGATAGGAAAACACCCGGGTGGCCAGTGACAAGCACTGCCCTTCACATCAAGGGACAGTGCTGTGTGATCAAAACAGTGAAGGGGAGGGTAGGGACTAAATCAAAATAGAATTGGAGGGAGAAATGATGCACTCCACTCCCTGCGGCGCCCACACTCCTGTTTATATTGGTTTTTTTTTTATCCCCAGCACCCATGGTGTGTGTGTGCAGGTGGGAGACACAGCGAAAGACACAAAGTGCACCAATCTTTATTCAATTTCCACCACCAGGAAGATAGGAAAACACCCGAGTGGCCAGTGACAAACACTGCCCTTCACATCAAAGGGCAGTGCTGTGTGATCAAAACAGTGAGGGGGAGGGTAGGGACTAAATCAAAATAGAATTGGAGGGAGAAATGATGCACTCCACTCCCTGTGGCGCCCACCTCTCCCTGAACAACTCCAGCGTGTTGGTGGAGACCGTGTGCTCCTTCTCCAAGGACACCCGGGCTCTAACGTAACCGCGAAAGAGGGACAGGCAGTCGGCCCTAATGACCCCCTCCACGGCCCTCTGCCTGGACCTATTTATGGCCTGTTTGTCCAGGCCCAGGAGACAATCCTGTTTTTTTTTTTATTAGCACCCATGGTGTGTGTGTGCAGGTGTGAGACACAGTGAAAGACACAAAGTGCACCAATCTTTATTCAATTTCCACCACCAGGAAGATAGGAAAACACCCGGGTGGCCAGTGACAAACACTGCCCTTCACATCAAAGGGCAGTGCTATGTGATCAAAACAGTGAAGGGGAGGGTAGGGACAATCCTGTTTTTTTTTTCTATTTTTTTTCTTTTTTTTTGATTATATTTTCTATAATTTAACCCCACGCTACCGCCTAACTGCGGTAGTGCTTATTTTTTCCCCAGCACCCACGGTGTGTGTGTGCAGGTGTGAGACGCAGTGGAAGACACAAAGTGCACCAATCTTTATTCAAATTCCACCACCAGGAAGATAGGAAAACACCCGGGTGGCCAGTGACAAGCACTGCTCTACACATCAAAGGGCAGTGCTGTGTGATCAAAACAGTGAAGGGGAGGGTAGGGACAATCCTGGTTTTTATCTATCAGCCAGGGTTCCCTGATTGGACCATATTAACAGCACCAATCAGGGAACTTATATTCTATGAATCCCACCTGGCTGACATCATTACAATTGCCACAAACTCTAATACAAAGTTTTCTCAAAAAGAATTCCCTTTTCACTCTGCATGCACTTTAAAATCACAGGAAATTTCTATTAGGAAAGGGCATAGATACATGTAATCTTATATTTTTGATTGTTGCCACACTCAGTTTGTCAAAACTGATGATGGCATTGCCTCCAGGATTAAAGTTCTTTATTATTGCTAAAATTGAGTTGTTCTGAGAATATTCCAATTTACAGGAAAGTTCTAGTAATCTGATCAGTCTATCGTGGTTGATAGGTCAGTAAATAACAATCAAACATTATTGCTCTTGGTATGGTGTCAATTAAGGGGAAAATGAAAAATAAATTAAAGTAATGATGGAGTAGTATTCTAATTTTAACTTGGGCCAGCTGTCTTATGGACTGGGTCTGCAGAAGGTAATAATCATTCTATCACTGACAGAACAAGGTCCCAGAAATTTTAACTCCCATTGCAATGCCTTTCACATTTGATTTAAGCAGAATATTTTATTTGGATTTGGTATGTTTACCTGACTAGAGCATAAATAAAGCCTTTTCCACTATGGGTGAGTTCCAGATTCTCTTTCACTTCAGATGCAAATGCCCAATCAGATCCCTGCTCAACTCCAACAGAAAACAGTTGCTAACTGAACAGACTGTTGAATGATGGGAAGTTGTCATTGGGATACAAAGAATAGTTTACTTCACTTTGACATGTTATTAGGAAAGAGATTGGAAGGGCCTCCTGATCAGGAAAGAGCTTGGAAGAGAAGGGGAGGGAAGAAGCTTCTTTTTATGATCTCCAGGATCACATGTTCATTCTGGTTGCCTTGGAATGTGAGAAAGACCATAACCTTTATCCACCCTCTTCTGGTCACAGCTCTGCCTATCTGATTGACTTTGAAGATATTAAAAAAAACCCACAGCTTCTCATGCAGACCTTTGGCCTTCATGAAGTCATTGGAACTTGATCTGTACTTTAAAGAAGGATAACATTTCCACTGTTTTGATCTTCAGGTTAAAATGGGAATGTCACATTTTTGCAGCACCAACAGAGCCAAAATCACAGCTTAGCATTTAACAACACTGAATTTAAAACATTCCAGCATGCTTAATGGACTCTCAATGCAAAAAAAAATCTAGTTTGCTTTCCTTAATGTATGGTGGAACAAATTGCATAATGTTTTTGTGAAACTGCCATTTGTGTGGGGGAGAAACAGATAATTCTCTCTAATCTTGCCTAATACTGTCATCACTAAGGAATTTACAAGCCAGTTACTCATAAAATTGCTATCCCCAGCATGAAACAGAAACACGTGTGTAGAATCTGCAAGATCAGTTTTTACTTTAGAGGAATTCAAAAGTAAAAGTCCAGCCATCATAATAGCAAATGATTATAAGTAAATTTTTAATACATGCTGATTCACTTTAATTAATCCGTGAGATCATTCCACAAAGAAGAACATCCATTTGGAATGTAGAGAAGAATTATCTCTTCGCTTCTATCAAACTCACAGAGTTGGAACCAACAAATATACAATATTTCCAATTAATCAGTTTATCATTTGTTTATACAGATTGGGTCAGTTGAACATACTTATAAGAATTGTTACCCAATTTTCAAAAGTAGCAGTTGATAGTAATGATACCCGGTATATATTATTTCCCAGTATAAAATATCCACAACCCAATAAAGACTAGATTAAATGTAAAGGTGAATCTGGAACTTGACATCATAGAAGATTTTCATTTACTTACTACTGTGGGCTATATACTAGCTCCTAATAAATAATTAACCTCCTTGAAAATGCACTACAGTGTTGCTGGAGTAACATTTTTGATTTTCCCACACTGAGTTATCTATCTTCAGATTAGAAAGATTACCAACCAAGCTCGAACAAAAGGCACTGCTTAATTTTATTTTTCCAGCTCACTTAGGTATAAACAAAACCATACATATCCTCATGACTGAACTCCCTAAACAGTCTACACTTTATATAAACACACTTTAATGATTCAATTATTTGATCCATATGTAACATATTACTAAACCACATCTGCTCTGAATTAGATGAGCCAACATGTATTTTCTTCATTGCTGTCATAGTCAGACTGTAACATTGCACTAGTAGACCTAATCTAGCACTATTAAGAATATATTTCAATGAACATGTATACTTTATTTTATTTAATGGTTGTTACAATTCTTTCATGAAAATTTGTGATGAGCAATTGCAACAAAATTAACCAAGGGACATTTAAATTATTTTCTGAGATGTGTACATTACTGGTAAAGTGAGCATTTGTTGACCATCTTGGTTGCCCTTAAAGTAAGTGACTCTTGAGGCAATTTCAAAGGGCAATTAAGAGTCAACCACATACTGATGGTTTGGAGTCACATGTAGGCCAGACCAACTAAGGATGGTAGATTTCCTTTTCAAAAGGATATTAATGAACCAGATAGATTTTATGATAACTGCCAATTAGACTAAATTTTAATTGCAGATTTTTTATTGAATTTAAATTTCACAATCAGTCATTTAAACCCATGTCCCAAGAAAATTAGCCTAAACATCTGATTTCCTCATCAACTGCCATTACCACTTTGCCATTCCCTCTTGAATTGCAAACAAAACTTATATTTGAAGACAAATTGCTATACTAACAGTTAGAAAGATTTGTCAAATTTATATTTCATAGATTCCACTACAGCACAGAAAAACAGATGATATTTTCCAACCCATGTACATCTGACAAGCAATTTATACCTGCTGTCTTGTCCTTTGTATTTTTCATGGTTACACCAGAAGTTTCCCATTGATGTAACGGAGGTTAATCTCCATCATTACACTAACTCACATGCCTATAGTGTACAGCTCCTGGCAAAAGTATCCTGACAACTGAATGACACCCATGTGTGAACTGACATTGCAGTAATTTCCAGCTTTAGTTGTCACATGTTCAGTTGACACTGGGAATGCCTGACTGGAAATGCAGTTTTGTATTTGGGATATAAATAATTCTAAAGTGGCATAGATCAACCATTCAATTATAAATATATGCAGCAGACACACACACAAACAGACACAAGGATTTCCCTTTACCAAGTGAACTTGAGTGCTTGATAATTGGATGTTTTGTGCACGTTTTGAACAATGAACAACCTTGATTTATCTACATTATGTATTACACCTTGAAATCAATGTTGTTTATTTGCAAGTTCATCTTTGAACCATATTCAATTGTTAAACAATTACAGTATGATTTTAATCCCTCTCCAAAATGGCTTTCACCCCTCCCTTACATGATAACGGCCTCCCATCCAAAAACCCCTCAAAATAGCTGTGTTCTACCAATTTTAGCTCTTTGTGCATTACCAATTATAACTAATCTGTCATTGATAGCTGTATTTACGCTTGCTTACTTACCTCTTTGAAGATACTCCTTGAAAACCTTTTCCATTTTATCAAACCTTTGCTCATCTGGATCAACAGATTGAATTTTACTGGTTGCTGGGTGGCAGGAAGTGGGGAGGGGGTGCGGAAGAGGGAAAGGCAACAATTTAAATCAGTGAGGAGTTGTATCATGACATTCCCTATTATTGTCTCATCATTGGAGGAGTTTTCAAGCAGTGGGTAGAAAGCAGATTTGCTGACCATTCCATGGAGACAAATAGTTGGCTTGTAGAGTTAAGGGCTTGTAGAGTTAAGAGTAGCCTGCACTGTATGGGCAGACTAATTAACCCAGAAGAGGGCTGAAGAAATGTAGGATAGCCCTTGGAGCTTTGATGAAGACTTTCTCCTCTGCTTTGGCCTACTGCCCTTATTTAGAATTTTTGTGTACATGCTGGAGAGCACTTCCATTGGGGTCCTGCAGTAAAAAAAACTAAGCCCAATGTTTTCTTAAATGCCTAATCATGATTAAAATCCTGCAAAGTAGGATAATGAGGCAAGACGAGAGCAATTGGTCTAAGACCTTGCCATTTACCCCGTTGGTGGGAGTCCAAGGATTTAAACCTGGGACAATGGACTCCGCTTTAAGGCCTGGGACAATAAGGACATTTTCTGCCTGGGAGACTTATTTGAGGGGGAGGTCCTGATGTCATTTAGTCAGTTAAGTCAGAAATATGGATTGTCTAATAGGGACCTTTTCCGATATTTCCAGGTAAGGGACTATATATAGAGGAAGTCCACGCTCCTGGCTTAGTGTTACAAATCAGATATGGAGAAAAGAATATTCCGGTGTACAGGTGCTCTTTCACTCAGTACTTTATATCATTTACAGAAAGGCCGCGCCCTGGGGGGACAAGGAAGGACTCTGTAGGATGTGGAATCAAGACTTAGGAGAGGATATTTCATCTGAGGTATGGGAAGACATCTGGGGGAATGTAAGGAAAATTTCAGTATGTAACAGAGTGCAGGCTATGCAATTGAAGATCTTACACAGGTGCGAGAGAGGCTAGCTAAGTTCAAGAAAGGAGTATCACCATGATGTCCCAAATGTAAAATTAGTATAGGCACTCTTACATACTGGTCCTGTTTTAAGATCCAGAGATACTGGAATGCTATAGTAAGTGAGCTAAAGGTAGATGAGAGTCAAGTGAGGGAAGATGGTGCATGCAATAGTGAGAGTCTTGTCAGGATCTGGCTAAAGTAGCAGAAATAGGGTGACTGTGAGGAAATTAGATGGTAGCACTTATCCTTATCAAATGCAAAACGTCATTAACTTTTTCCCTTCACTGCTTGGTGTTCCTGTGGACTATGGAAATGACACTGACCCAAGTGGTTACTTCAAAGCAGGCTGGCAGCATCTGGTATCATGGTCTCGTCTGCAGAGATAAAAGGATGGCTCTCCACCCAACCATCAGGACCTCCAGAACCCTTTGAACAAAGAGCAAAGCAGTACACGGTGCACTCATAATGAGGTGAGCTGCATAGAATTGTGTGACTAAACTTGCCAGGCCTCACAGAGAGAAAAGCCCTCCATGAAGGTTATACAAATTGCTTCTTGGGCTGAACTTTACCAGCAATCAGATAACAGATTGGCAATAGCGATGTAACAGTGTTGAGAATTCTTAATCACGCACTCCCTTAGAGAAGTAAAAACTTCTTAGGCACTTTGCAGGATTATTCCCCCTTCAGAATTATTCTCCTACCTGCCTTGCAGCATGTTGCCTGCAATTACCATAACTGACCTCCTCATTGACCCCAGCATTGCAATGGCCTCTGCTAAATCCCCTTGACTTTCATTGACCAGATACCCTAGTCTGATCCTGGCCCACACTGACTGACTGAATAGACAGCCCCAACCAATGAATGGCTAGGCCCCTGACTGATCCCTGTACCGCTCACCAAAGGAATACCAATAATTCGTAGACTGATTGAACTAAGCCTCCACGAGTGACTGTGACACACTCTCCAGCTGGTAATGTTACACTATCCCTGATGCTGGATATCCCAAGGAGCTGACAGAACATATTTAAGCCTTTGGACTGCCGTTGGATGATGTCCTTGACTTACTGTGCCAGGACCATCCTGACAGAGTTGACTGAAAACTACTCCCATTAGACTTTGAACCAGGGCCCATGCAATGAGTTTACTGTGTGAACTGGTACAACATACTGTAGGTGTGACATTAACATGACAAAGTGGCATACAGCAATATGTCCATCCCCCGACTAATTTTTTTTTGCCTCTTGGTAGTAACTGAAGCCCACAGTTTCCACTTTCCCATTGCCAATGGTAGTAACTCGCCTCTTAGGCATTTATTGGTTTAGTTTTCATTAAGCAGCATTTTGAAATTATGGCATGGTGGTTCAATGGTCAATAGTACTGCCTCACAACACTAGGGACCTGGGTTTGTTTCCACCCAGGTCCCTAGTGACTGCCTGTGTGGAGTTAGTACATTATCCCTGTGTAATGTGAGTTTCCTCCAGGTGATCCGGTTTTCTCCCACAGTCCATAGATGGGCAGGCTAGGTAGATTGGTCATGGTAAATTGCCTATAGTATCCAGGGATGTACAGGCTGGGTGGATTAGTGATGGGAAATGCAGGATTACAGGAATAGTTTGGGGGGGAGGGGTGTCAGGGTGGGATCCTCTTTAGAGGGTTCATGTGGGCTCAATGGGCCTAATGGCCCACTTCCACACTGTAAGGATTCCATAATAATTGGTTTTTCATCTGCCAACTGCAGAACCAAAAATTCTCTCCAGCATAAAATAAATAGTGTCAAAATGTATAATTACAAATACATACAAAAAAGGTAAAGATAGACCCAAGCTTCGATGATTGTATATTCATGTTGCCAGCTGTAGTCATAATCCTAACTTAAGTAAAAATTGCAATAGTGAAGTGGTAAGTTGGATTCAAAGAACAACATTGTGATATCCGTTTTCAGGATTGGTGCTCATTGGTGTATTACTGAATTCTGCCATGCCATCATTAGGAGATGCTGGGAACTGTGGACGCTGGTGGTCCTTACGCTCAACTGTAATGCCTCCCATTTGGAAATAACTTACTAACGCTCATTTTGGAGGAATTGCCATTGAGAATGAAGTAATGACGAGTCTGAGAGTCCATTCCTAAGCAACTCTTTAAAAAAACGAGAAGAATTTGAAAAATAAATCAACTCTACAGTTAGAGAAACATTCTAAATAGCTGATAAATAAAACATGATTGTAAAACAAATAAAATATTTGATGGCTTTAATAATACAGTAGGAAAATGCAGAAGCAAAACATCATTGTTAATTGACCACATATTTATTGATAGGATTAATTTGCCAGCAAAATAAGCCAAAGTGTTATTAAACAACAGCAATGAAAAATGATGTTGATTTTGTTTTCAGAAGGTATTGAATGTGAGAGCATAGCTTTCACAACATTCCTTTATAAATAAGATAAATGGCAGCAAAATCTGGATTTTTGCAATAAATTTCCTCTTAATGTATTGCAAAACATAGTCTACTGAACTGTTTATGATCATTTTAGATGCAAGCAGAGATTTAATCAATGTTAAATATGTACCCAAGTATAAATCAAATAAAATAGGAGTACATGTTTATGAAAAACATCACATCAACACAGCTGTGATAAATTAATAATATCGCTGATTGTTCTTTGGTACTGTATTGCTAACTACAATACACCAATTTGATTTGAGGTAAAAATAAAATCTGGTGTCATACTATTTCTCAGGCTGAATGCCCTCTTTTTGTGATATAACAATTCTATTTGTTAATCTTCCAAATTGTACATCCATATTCACTTGTATTGATTGCTGCTAGTATCCAGATCGGTACACACCTACTTCAATTTTAATTGAACCTTTCATGGAGATCTGGATGTCACTGTAATTTGTTGCCTATCCTTAACTGCACTTGAATGTCATAGCAGGTTCAGCTATTTCAAAGTTGAGTCAATACATTAGTGTGGATCCAGAGGATCATTTAGGTCAGACCAGTTAAGGATCGCTGATTTCCTACCATGGAGCATTTTTAAAATTCTGTCACAGGATGTGGGTGTCACTGACTAGGCCAACATTTATTGCCTGTCCCCGAGTCAACCACATTGCTGTGGTTCTGGAGTCACATGTAGGACAGACCAGGTAAAGACAGCAGTTTTGTTCCCTGAAGGGCATTAGTGAATCAGATAGGTTTTTCTCATGACAGTCAGCAATGGATTCATAGTTATCAATAGACTCTTAATTCCAGATTTTTTGTTTAGAAATGAATTCAAATTCACCATCTGATGTGGCAGGATTCAAACCTGGACTGTTAATCTCTGGATTAACAGTCCAGCAATACCACTAGGCCACTGCCTCCCCCTAGTGACAAGATTGGTGAACCAATTTTTTGCCATGGTCACCATTACTGAAACTAGCTCTCAATTCCAAGTTTTATGAATCAAACTTGAACTCATACTTCCAATGCATTAGCTTGTTGTTCTGGATTACTATTCCAGTGATGTGACCATTATGCTACCATCTCCCTCAGCATATAGTGAACAATTTTCATCAATGCCACAGCAAATGAATGTTTCTGCTACTGAAATTGTTAAAAATGTGTAATTGTTATATATTTTGTAAAGAAAGCGAATCTGTCTTTAAAATAGACTCACTGAACCTCACGCGTAGTTCCCAAAGCCACAGGACCACTTTTTCTAATTCAATTGCAGCCAAAAGCAGGCAACTAAACTGTGTTTTAAAAAAACCAAGATGAACTGTGGATGGTGACAATCAGAAATGAAAACAGAGATCACTGGAAAAACTCAGCAAATCTGGTGGCATCTGTGAAGAGAAAGCAGAGTTAACATTTCAGATCCAGTGACACTTCTTCAGAACTAGTTTATTTAGAAAAGTGTTGGGGTATATATGCTGAAGATGTGTGGAAGAAGACATATGCAGTCTGATAGGGGAAGATATTCCCTATTCAAAGGCACTTAATACTTGTCCAAGGGACTTAGCAATGGGAAGGAGGTGCCTGCTGAGAACAATGTCAGTGTTGCCAACACTTCTTACCAGCAACTCATTAATCCACTGTCTCCAGAGCTGTGGCCTGAGATTCAGTGGCAGTATTGACTGAATCCCAGGTAGCATTGTGGTTCAATTGACCTGACAGCCTTCAATTGGAAGCTAACTCTCAACAGGTTGGACTCCCGTCCCAGAGGTCCTTAATCTCAGGGTAAGCCAGAAGAAGAAAGTCAAACCAGAAGGAGCATGTAAAGAGAAAGGTGTTAAGACACTACACTATGGAGTTATGTTCAATACGCTGTAATATAGTGAGTGTTCCAGAGCTGAAGAGAGCAAGAGAGTCTTACTCTCCTACAAAGAGCAAGCAGCCTGAAAGAATGTATGGTTTCTTAGAAATGAGTGCATATAGTTTCTCTAAGAGGCCTGCCACATTTCAGAATGAGAATGGAAGAGAATTTTGACAAGAATTTCCAACGTTATTCAGATGTTTGGTCAAATTAAAGCAAGAGAACCCCATTTCCTTGCAAAAAGACACTAAGCCCATATATCTCTATGTTCCAAGGAAAATTCCTCATTCTTTATAGTAAAAGGTGGAAAGTTAGATAACATGACAAAAAGTGGGAGTTATATTGCTAGTGACTACTTAATACAGTGGTAATTGTTCCCAAACCAAATTGGGAATAAGATTGTAGAAGGATCCCAATCAGTTAACAAAGGAACGCAAAGAGAAATCAATTTCATCAGTCTCCAGCAGCGAAGCCAAATTAGCGTGAAGCAAGTTCTTTACCAGATCACATGTAAACAATGATTTTGGCTATTACATATACATGACAAGTCATGATTGCTGCCTTCATCGCATCAATTGGATGATATTGTTTGAACTATGTCCTCTAACTATGTTTCCTTGAGAGTCCATGCCAGAACTTTTGCAGAATTCTTGAAGGCAAACAAGGACCCATTTGCCAACTGGATGATATCCTATTGCATGGCCTAACAAAAAGTGAAAGTGACCCACAGGTCAGCAAAGTGTTAAGAAAATGAAGTCCTTATACTAAACAAGAAATGCCAGTTCTCAAAAACAACAATAACATTTAGGGCCATAACAAAGAACAATGGATCAGAGACCTATCAGCTAGCTCTAAAATGCATAAATGATGTGCATTGCTTCTTAAACATGTTGAAGGTCAAGTGAGAAATCTCATCCCTATCTTAACCAGTCTCATTTGATCCATAAGAAAGCTTTTGAAAAACAGCCAGATATGGGATTGTAGACAGGAAGAGACAGCAACCTTTCAGAAAATTTAGGTGAAGTTATTCTCCACTGATTTATTAGCTTACTATAAACCAGGTTTATTTACCATAATCAACATGGATACAACATCTAGGAGAAAGTGAGGATTGCAGATGCTGGAGATTGAGAGTGTGGTTCTGGAAAAGCACAGCAGGTCAGGAAGCATCCGAGGAGCAGGAGAATCAACCCTTCAGGCATAGACCCTTCATCAGGAATGATGATTACAGGATATCAAAGCTGGGAGTTAAATATTTAGGGATATGTGACTTTTCAAAAGGACAGGAACGAAGGGGAGGTTGTTAAGTTAACATTATTGGTATGGCACAGAATAAATATGATAGCAAGAAATGATTTTGAATCAAAAGGTATAGAATCCATAAGTGTAGAGGTAAGAAATAAATGGGGAAAGAAAACACCAGAGAAGTAGACCATTGACCTGCCTAACAATAGCCATTTGATGAGAAAGAGAATAAATCAGAAGATAATGAAGGCATATAATAAAGACAGTTCATTAATCATAGGTAACTTTAATCTTCATGCAGATTGGGATAGACAGTTTGGCTTCCTAGAACAATATGTAATGGATCCAACCAGGAATAAGGCTATTTTGAATCTGCTGATGTGTAGAGAGACACATTTAATGAATAGTATTGAGCTAAAAGTCCCCTTAAAAACATTGACGATAACATGGTAGAATTTCAATTTCAGTTTGAGAGGGAGGAACTTGGGTCAGAAACATCTGTGTATTAGTTGGCAGGAGTGGAATGGGAAAACAGCAAAGATGTTTGAGGAACAGTTGCAGATGTTTCAGAAAATAATTCATGTCCCACAACAAAGACATATTCCAGTGAGCAAGGAAGATTTTAGGAAGGAGATAAATAAGCCATCATTGTCCAATGAAGTTAAGGATAGTGTCAGATTGAAAAAATATATACAATTTAGCAAAGGTTCATGGTAAGACAGAGGATTGAGAAAATTTTTTAAATTGTGATGACCAAAAAAAAGGGAGAAATAAACATTGAGGTTTAACTTGCAAACAATATCAAGACAGATAGCAGGAGTTTCTTTAAATATTTTTTTTAAAAAGGAAGACAAAAGCCAAAGTAAACATAGGTCTTTTAGACACTGACCAGGCGATAATAATAGGGAACCAGGAAATAGCAGAGTTGTTGAACAAATACTTTGCATCAGTCTTCATAGTAGAAGACACTAATAGCATTCCAAAATTACTAAATATTCATGAGGCACTAAGGAGGAGAGGAAATAAATACAATAACTATCACAAGAGGAAAAAAAATGAGGGAACATGATGGGGGCGAAGAGCAATAAATCCCCTGGATCAATGGGATGCATCCTAGGATATTAAAGGAAGTAGCTATAGGAAGCTCTTGTAGTAATCTTTCAGGAATCCTTGGATTCTGGAAAAGTCTAAGAAAATTGAAAAACTGTCCATGTAGCACCTTTATTGAATATTGAATATCCAGACTCACCCCATCCCCTTCCCCACTCAGCATCTATTGACTGAATAAAGATATGGAACAATTGAAAAAGAAGCAAATATGGAAGTTGCTGGAAAAGCTCAGCAGGTCTGGCAGCATCTGTGAAGAGAAATCACTGGACCTGAAGCATTAATTCTGATTTTTCTTCACAGATACTGCCAGACCCGCTGAGTTTTTCCACAACTTCTGTTCTTGTTTCTGACTCCCAAAATCTGCAGTTCTTTCAGGTTTTAATTGAAGAAAAATGGTGTTGGCTGTTCCATGGGGATGTCAAATGTTTTCAGATTTCGCTGGGATTAAGATCATTAGCCACAGATAACATTATTTGGATCAAAAGGAGATCATAAAAATGCCATTTTGAATGAAAAAGATCAGGCTGAGACTAATGAGGCATTACTCTGCATCTGTTTTGTTCTAGGCAAGGCACAGGTAATGGCTGATACACTCAGCAGCATTAGTGGAACAAGCCAACAAAGATGATTTAATTCTTATTAAAGTGATATCATACGGTCGGATTGTCCAAGCAATAAGCACTCTCACTCAGATTGCCACTCCCCTTTTTTTATAGAATCTCTGCATTTCTGACAGGGGATTCCGATCAGGGTTCCATCACAACTAGAGAGCTGTACTTCCATTCTTATAACTTTCTCATGATGCAGGTCAGTTGCAGGAAAGGCAATCCATGGCCACTTTCTACAGCAAGCAGTTGTGGTTTACTGAAAATGAATGATCCAGAATCACAGCCAACCACTTTGACAGCTGCTGTTGATTGGTAAGTGCATTAGGCTGGGAGAAATCCAGTGTAGTGGGAGTGAGGGGAGGCTGGGTGTTGGGTTTGGGGAGGAATGGTTAGGTCCTGCAGGGAAGAGTTAGTCCCATCATAGGCACAAGCAGAGGCAAATTAAGTTTGATACTGTGTAAGAAGGAGAGAAGGTCCAGGTGGGGGAAATGGTGGGTTTGCCTTAGGGGAGGGTGGGGGATGGTTGCTGGGGTCTGCTCGCAGACTGTGAAAGGAGTCAGCACCCAGGGGCTGAAGTGGAGTCAGGTCCTGAGTGGGGAAGGGGATGGAGTGAGTCTGGAGCACAGCAAAAGTTGGGGTATCGGGTACCAGGGATATCAGATCAAGTTTTGAGGGGTGTAAGCAGGAGGTCAAATTGGATGTGCATGTATAAGGTAAGTATGGGGTCTGTTAAATAGTTATTCAAGAGTTAGGCAATGTACTTAATAGTCTAACATCTCTTGAGTAACTACTTACAGAATTTCATCTGAACCCTTTGAATTCTTTGATTTTAATGGAAACTTTCAGCAGGTTCCAGAAAGAGGGGAATTAAATTAGATTACTTACAGTGTGGAAACAGGTCCTTCGGCCCAACAAGTCCATACCGACCCACCGAAGCGCACATACCCAGACCCATTCCCCTACATTTACTCCTTCACCTAATTGCCCAATGGAATCTTCAAATTCCAGGATATTTCCTTCAGAGTTGGCTACTGTCCAGCAGTTCAAGTATTGGAAAGTTATCATAACCAAAAATGACACTTAATTGTCATGGGAGACTTAGATTAAAGATTTCAAAATGATTTGACAGCAGAACACTTGTAAAACAGTGATATATTGGACAGTATCAGCATGGATTTATGAAAGGGAAATCATGCTCGACAAATCAATGACATTTTTTGAGGATGTAACTATTAATGCTGATAAGGAGTAGCCAAGAAATCAGACCAAGGCTAGTCATCACAGGATGTGGGGCTGTGGCACCCCTACTTCATTGAATGCTGTACAGAATGTAAAGAATGGTAAAGCATCATTAATCTCAGACAAGAACCAAGCAAATCAGATCAGGGTGCCCAGTCAAAGTTGCAGATTGTCTCGACCTGTTAGACCTCATCCTATTGGACTTTGGGGGAGTGGGGCATAGTGATATTATTGACTATGCAAATAATTTAAAACAATTTGCTTGAGAATGTTTACTGAGTAAGAGAGAAAGTGGGAGTGAAGTGGGAGAGATGGATTATATTGGGATAGGGAGAAAGTGAGGACTGCAGATACTGGAGATCAGAGTCAAGAGTGTGGTGCTGGAAAAGCACAGCAGGTCAGGCAGCATCCAAGCAGCAGGAGATTCAACACTTTGGGCATGGATTATATTGGAATAGGCAAGTGATGATGGAGTAACTAATGATGTTACCCTTAAATCAGAAGAAGCAAACACCAGAATAGAAGGAACACGTAAAGAGAGATGTCTTAGACATTGCATTGGAGAGCAATGTACAATAGCCTCTAACATATGGATACAATTAAGGTATTGCAGTACTGAAGGAATAAGAAAGCCTACTCCAGCAAAATGAGCCAGCAGCCTCTAAGACTGTATATACAAACACCCACAGATATTAAGCAGAACTATCTAATGATGCTCATAGCAGAGTTCACTTAAAACATAGAAGAAAGCATTTCAAATGACTAGCCTTTGGTAAAGAGCTCCTGCTAGTGTTCTGAATGGCAGGCAAGGCACCTGTAACTCCCATTAAATTATGTCCTCCGTTCATCTGAGCCTGGTCTCTCAGACATTCGAGCCTGTTTTTATCCCAGCAAAATATCTTCAACAATCAGCATTTGGAGATGCCGGTGTTGGACTGGGGTGTACAAAGTTAAAAATCACACAACAGGTTATAGTCCAACAGGTTTAATTGGAAGCACTAGTGTTTTGAGTGCTGCTCCTTCATCAGGGGTTGTCACAATCACCTGATGAAGGAGCGGCGCTCCGAAAGCTAGTGCTTCCAATTAAACCTGTTGGACAATAACCTGTTGTTGTGTGATTTTTAACTTTCAACAATCAATATCTCATATTCTGGAATTCTGTTTTAATGACCATCTGCCTGTCCACATTCCTGTTGGAAAGGTACCCTGTTCGATCAAGCTTAAGGTCATCACCTTTGGCTCAGCATCAGTTTTGCCTTTAGCCTCTGTGAAGTGGCTTGAGAATCATTAATATTTAAAGATATTACATAAATATTGATTGTTGTATATGTCTCTTTTTGAAAATGCCCAGACTGCCTGGCCTATGTTTCTTTGTCGAATGTTTTTTTGGCTCTGGTGCGACAACCTTAAATACAAATTTCTTTATGTCTTTTGGTCTTTCAAAGAGGGATGCACTGATCTAAAGAAGAAATAAGTTGCTTTTTAAGGAAAACAGGACCTTAATAGAGAACAGTTCTTGATGATTTAAAATGAACCATATTTTCATTATACCCAGAGTATACGTTATTCTGCATATATGAGTTTCAAGTGCTTTTCATGCCTTGGTCATTGTTGAATCTGCTAAAAGGCAATGGATCAACATGAAATAATATGGCACATTGTTACATCTAAAAACATTTGTAGAAATTTTACTCAGCTGTTTGGCCAGACCTACATAATTTGTGGTAGATTCCTGTCAGACTCCTGTTGTGGTATATTCTCACTGGTAGGAATACTTTTGGAGTAAGTCAGAAGGCAGAAGGGGCTGACATGGAAATCTTGGCTGCTGTTGGCAAGAATTAAGTCCATGATTAATCTAACTGAAACCCATTTTCCTTGAGCCTACATCAATGCAGTGGTGGTTACATTGGAAGTAATTCCAATCCTTGCCATCAATCCCTCTGTGCTCATCTCCCATTACCACTTTGACCCTCACCTCACCCTCACTCACCTTTGGCCTGGAGTCTTTCAATGATCCTAGGTCTCTGGTGGATGCTTTGCTCGCAACTGGCACTGTTGCCAATAAAACAGAGGGTAAAGGAGAACTGCTAGCCTTTCAGTGGAGCAGGATTTCCATCATTTTGGTCTTGGAGCCTGTGGAAGACTCAAAGGTGGCCACTCAAATACCAGTTATCCAACTGGTTAGCAAGACTCCCATCGAGTGGTTAATTGCCATTCAATTTGTTTATTGATTCATGATTCCAATAATTAATGAAATGCTCATTTGTCATTATATTTGTTATATGAACATGATCTCCTGCTATCTTTCCTTTAAAAACACTGAATCACTAAGACTACTAGATCTTTTCCTAGCTAAAATGTCGAGATGGTAACCATTTTCCTGTGTGCTCTCTTTACACTGAATTTTCCACGCTAAGTCACTTTTTGTACTTTACAACGTATGTTTTGGGGACCGAAGGGAGTTAGAGAAGTTCCTGTATAGTGGTCCATTAACCCTTAATGTGCTGAATAAAATGCTCTAGATGGTTAACAGAATAAATGCTGACACTAGTATTCTGAAATGTTCACTATCATGACTGATAAATAGAAATTTATATAATTTTGTAAGATGAAATTATTTAGAAAGTAGACATTAATTTCGAACATGATTGAAAACTAATTTGAAAGATGCATCTTGTTTTACAAGTTATTTTGGGTTAATGGCTTAAGAATTTTAAAGAAGTCAAATTCATGCTTTCAGAAAGCTTGGCAACTTTCCCAAACCCATCTGTCTAATCACTTCACAGAAGCAGCCAAACAGCTTCAGCAGCCGAAATTACATTTATTATTACCTTCTAGTTAGTCAATAAAATAGCTGCCTTACATAAAATTTTCAAAAGCTTGACTTCAATCATTTATAATTCTTTAAAGAGACAAATTCTAAATCTCCTGTCAGTGCCTTTTCACAAACAAAAATGTCATTAGCAGCGTAGAAGAAAAATAGGTTCTACTTAACTGCAACATATTTTCTTTGCTAAGCTTCCCTGGTTCTGAGCACAAACCTAACTGTATAAAGGCACACTTGTGCTTTTGTTCAAGAAATTTCTTTCTATTTAGAATGTATATTTCAATGACCTACTTCAACAATTAAACTGTGATAAATAGCTTTGCAAAACTGTAATTCTTCAATAGCTACATCATAAAGGACTGAAAGTACAAATAAGTGAATTGAATTTGACCATTAAATAGATTGAAATATGAACGATTTTAGATTTGAATGTAGTCACTTCTCTAATCAGTGCCAGAAAACATTTGGCCAAATGTTGCTGGAACAGGGCCTGAAGTGTCCCATTATTTAGACTTGTTCATGTATGTTTAGATTTGAAAACTTTTTGCCAACAAAGCTGCTTGAAGTGGGAGTTGGTAATAGCATAGTGAGGTAAACAGGGACCTGGGGAAATGATAAGACAAACAATATATCTCCTTAATAAGGATATTTAATGACAAGAAACAAATAAAGGACTGTGTTATGAATTTGGTCAAGACCAGAAATAAATCCAAAACGCTAGTTATTCACTGAAAGAATTAAGCCACAAAATTCCACAGTTCAAACAAAATAAATTCAACAATTGAGGAGTCAAAGGAAACAAACTATAAATCCTATCATAGCTAGCCCTTACACTCAAAACATAGAATGAATATAGTTTAAATGCATGGACAGGCAAATGTATAATTATACATTAAATAGCAAATACAAGTAGAATATCTTATAAATTGGCTCAACACTCCATCCAGTATGTCATCTATCTCATTGATAAAGTCTGTCAAAACTTTGTTTTCCTCACAAAGAATTTCAGCTACTTTTCATTTAGGATTTAACATGGATCCTCAGCAGTACACAAGCAACTCAAATTCCATAACCATGATCTTCACCAAAAATGGCACACAGGTGCAGACCCTCCTCAACTCTGCTTACATTGGCATAAGTGCACAAATGTTACTTTCAGTAACTAAATCAGCTACACCAACAATATCTTTATTTATTTTTAGCTTCTGCCTTAGCCACCTGCCCCTCAACAACACCCTCTGCTTTAACTGGGGCCCAAATGACAGGTCCCAAATTGCAGAGTCTATTCACCTGGTGGTGAGGAACCAGGTCCATCATTGTGTCCTCCTCTTCAAAGTAGCAGTCCTCAGAGTGACCACACTCCCAGTGGTGCAGTTGAGGTTGTACTAATTAATTGGTGGCCACTAACTATATACAGGCCCAAGTTCCAATGATGGTACAAGGTTCCACTAAGACCATGTTAGTAGGACTCCTGCCACCAGCCCTAAATCCGGCCCATTTTCATTTTCTGCAGCGACATTTAAAAAAAAACACTCAATCATGGAATGTGGATGTTGCTGGTGAGGTCAGCATTGACTGCCCATCCTTCCTTGCCCTTGAGGAGGTGTTGTGAAATATTTGCTTCAACATCTGAATATTTTGTGATGAAGGATAACCACAGTGCTGTTAGATTTGAAGTTGTTTGAGATAGGAAATGGTTGTAATGTATGTTGGCCAATAGATAAGATTCAGGATGCCTGTAACTGTGGCACAATCATCGTATGTTAGAGAGGTCGATTTTGTAGAGCTGACTGACCTTTGTAACATTCAAATCCAAGACTGAGTGGCTGTTCTATTTTAGGTTAAATGGAAATGTTGTAGCCATTTTCTTGCTAGACCTTTTCAAAAGGCACTGAAGACTGAGCAGGGTTTCAGAAGATCTAAAGTCACATCTAACTCAGTTGTTTTCCTTCCTTAAAGGACATTAATCAACTGAATGGATTTTTATAACAACCCAATAACTTCATGGTCATCATTCCTGATACTAGTTATTATTCCAGAGTTTTTAAATTAACTGCATTTAAATCTTCAAACTGTTATAGTGAGATTTGCAGTCAAATCTCTGGATTATTAATCAAAAACTCTTATGTGATTTCAGCTGCCAATTATAATGCTCACTTTTTGTGCAAGGGAAGCTGATTAATAATCATTATCAATTATCATGTAGTTAAAACAATTCTTATCTTGTTAATTTGTAGAATTACCTTTCTTTGGGAGTTTTTGGGCAATTCTGTGCAAAGTGAAAATCAAAGTGAGATTAAATAGGACATGCCAGTTGTACCAGTATAAGTCAGTCAATGAACCTGCAGTAATTCACAATTAACATGGTATATCTTCCTTATAACAATGTGTTGGCTAATTTGTGCTCTGTTTAGGTGTTCTCATATTATCAGCAAAATCTGGCAATTAGCTCGAGGATAAACTGATTTGTCTGACATATATGTACATTTCTATTTTTGCACACTAGTATTTACCTGTCTGGAAATTAAGATTCTCAAATAAAGACAGAACAATAAAGATTTGTTTAAAAGTTTGAGTGACCATCTAATCCCTGACAGTCCAGAAAAGGAAACAAAATCTAATCACAAGTCTAGTGAGGGCCATCCAATCCCTGGTGGACATGTGGTGAAAACACCTTTGAGACATTTGACAATAAAAAGTATCAACAGGCATCCACAGCAACAGTACTGCCAATTTTCCCTGGAGGTATCCTCAGAAAGGGACCAGATACAGTCCTTTGTGGCCTGCGCCTTTCCTTTCTGTGCCGTGAGTCATTTTCTGTATCCTTTGTATAGTTTCAAACTGCTCCTGTTCTCAAGTGGTTCCAAATTCATTTAATACCTCTGTCTCCCCAGAGCACACTGCAAGTAGACACACTCCATTGGTAGCTACTTGTAGCTTTTGGATGGATTATGGCATATTCTTCAACCCATGCCCCAGAGTCTTAAACCACACTGCAAAATGGTAAACAGGATATTTCAGGGATACTTTTACAGAGGCCCAGTAAGAAAAATAAAATTATGTTCCTCACATCAATTGGAAGGGAATTGAGCACAGTTTTCTTATCCTGCTCAGAGAAAGTGTTTTTACATCATTCCAACCTTGCAGTCTGTGGATGAAGTGTTTGGCTTCAGTGTTCCATTTAGATGAATTATTTCTTTAACTTTCAAGGTCAGAAAGCATTTTTTTAATTTGGAAATCAATTTGTAGATACTTTATTTTAAATTTTGAGGTTAAATTTAATGACTCCTGAAGCACATGCAGGGAACACAATATGTGAATAGCTGATGTGAAACAACAAGGACAGTATAAAAACCTGCAGGTTTAAATGATTTGGCATCCAGCCAGCGCAAACAGTACTGCTATTTGGCTGAATGTTTGAGCAGTGTCAATACTGTGCCTGAACTAATTTTAAAGGGTAGGTGAATTGTGTCTAAAGGTGTTTGCGTTCCTGTGGGGAGTTAATAAATGTAAAGAAGTAAATAGAAGCAAAATACTGCAGATGCTGAAAATCTGAAATAAAAACAGAAAGTGCTAGTGAAATTTAGTCTAACAATATTTGTGGAGAGAGAAACAGAGTTAAAGTTTTCAGTGTAGCTTGACTTTTCATCAGAACTCAAAAAGAATGTTACCACATGGGAGACAATTAACCACTAAGTTTTCTGACACTGCTTTGGAGTTGTTATGGACAAAAGAAAGGAATATAGATGCTCTGTATCCAGAGTGAGCCAAGAAGACATCCAAGCACAAACAGAAATTGCTGGAAAAGCTCAGCAGGACTGGCAACATCTGGGGATAGAAATCAGAGTTAACATTTTGGGTGGAGGAAGGGTCACTTGACCTGAAACGTTAACTCTGATTTCTCTCTACGGATGCTGCCAGGCCTGCTGAGCTTTTCCAGCAATTTCTCTTTTTGCTTCTGATTTACAGCATTCTCAGTTCTTTCAATTTTTTATTTAAGATATCCAGATACATGTTTAGAAGTCAGTGGAAACGGATGTCCATGAAGGTTAATGCTACGAATCAAGTTGGGAGAACCTGGATGTAGTACCATAACTGTTTAACAGCAACACAAGGTCAATGAATGCATCTTCAAATGTCATAACCTATTAACAAGACCACGGCCTCAGAAACTGCTCAATCACCATACTAACATCTATCAGCAATCTCTATCAATCAGGATCCATTTATTTTCTCCAATGTACTCTTGTACACTTAGCACTGTTGCAAGCCTCACACCGTGTCTCTCAGCTTCAATAGACTTCCAGCTGTTCAACCATGACAGTCACATCACTCAAATTGTTTATAGCACACTCACTGACACACTTGCCTTTCTCTTGCAGGACAAGGTGCAACACAAGTTGAGGCAGCAGTGCAAGGGTACAGGCTTTCTTGCATATTCTGGTCCTACGCAAGTTGCTGGTGTCAGTCAATTACCCATATCTGATATTGTGGCCAGTGCAGGCACTGAAGCCATGGTATCCATAATCCAAATTTGCCCTTTCATGTCCTCAACTTATTGTATACTCTCTTCTGACCTATAAATTGCAGAAGCTGTAAAGATGCACTTCTTACATTCCTCCTCTTTCTTGCCATATAAACTTTTGTTTGTACATTTCATCATTCACATACACAAGAAGAGCAATCTGGTGAATGACAAGAACAGAGTGATTATGAATACAGTAGACACCACCATCATTTGATCTCACACTTGGAGTCACCAGTTCAAGAACTGACATTACAAATAGACCAAACATTTATGAGCCATTCTGTGGTGGACTGGAAGTGGGATGTGGAAAGACATCTGAATATGTCCATTGTTTTCACGCTGGCATGTGGCTGCCTGTCAGAAGTCCGATTAAGCCACTTCAGTGGCAATACAGGTGCTCTCCTAACCTCCATGTGCATTTTGCACAGATCAGGAAGGCCAGACCTTGCTTGGAGAAATAATCCAGTGAAACCCCTGCTGAGCTCCCAGTGGGCTCTTTTACATCACTGTAATTCCCAGGACATTGTGAGTTACTGTTGACCAGAAACTGAACTATACCAGCCATCGAAGTGCCATGGTTATAAGAGCATATCAGATGCATAGACCTTGTAAATGCTACAAACAGGTTGAGAAAATAATCAAGAAAGCTAATAGAATACTGGCCTTTACATCTAGCGGACTGAGTATCAGGACACAGACGTAATGCTGCAACTATACTAAACCCTCTTTAGACCCACTTGAAGTACTAAGAGCAGACGTAGTCTCCATGTGTTAGGATGGAAATATTGGTCTTGGACGGAGTACAAGGCATCATAGAATTGTTGTGGTTCTGTTCGCCGAGCTGGGAATTTGTGTTGCAGACGTTTTGTCCCCTGTCTAGGTGACATCCTCAGTGCTTGGGAGCCTCCTGTGAAGGGCTTCTATGGTGTTTCCTCTGGCATTTATAGTGGTTTGAATCTGCCGCTTCCGGTTGTCAGTTCCAGCTGTCCATTGCAGTGGTTGGTATATGCCTAAGGGAAAGATAACAGAATGAGGATATGCCGCAATCCAAAGAACTAGCCACACTACCATACATCAAGAGCATTTCCGAACTGACAGCCAGACTACTGCGACCATATTAGGACTCATAACAGCACACAAACCAACAGCCACTCTCAGACAACAACTCACCAGAATGAAGGACCCGATACCCAGCATGAGCAAAACCAATGTAGTGTACAAACTCCCATGCAAGGACTGCACAAGACACTGCATAGAACAAACAGGAAGACAGCTAACAAACCGCATCCATGAACACCAACTAGCCACGAAACGACACGACCAGCTATCCTTAGTAGCCACACACGCAGATGACAAGCAACATGAATTCGACTGGGACAACATTACTATTATAGGACAAGCCAAACAGAAAACAGCCAGAGAATTCCTAGAGGCATGGCACTCATCCACAGATTCAATCAATAAGCACATCGACCTGGACCCAATATACCGACCACTGCCACGGACAGCTGGAACTGACAACTGGAAGCGGCAGATTCAAACCACTATAAATGCCAGAGGAAACATCACAGAAGCGCTTCATAGGAGGCTCCCAAGCACTGAGGATGTCACCTAGACAGGGGACAAAACATCTGCAACACAAATTCCCAGCTCGGCGAACAGAACCACAACAACGAGTACCTGAGCTGCAAATCTTCTCACAAACTTTGATCATAGAATTATAGAATCCCTACAGTGTGGAAGCAGGCCGTTTGGCCTGTCGAGTCCAAACCAACTCTTTGAAGAGCATCCCATTCAATCCCATCTCCCCAGCCTATCCCTGAAATCCTGCATTTCCCATGACTAATCCACCTAAGCTGCACATCCCTGGACACTATGGGCAATTTAGCATAGCCAATCCACCTAACCTTTGGACTGTGGGAGAAAACCTATTCACCCAGAGGAAACCCATGCAGACATGGGCCAAATGTGCAAACTCCACACAGACTGGGACTGGAATCGAACCTGGATCCCTGGCACTGTAAGACAGCAGTATGTTTACAAACAATGATACTTGGACTTCAGGGGTTGAGTTATGAGAATACATTATCCAAATTAGCCTTAATTTCTCTAGAATTTAGAAGTTTAAGGGCTGATCTGATCAAATTCTTCAAGTTATTAACAGGAAAAGACTGGGCAGATCAAGGTAAACTATATCCATTGGTAGGGATTCTAAAAGTAGGGGGCACAGTCAAGGCCAGACCACTCAGGAGAGATGTTCGCAAGCAGTACAGCACACAAAGAGTATAGAGGTTTGGAATTCTCTATTATAAATGGCAGTTGATCCTAGATTAATTGTTTGTTTTAAATCAGAGATAGAAACATTTTTGTTTAGCAGCAGTATCAAGGGATAAGGGCCAAAGGCAGATACATAGAGTTAAGCCACAGATCTGCCATGATCTCATTGAATGATGGAATAGACTCGAGGGGCTGAATTGCCTACTTCTGTTCCTTTGTTCGTACAAGACTGGGGATTCTGCAGTGAATAAAAATGCCTTTCTGACTCGCCAAAGTCTGTCCACCATCTAAAAGCACAAGTCAGGCATCTGATGAATACTTTCAACTTTTCTGGATGAGTGAAGTTCCAACAACACTAAACACCATCCAGAGCAAAACAGCTCACTTGAGATATATCCTGAATGTCTTGAAACAAATTTCCAAATTAATTGAGGTGTGATCTGCCAAAGAAGCTGTGTCTTCTGGGTATTCCAATGGCTCATTATGAAAATGTACTGATGCTGTGGGAAGAAGTGATAAAACCAGTGAATTTGCAATTATAGTTAAATAGTCATTCTGCTTCCATTAAAAATAAATGTTTTGGAAACATTACACTTACTTTTTTTTACCCTGAACATTTAAAAAAGCTCTGGAATCTTCCTAGAAATAGTTAAAAAAATACACATTGTCTGAACAGAAAACAACTTTGAAGAGCACTTGTTTTCAGAAAAAGCTGCTGGTTAGACCTTTTTTTAAAATTTATATTACTATGATCTGAAGACTGGAACTCTTCCCAGTTCATTAAAACTGGCATGGATCATTATCCTTCATAAGGAGTGCAAGGATTCACTATTGCATAGAAACCTTTGCTCAGTCATTGCTCACTTGAAGGCATCCAAATAGGTAAAATATTTTTCAGAATTTCTGTGTGCAAATGATAGTTGACTTTCCTGGATAACTGCTCTACTTCCACTAATGGACATCAATCTGTAATAACTCCACAGAAGCTGGTATCCCGTCACCAAGTCACTCTCTATTTAATGTGGAAAGTCCCTGACACTGATCCAGCTCCCTCAGAGCCAGCTCTCAATGTGAATAGAACCTCTGACACTCCTGTTTATATATGTCAGTCAGCTCTCCCTGATTTGACCAGATTAACAGCCCCAATCAGGGAACTCATATTCTATGAGGTCTACCTGGTTGACCTTGTTACAATCACAACATCCTTTCCCCTTCAGTCCATGGATATAGGCCGGTTCTTTTTTTTTAAAAATAGTGCCTCTTGGGGTATTTTAGCATTGGGTCAGATTCTGCCTCTGATAAGTATGGTGTGTAACACATAATAGCTTGCATCTTGCACTGGGAGAATTGCGGAAGAAATTCATTCTCTTCTTCAGGGGAAAAGACATCAAGGCAGAGACATCCACCGTATCCATCGCAGATTCCAAGGTATTTTCAATGCTTGGTGGAGAGAGAGAAGCCACGGGTTCTGGAACAATAGGAAAAGCTATCAAGGAGAAGGGCATGCTTGGCTCCCACACCATTTGTGAGTTTGCAGCTTTCATATGGTCCACTTGCTTGTTCAGGACCATCACATCTACCCAAACTTTATACATCACTGGTCCTAACCTTGCGTTGACCGTGCCCCTTACACATGAGGAGCCACTCCTCCACCAAACTTTATCCTTGAAATAAACTGTCTGTTTTGCTTAGTGGAATCTTCTTTTCCTCATGCTGTTTCCCCCTCCCCTCAGGTCTGGGAAGATCAGATTTAACCTGGTAAATAGTCTTTTTCCCATTAGCAACTTTGCTGCAGCTATCCCTGTAGTAGCATGGGGGTGGTCCGATAATCAAACAGGAACTGGCACAGTTTAGTATCTAGTGAAGTTGTAGAATGTTTCTTTAAACCTGCCTTCAAAGTTTGGACTGCTCTTTCTACAAGACCATTGGATGATGGAGCTGTCCTTACATGTTGAATGTGATTTTACTTGAGGAAATACTCAACTTTCCTGTCAGGAAACAATGGCCCATTATCTGTGACCAATGCTTCTGGGAGTCCGGATATTGCAAAAGATGCGTGCAGTTTTTCAGTCATCGTCCTCATGTTTGATGAATGAAGCCTATGCAGGTCCAGCTATTTTGGGTGGGTGTCCACAATAGTTAAGAACATTGAGCCTAAAAAAGGACCTTTGTTGATGTGTAACTGAGTCCAAGGTTTACCCAGCCATTTCTATTAATGTGGGGGAGCTGCCGGTGGTATTTGTCCTTGCTGGCACTCTGGGCATTGCCCCACCAATGTGGGTATACCTGCAACCAATCTTTGCCCCCAGACATAATTTCTCACCAACACCTTCATTTTGGGAAACTCCTGGATGACCCTGATGGAGTTCAGCCAGTATTTGGCGGCAACCTTTGATGGTTACATCATTAATCCCATTCTTGTCGTCACTGAAATAAGTCCACAGAGGCTGATATATCGTCACCAAGTTACCCTTTATTTACATGTGGAGAGTCTTTGACACTGATCCAGCTCCCTCAGAGTTAGCTCTCAGAGTAAACAGAACCTCTGACACTCTGTTCTTATCTGTCAGCCCAGGCTCCTTAATTGGACCAGATTAACAGCCCAAATCAGCAAACTACCCCATATTCTATGAGGTCCACCTGGCTGACCTTATTACAATCACTACACAAACAATTTAGTTCTTCATAGTTACAAGGCAAATTACAAGGTATAATTTCAAGGCATTAAGAATTGATAGAAAGTTAAAAGATAACTGCCTGATGAAGAAAAACTGAACAATATACAGACTATCAACTTGACAGATTAAAGAATGAAAAATGTAATACACACGTATTAGATTTGATTCCCTACAGTGTGGAAACAGGCCTTTTGGCCCAACAAGACCACATCAATCCTCCGAAGAGTAACACACTTACACCCACTTCCCTCTGACTAATGCACCTGGTATTATGAGCAATTTAGCATGGCCAATTCACCTGGCCTGCACATCTTTGGATGGTGGGGGGAAACCAGAGTAAAACCACGCAGAGATGGGGAGAATGCACAAACTCCACACAGACAGTTGCCTGAGGCTGGACTCAAACCTGGGTCCCTGGTGCTGTGAGGCAGCAGTGTTAACCACTGAGCCACAGTGCCACCTCCTATCTTCCAACAAAAAAGTTTTCAAAGTTCAAAGTTCCACTTCCAAAGCTGATAACATCCCAGGACGGTTTACAGGACAATAATTGGAAATAATTTGCACTGAGTGAAGAAGTGGATATTAGGATGAGGGTCAAAAGCCTTAAGGTGAAGAGGAAGGTTTTAAAGGATGAGAGAAAGCTGGAGAACTTAAAGGTGAGTAACTTTACATCTAATTCTAGGAGGATTATAGTTATTATAAATAAAGACATGTACAACATTGCAAAAGGATTCAACACAAGGATGAGAATTGTCAAATCAAGGTATATGTGGACCAGGATCCAATGTAAATCAACCAAAAGAAGAGAATGATGACTGACTGATCTTGCACTGTCCTTTCTTTACCTTATTTCATTGATCTATACGCAATGCCTTTTGCTGCTGCATCGTATGACAGACGGGTCAATAAACATTTGGGGTTGTTGACTGCAAGACATGATTTGGAATCTGTTAATCCAGAAGTCAATTGTTATCTTGAGCTGGTCTTTGGGATCTCTTTTGGATCTTGGTTGTCCATGGAAATAGTGGTTGTGTTAATTCCATGAAGCCCTTCCTTGCCAATCGTAAGTAAGATCTTTAGAACTCATTCCACAAGATTATGTATCACTTGATCTGCAAAATGGAACTGCATGGATTGTTTAAACAATTGTAATTCATTAAGGGTATTGCAGTATTCACAATTTATAATGAGGTTTCTGCTATCTGATTTCACTTTAAAAGCTTTACACTGCACCACTTTAAGCTGTACATTCCTGACTTGCTGCCACTAAATGCCAAAGTGGTCCTTCCTTAATAGCAAGTACTTTGCAATTAATGTTATGAAAAATTGTTACTTATCTATCAACAGAAAAGAACAGAGTGATCTATCTTTTCAGCTTTCTGCACTGCATTTTTCTAGCCTTGTATCCAAGCTCAAGACCATAAACCATAAGATATAGGAGCAGGATTAAGCCATTCAGCCTATCAAGTCTGATCCACCATTCGATCATGGCTGATATGTTTCTCAACCCATTCTCCTGCCTTCTCCCCATACTCTTTGATCCCCTTACTAATCAAGAACCTATCTATTGCTGTCTTAAACACACTCAATGACTCGGTCAACAGCCTGCTGCAGCAATGAATTCCACAGATTAACCACCTGCTAGCTGAAGAAATTCCTCTTCATCTCAGTTCTAAAGGGTCACCCCTTCATTCTGAAGCTGTGCCCTTGTGTCCTAGTCACTACTACTAGTGAAAGTACCTTCTCCATGTCCACTCTATCCAGGTATTCTGTAAGTTTGAATTAGATCCTCCCTTGTCCTTCTCAAGTCCATCAAGTACAGACCCAGATGTCTCAACCACTGCTCATATGACAAACCCTTCATTCCCAGGACCGTTCTCGTAAACCTACTCTGGACCCCCTCCAATGCCAGAACATCTTTCCCTAGATCCTGGGTCCAAAACTGCTCACAATATTTCCAGTGTGGTCTGACCAAAGCTTTATACAGCCTCAGCAGTACATCTCAGCTTTCGTTTTCTAGCTGTCTTGAAATGAATGCTAACATTGCATTTGCCTTCCTAACTACCAAATGAACCTATATGTCAACCTTAAGAGAATCCTGAACTGGGACTCCCAAATGCCTTTGTGCTTCAGATATCTGAAGCCTTTCCCCATTTGGAATATAGACAATGCCTTTATTCTTCCAATTAAAGTGCATAATCTCACACTTTCCTACATTATAAACCATCTGTCACTTCTTTGTTGACTTCCTAGTCTGTCCAAGTCCTTCTGACGTCTCCTCACTTCTTCAACACTAGCTGCGCCTCCACTTATCTTTGTGTCATCTGAAAACTTAGCAACATTCTCCTCTCCGTTCTTTCATCTAGATTGTTAATGTATAACATGAACGGTTGTGGTCCCAATAAGGACCGCTGTGGAACACCACTAGTCGCTGGCTCTCATCCTGAAAAAGACCACTTTATCCCTAATCTCCGCCTTGTGCCAGCCAGCCAATCCTCTCTTCATGCCAGAGCCTTGCATCTTGGGCTCTTACTTTATTTAGCATACTCCTGTCTGGAAATTCATTCTGGAAATTCTTTTTATATTTAAATAAGGGAATTTTAGAAATTGCCCCCATTTTGGAAAACACTTACATTTTAATTAATAATAAATAAGCTCTGTTTTCTTAATTAGCATTGCCCTGTCTACAGATCTAGAAAGTTGTCGGTGCTCACAGAAACTAAGGCTACTGAAGGGTGAAATGCTTCCCCTTTGTTTGCGAATTCCACTGAAAAGTAAATTGCTGCCAATATTCCCTGGAGGAGTTCTTGGAGAAGGATTAGATACAATACTTACCCCATTTATCCTAGACATACTTCCTGATCATTAACCTAATGAGCAATTAGTGTGCAAATGCAGCAACGTTGCAAAAAGCACAGGGCGGTTACACATAAAGTGCCATTTTTGTGAAGCTTATGGCAAAGCTATATTTTGTTTGTTGAATGGGAGCAACGTTATGAAAGATTTAATTGTTCTTGAGGAGGTCGTGGTGAATTTTTTTTTGATCTGTTGCAGACTACATGATGCAGGTGCTTGCACAATGCTACCAAAGAGTGATTTGTAGATCTTTAACCCAGTGATGGTGCAGCCAACTAATATAATTTTTGGTTACAATGGTGTCAAGCATCTGCTGCCCTTGTTATTCTCAGTAATAGAGGGAGCAGGTTTGGAAGGTGCTGTCAAAAGAGTCTTACTGAGTTTCTACAGTTACCTTGTAGATGTACTGGTGCACTATTGCTGATGTGCACCAGTTATGAAAGGAATCAACATTTAATGTGGTGGATAGAATGCCAAACATGTGGGATGTTTTATCCTGGATGATGTTCAACTTCTTCAGCGCTGATGAAAGATCTTTCGTACATTTAGTTTTTCGCTAAAACTTGGCTCTTCAGCTCTCAAAGACTTTCCAGTGATTTCTTTGGACCATATTCAGTTTGGTAACAACAAATATTTGTACAGAATCCATGGAGTGGGAGAAAGTGAGAGAGAGAGTTAAAATTCAAACAATAAATTGAGGACTATAGAACTGGGATGGTTCTTCACAGAGCAGAGAATATCAAGATAAGATTTACTGGAGTCATTCAAAATTCTGAGTGATTTTGATAGAGTGATTAAGAGAGTTTATTTCCAGTGGGGCTGGAAACTAAAGGCCACAAGTTTAAGATAACTGACAAAAGAGAAGATTGGACATGAGGAGAATTTTGCTTTAGATTGAATTGTTATGATAATAACTGCACTGTCTGAAATGGTATTGCAAACAGATTCCATAGCAACTGCAAAAGGAAATTATACGTGTGTATTGTTACAATTACCATAAAGGCCACTGACGTTTAAAAACGATTTGAATTCCCAGTGACTGACTTAAAGTGTCATTTTATCCAAGACTTGTTCTTACCTCTTGCAATCTGCACGCTTCAGGTTTCAAATTCTTACCTCAGCCATCAAAATAAAGCAGGAGTTGAGGTAGCTAATGATTTCAATAGCCAGCTGGCCCCAGGATATCTATATGCATGAATCCCAAGCCGATTCCAATTTCACCACTATAAAAATGCTGTGTTCAGGTGTGCGACTTATGATTTCCAAAGACTTCTGCTACTTTTGCACAATATTAGCAGTCTTTCAGCTGAAAACTTGGCTCAATATCAATTTTGGGGAGTTTCATGCAGGATTTCTCCATGAGTCCAGACAGGTTACCTCAGGTAAATCCCTTTTGCTCATCTCCTTATATATGCACTACAATTCCATGGCACCACTCTCTTGGCTTAACAGCAGCAGATATACTTGCCACTGTCAGGACCCCAGGATTTCTGCTGTCAGGGCCTGCTTTATAACCCAAATGTGAGCCAGGTCACTCACTGCTTGCCTTGGATAGTCCCTCACATTACACATAATGGCAGGAATGAAAAGGAAAAGCTTTTGAGGCACTTAGATGGCACAGGTGACACCCTAGAGATCTGTGGAAAGCTAGGGAAGTGATTGCTGGACCTCTTACTTAGATACTTGTATCATCGATAGTCACAGGTGGGGTGCAGGAAAACTGGAGGTAGACTAACATGGTGCCACTATTTATGAAAGGTGATAAGGAAAAGCCAGGGAATTATAGACCAGTGAGCCTGACATTGGTGGTAGGGAGGTTGTTGGAGAGAATCCTGATGGACAGGATTTACATGCATTTGGAAAGGCAAGGACTGATTAGGGAGAGTCAACATGGCTTTGTGCGTGGAAAGTCATGTCTCATGAATTTGATTGAGGTTTTTGAAGAAGTAGCAAAGGACTGATGAGGGCAGAGCAGTGGATGTGATCTATATAGACTTCAGTAAGGCATTTAACAAGGTTCCTCATAGTAGACTGGTTAGCAAGGTTAGATCTCATGGAACACAGGGAGAACGAGCCATTTAGATTTAGCCATCTAGCCATTTGAAGGTAAAAGACAGAAGATGGTGGTGGAGGGTTGCTTTTCAGATTGAAGGCCTGCGACCAGTGGTGTGCCAAAAGGATCTGGTGCTGGGTCTGGGTCTGGTCTGGGTCTATATAAATGATTTGGATGTAAACATAGAAGGTATAGTTAGTAAGTTTGCAGATTACACCCAAAATTAAAGGTGTAGTGGACAACGAAGAAGGTTACCTCAGATTACAATGGGATCTTGACCAGATGGGAAAATGGGCCAAGGTGGCAAATGGAGTTTAATTTAGATAAATGCGAGGTGCTGTGTTTTGAAAAGGCAAATCAGAGCAGGACTTATACACTTAATGGTAAGGCCCTGGGGAGTGTTGCTGAACAAAGAGACCTTGGAGTGTAGGTTTATAGTTCCTTGAAAGTGGAGTCGCAGGTAGATAGGATGATGAAAAATGCTTTCCTTTATTGGACAAGCATTGATTATAGGAGTTGGGATGTCATGTTGTGGCTGTACAGGACATTGGTTAGGGCAGTTCTGGAATATTCCATGCAATTCTGGTCTCCCTCCTATCGGAAAGATGTTGTGAAAGTTGAAAGGATTCAGGAAAGATTTACAAGGATGTTGCCAGGGTTGGAGAATTTGAGCTATAGGGAGAGGCTGAATAGGCTGGAGCTGTTTTCCTTGGAACATCGGAAGCTGAGGGGTGACCATATGGAGGTTATAATATCATGAGAGGCATGGATAGGGTGGGGGAGTCCAGAACTAAAGGGCATAGGTTTAGAGTAAGAGGGGAAAAATTTTAAAGGGACCTAAAGGGTAACTTTTTTATACAGAGAGTGGTGCATGTATGGAATGAGCTGCGAGAGGAAGTGGTGGCAGTTGGTACAATTATAGCATTTAAAAGGCATCTGGATGGATATATGAATAGGAAGGGTTAAGAGGGACATGGGCCAAGTGTTGGGCAAATGGGACAAGATTAGGTTAGGATATCTGGTCGTCTCGGACGAGTTGGACCAAAGGATCAGTTTCCCTGCTGTACGTCTCTATGACTTTGTGACTCACTTGCCACTTTTCATCATCAACTTTGTGACTGCTTAGCACTGAAACTGCAGCCATGAGAGTGAAGCTACATAGGTTACCTGTCATTAGAGCTATACCGTGTTAGAATCTTAGGGAGTGCTGCTATTTCCCTAATGTGCAGCATTGTATAATATTTTATCATTGTTCAGAACGAACTGTTGCTCACTTCTTATTGACTGACTTTGAAGGACAGCCCCCAACTGTTGAATGACCAGATGCCTGACTGATTACTAACTTACCACGAACTTCTTGACTCATTGCATTTGACCTCCATATAGACAACACTGCTTCCACATTCAAGTCTGCAGTCCAGAGGACCCGAAAAATTTAAACAGAATGTACTAATCTCACAAAGCATGGGATCAGTAATGATCAGAAATTTGTAAGAACTGTGCCTGTTTATTTATGAGCTTCTTGAAGTTGTGGACTGAAATGAGAAATTAAAACCAATGTTATGAAATGTATGTTTGGAAATACATATAACCTGACACTCCTGACAAGCATCATAATTGCTGTTTGAACAACAGTAATTGGAACAGTTGTAGATGAATTAGAGCTGAGGGGCTCCATGTACAGCAAGAAGTTTGCAGCAAGTTGACTGAACCATAGACTAGTGACCAGTTAATGATGACAATTCTTGTCAGATTGCTTTTCAGAGACAGTTTGGAGCTGAGAACAAGTTATACAGAAGAGTTTTGATCTCCAGCAGTTCAGTTGCTGCCTCTCTAATCTCTGCAGTCAAAACTCACTTTACACCTGAAGAAACCCAGTTAATTTTCCTTTCAAGAGTTGCTATAAGCTGTGACTTTTAATTGATATATCAGAGACATTTTGCAAGTCAACCAGCCACCATGCGTCGCTTGCAAATCAATGGGAGCATTTGGAAACGGGAATCCAGGTAGAAACTTTTCAATCAACAAGAACCAACTCAACAGTTTTTGTGGACAAAGACTGAATTATCTTTCCAGATTTTCCCTCCATCCTATGATTTTCCCTTGTCCTTGTGTCTGTCTGTCTGTGTGTAAAGGAGAGTTGTAAGGTTAATAACATTCTAATTACCAGTATTATAGGTTGATGGCTTGTAACCATTAACTTGTAGCTAGAGTCAAATTATTTGTGATAAATAGTGACTCTTGCTCAGTACAGAAACCTGGTCCATGCTTTTTATCAACCTGGGTCTGAAAATCAGGTAAAGTGGACAATTTTGAATGCAAATTTTAAAATGTTTAACTTTTGTAATGACTCTGGGAATAGCAGGATTTGATTTCCGCTGTGCTACCCCAGTAGTTTGTAACAATTTTAATCTGGAAACAAATTCTACGCATATGAACTAATGCAAGGTTAGGAAACCTTGAGCAATAGGTTTCGTGAATGTTCTGCAAAACTTAATTCCAGGTCTCCTTTAAGGTGGATTCTCTGACTGACTGACAGGTTGGCGTTCTTTTGGACCAGAGATCTGCTTCATAAGGTTGAAGCCTACAAGAATATAGAAAAGAACAAAGAACAGTACAGCACAGGAACAGGCTATTTGGGCTGCTAAAATTGTGTTGATATATGATACCTTTCTAAACTAAAAGCCTTTTGCCTTTCCATGATCTGTTTCCCTCTATCCTTTGCCCAATCATGTGTCTGTTAAGATGCCTCTTAAATGTTGCTATTGTATCCACCTCCACTATTACCTCCTCTGGCAGCACATTTCAGGCACTTACCATCCTCTTTGTAAAAATCTTGTCTCTCGCATCTCCGTCAAAGTTACCTCTTTTAGTTGAAACCAATGTCCCCTAGTAATTAACATTTCTACCTTGGAAAAACAACTCCAACTATCCATCCATCTCATAATTTTGCAAACTTCGATCAGATCGTCTCATTCTTCAATGTTCAAGTGAAAACAAACCACGTTTGTCTGATCTCTCCTCATAACTAATATCTTACAAAGCGGGCAATGTCTTGGTAAACCATTTCTGTCCCCTTTCCAAAGCCGCCACATCTTTCTGGAAGTGTGGCAACCTGAATTGTAGACAGCATTCCAAATGTGGCCAAACTGAAGTTCTATACAGCAACAATGTGACTTTCCAATGTTTATAATTTGTGTCCCGAACGATGAAGCCACTCATGCCATATACTTTCCTGACCACCTTACCCACTTACATTGACAATTTCAGGGATCTGTGGACCTGTATGCCTAGATCTCTCTGTATGTTGATGCTACTAAGGGTACGACCATTTACTGAATATTTCCCTCCTGCATTATATCTCCCAAATGAATCATCTCGCATTTGTCCAGATTAAATTCCATCTGCCATTTCTCTGACCTGGTCTCCAGCCTATTCATATCCTGCTGTATCAGACATAGAATCAGGAGATGTAGAGTCAGTATGGATAAAGCTGAGAAATTCTAAGGGTAGAAAGACCCTAATGCGAGTTATCTACAGGCCCCCAAACAGTAGTCTGGATGTAGGTGTAAGTTGAATAAGGAGTTGAAATTGGCCTGCCTCAAAGGTATTACGACAGTTGTTTCAACATACAGATAGATTGGGAGAATCAGGATGGTAATGGACCCCAAGAAAGGGAGATTGTGGAGTGCCTCCAAGATGGATTCTAAGAACAGCTTGTACTGGAGCCTACAAGGGAGATGACAATTCTGGATCTGGTGGTTGTGCAACGAACCGGATTTTATCAGGGTCCTCAAAGTAAAGGAGCCATTATGAGGTGGTGACCATAATATGATAAGTTTTAATCTGCAATTTGAGAGTGAGAAGGGAGAATTGGAAGTATCAGTATTGCAGTTGAACAAAGGGAACTATGGAGCTATGAGGGAGGAGCTGGCCAAAGTTCAATGGTTCAATACTCTAGCAGGGATGGCAGTGGAACAACAATGGCAGGTATTTCTGGATATAATGCAGAAGGTGCAAGATCAGTTCATTCCAAAGAGGAAGAAAGATCCTCAGGGGAGGCTGGGGCGGCTCTGGCTGATGAGGGAAGTTAAGGACTGTATAAAGATAAAAGAGAAAAAGTATAACATAGCAAAGATGAGCGGGAAGCCAGAGGACTGGGAAACTTTTAAAGAGCAACAGAGGATAACTAAAAAGGCAATACACAGAGAAAAAATGGGGTACAAAGGCAAACTAGCCAAAAATATAAAGGAGGATAGTAAAAGTTTTTTTAGGTATGTGAAAAGAAAAAAATGGTTAAGACTAAAATTGGCCCCTTGAAGACAGAAATGGGTGAATTTATTATGGAGAACAAGGAAATGGCAGAAGAATTGAATAGGTACTTTGGATCTGTCTTCACTGTGGAAGACACAAGCAATCTCCGAGATGTAATAATAGTGTCTGAAGCACCTAGGGTAATGGATGAACTGAAGGGAATTTATATTAAGCAGGAAATGGTGTTGGATAGATTGTTAGGTCTGAAGGCTGATTAGTCCCTGGGCCCTGATGGTCTACATCCTGGGTACTTAAGGAGGTGGCTCTAGTAATCGAAGATGCATTGATAATCATTTTCCAATGTTCTATAGATTCAGGATCAGTTCCTGTGGATTAAAGGGTGGTTAATGTTGTCCCACTTTTCAAGAAAGGAGGGAGAGAGAAAACAGGGAATTATAGACTGGTTAGCCTGATGTCAGTGGTGAGAAAGATGTTGGAGTCAATTATAAAAGATGAAATTCCGACTCATTTGGATAGCAGTAATAGGATAAGTCAGAGTCAGCATGGATTTACGAAGGGGAAATTGTGCTTGACTAATCTTCTGGAATTTTTTTGAGGATGTAACTATGACGAAGGACAAAGGAGAGCCAGTGGATGTAATGTACTTGGACTTTCGGAAAGCCTTTGATAAAGTCCCACATAAGAGATTAGTGAGCAAAATTAGGGCACATGGTATTGGGGGCAAAATACTGACTTGGATTGAAAATTGGCTGACTGTCAGGAAGCAAAGAGTAGTGATAAATGGGTCCCTTTCAGAATGGCAGGCGGTGACCAGTGGGGTACCACAAACGGTTCTGGGACTGCAGCTGTTTACAATGTACATTAATGATACAGATGAAGACATTAAAAGTAATATTAGCAAATTTACTGATGACACAAAGCTGGGAGGCAGGGTGAAATGTGAGGAGGATGTTATGAGAATACAGGGTGACTTGGACAAGCTAGGTGAGTGGACAGATGTATGGCAGATGCAGTTTAATGTGGATAAATATGTGCTTATCCACTTTGGTGCCACGAACAGGAAGGCAGAATACTATCTAAATGGAGCTGGAAATATGTTGCTGGAAAAGCGCAGCAGGTCAGGCAGCATCCAGGGAACAGGAGAATCGACGTTTCGGGCATAAGCCCTATCTAAATGGAGTCAAGTTGGGTAAAGGGGAAGTACAATGAGATCTAGGTGTTCTTGTACATCAGTCAATGGAAGCAAGCATGCAGGTACAGCAGGTAGTGAAGAAAGCTAATGGCATGCTGGCCTTCATAACACGAGGAATTGAGTATAGGAGCAAAGAGGTCCTTCTGCAGCTGTACAGGGCTCTGGTGAGACCGCACCTGGAGTATTGTGTGCAGTTTTGGTCTCCAAATTTGAGGAAGGACATTCTGGCTACTGAGGGAATGCAGTATAGGTTCACAAGGTCAATTCCCAGAATGGAGGGACTAGCATATGTTGAAAGATTGGATTGACTGGGCTTGCATATACTTGAATTTTGAAAAGTGAGAGGAGATCTAATTGAGCCGTATATGATTATTACAGGATTGGTCACTCTGGAGGCAGGAAGCATGTTTCCGCTGATGGGTGAGTCCAGAAACAGAGGACACGGTTTAAAAATAAGGAGAAGGTCATTGAGAACAGATTTGAGGAGAAACCTCTTCACCCAGAGAGTGGTGGATACATGGAATGCTCTGCCCCAGAAGGCAGTGGAGGCCATGTCTCTGGATACTTTCAAGAAAGAGTTGGACAGAGCTCTTAAAGATAGTGGAATCAAGGGTTATGGGGATAAGGCAGGAACAGGATACTGATTGTGAATAATCAGCCATGATCATAATGAATGGTGGTGCTGGCTCAAAGGGCTGAATGGCCTAGTCCCGCACCTATTGTCTATTGTCTATCACGCTTCTGTGCTTCTCAAGAGCTAGAGAACACTGCCACCTGTGGTTAAAAATAAAAATCACACAACGCCAGGTTATAGTCCAACAGGTTTAATTGGAAACACTAGCTTTCGGAGCGCTGCTCTTTCATCAGGTGGTTTTTAGATTAGATTACTTACAGTGTGGAAACAGGCCTTTCGGCCCAACAAGTCCACACCAACCCTCCGAAGAGCAACCTATCCAGACCCACTCCCCTACATTTACCCCTTCACCTAACACTACGGGCAATTTAGCATGGCCAATTCACCTAACCTGCACATTTTTGGACTGTGGGAGGAACCCGAGCACCTGGAGGAAACCCACGCAGACACGGGAAGAATGTGCAAACTCCACACAGATAGTTGCCCAAGGCAGGAATCAAACTTGGGTCTCTGGCACTGTGTGGCAGTAATGCTAACCACTGTGCCACCCAGTTGTGGAGTACACAATCGTAAGACTCAGAATTTATAAATTTAAATTTAAAGCTCCGATAATACTCCAACCACCAATTCAGGGGAAGTAAGATCTGACCTAACTCTCCTCTAATAGCTCTTATGACAAAACTTACTGTGGTAGAATAATTAAATCTGCAGTCCACTCAGGTTGAAAAACTTGATATGGTCTCAAAATGTGATGCAGATGTTAGTATCAGTTACAGACATGAGGATAAATCTGCCTTGAGCTTGACAATACCTAAGCTCAGTAGCAGTGCGGAATATTTTTAGTTGAGGAAGGATAGGCCCACTTTGCCAAGGCAGGCTCCTTAATTATACTCTTTGATTGAAAGCAACACAATTTTTACAATGAAAGCTAGAAAATAATAAAACTTAGTCATTAGAAAGGAGAAAATGCATGAACCGGATCAGAGAAAGTACCATGAAGTTAAAATGGCAAAATTGCAAAAAGTGGGCATAAGCATGAGAAGCTGAAAATAACAAAGTTAAGGAAAACATAACCTTACGTTCCCAACCTTTATGACCTTTGTAATTAAAACAGTTTGTTTATGAATGAAGCCAAAACCTATGCCCTTATATTTAGCAAAACTCATGTAATGCAAACTTTTAAAGGTGCTCTCATATTCTTAAGTCAACTTTAATGTCATGTTTGTGAACAGCACTTTTTTTGCCATTTTGCATAAAAATGGACCAGGTGTTACTATGCACAAAGACCACTAGGGAAATTTGGTTGGAGATGTAATTGCATGGTGGCTAGATTGTAGTTGAATGCCCGTCAGCACTTATATCCATGTGTTTCTAAAGAACATGAGCAAAGTCCCAAGGATGTTGTACATTTCACCTGATATTTCCAAAGTTATTCTAGAGAAAGAAATTCATTGGCAGTCCTCATTTGTAAGGGGACTTTCAAATACATCTTGTAACACAGCAAAACAAAAATAGCTCCCAGATGAGGAGACACTTCCACTATTATTGGTCTCAAGGTATTTGCCACAGACTTTAGTCACTGGGGCAGATCTTCTCGTGCTGTGTTTGATGTGTCCCTTAGTTCAGAGCTGACTCTTGCACCAACCATCCAGAAGGAATTGTGCTCATTTATACTTCTAAACTGTAACAAATTTGCACAAAATAGTACATTTCTTCCAGCGCAATGTACTATAAAATCAAAGAAACAGGGTAACTAATCTATGCTATGAAGTTGGTAAACATTTAGCATTTCTCTGCTGTTAATTGTCACACATTTGTTCCTGATAAACTGATCATTTAGTTGGAAAATAAATTCCCATCTGTTCTGATGTATGTCTTATTATCTATGAGTGTCTTGTTTAGAAATGCAATCTGCACATGTGAATAATTAATTCTGAAGACAAGTAGACATTGTTCAATTCACAGCTGACTGCAATTAGCATCAGGAAGTTTACATATGTTGGCAATAACACAGATTATCCACTAAAGTGCTTGTTAAAAAATTTTAACCTGAGGCTGCTCGAGCAGACCTCCCTTAATGAAGCTTTAAATGTTGTTGATGAAATAATCATCAATTTTCTTATAGAAATAGTAAATTTAGAATTTTCGGTCTAATTAACTCTGCCACAGATCACATCACCTTGTACATTTCACGTTTTACTCGTAATGAACTGTGCAGATCACTTTAGTATTGTACACAACACTCTTTGCTGACAAAGCATAGCTAAGTAGCCAGGAAACAATGTCTTCACAGCCAACAATTAAAGAGACAGCAGATGTCTCGTGTCTAACCGTTTGATTTTTTTTCCCAGTTCATGCTCAAAACAATAAAAGGACAAGATGACTGAATCTAGTCAAGATTGTGAGATTAATGTTTCTACAAATTAAATAAAAATAGGCTATTCCTTGAGAGAAATGGGGTATATCTGAATCACAAAGTATTTTGCAAGTGATGGGTTTACCCACAAAATGAACTTTCAGAGAATTGTAACTGGGCATCACATCTTTTTATCTTTTTTCTTTATTTTGAATTGTGGACAAAAACGAGAAAATGTTTTAAATCAAGGACTATAGGAGGACTTGCTGCCTTTCTAAAAACAATTTACTGGAACTCATTGTGAGTTTTGTTTACATTGCTGCTTTGTTCAAGCAGTGGGACAAGATGTTTGACACATTGGAGTTACCTGTTAATTGGGGTTTAAATTCAGACAATTGTGTGGATCAGGAGTCATCAGCATGAAAACAACTCTTTGACTGGCTCCTCAGCAGGTGGACAGCTTGTGTGTGAACAACAGGCAAAAATTTTCAGATGGTAAGAGACAGCATTTCTCTTTGCAGTGAAGTAATCAAAATCTGAAAGGTAAATAGCTCCCTCTCCCAACATTTGCTTTAAGCTGTGGTTGACTTAGAAATTGACCAAATAATGTGTTAAACCCCTTCCCTGCCACACCACAGTCCCACCTCTCAAAACATTATGCCTTCAGTACAGAACTGAAAGGACTTGGAAATGAAGATCAAAGGCCATTCAGCCCATCAAGTCTGCTCAGTCATCGAATAAGATCATGCTTGATCTAATAATCCTCAATTTAACTTTCCTGTCTTTACACTAAACCTTCAATTCCATTCCTCATTAAAAATCTGCCTAACTCAGACCTGAATATACATAATGACCCAGCCTTGAGACCTCTCTTTGGAGTTCCACAGATTCACTGCCAGCTGAAAGAAGATAACCCTCCTCATCTCTGCCTTAAATATATGACTCCTTACTCTGAGATTATGCCTCCTGATTCAAGATACTACCACAAGAGGAAACAACTTGCACATCTATCCTGTCAAATCCCCATGTCTAAATCTGAGCGATTTGGAAGACAGAAGATGATCACCTGTTTGAATGATTTGCTACTGAACTGTGTTGACCAATATTTTGTCCTCCACTTATGGCATTCACGTTCATTTGTTTGTTCATATCTGTCTGCAGCTATGTGTAAGGGTTTAAGAAGGGATTAGAGTTTCATCTAGTATGTTAATAATACAGTTTTTTGTTTGCTTGTGACTTATTTACATTGATTTATTTCTAATAAATGATAGTTCATGTAAACAGCAGAAACCTGGTCAGTATTTACTGTTAACTTGAGTCCACCATATAGGTTAACTGGGTACTTATTTGATTAAATTTTTGAAGACCCCAAGAGTAATGGAGCTCATCAAATTTTTCCCAAGTGTGTCAAGACATTGTAAAATATTTTTATTTTATAACACGAGCAATATGTTCAACAAGAATACTTCATTGAGGTGAAGATTACGTTGTCTGCTGTAGTAGTAGAGGTAGAGGTCACATAATAATGGCAGATTAAGACAGGCATTTATGCATGCTTGCCTCTCAATCAAACATTGTGTGCATTTTTAGTTACCGACTTTATGCAATTACTCTTCTCATGCAATTTAGTATTTCCAACCGTCTCTGTATAAGCATTGCCTTGAAATCATGTTGTTATCTTAATGGTGCATGTATATGTTCTTGTCATTGGCTATTCTTGGCATTCCTTGCCATTTTTTCTTGCTGTGGTAGTCATTGTTAACCTATTTCTGTTGTTAGCTTGCTATGGACTTCTGTGTCTGACAGTTGACCTGTTGTCTGTGTAGATGGCATGTTCAGCTCTTCCTGATCAGTAACGTGCAGTTAAGGAACAACACCTGCAGTTGAGCATACTTGTGGTTTCGATGGCATATAGAGTCACAGAGTCATAGAGATGTAAAGCATGGAAACAAACCCTTCGGTCAAACTTGTCCATGCCAACCAGATATCCCAACCCAATCTGGTCCCACCTGCCAGCACCCGGCCCATATCGCTCCAAACCCTTTCTATTCATATACCCATCCAAATGCATCTTAAATGTTGCAATTGTACCAGCCTCCACCACATTCTCTGGCAGCTCATTCCATACACGTACCAACTCTCTGCGTGAAAAAGTTGCCCCTTAGGTCTCTTTTATATCTTTCTCCTCTCACCCTAAACCTATGCCCTCTAGTCCTGGACTCCCCGACCCCAAGGAAAAGACTTCATCTATTTATCCTATCCATGCCCCTCATAATTTTGTAAACCTCTATAAGGTCACCCCTCAGCCTCCAACGCTCCAAGGAAAACAGCCCCAGCCTGTTCAGCTTCTCCCTATAGCTCAAATCCTCCAATCCTGGCAACATCCTTGTAAATCTTTTCTGAACCCTTTCAAGTTTCACAACATCTTTCCGATTGGAAGGAGACCAGAATTGCACACAATATTCCAACAGTGGCCTAACCAATGTCCTATACAGCCGCAACATGACCTCCCAACTCCTGTACTCAATACTATGACCAATAAAGGAAAGCATCCCAAACGCTTTCTTCACTACCCTATCCACCTGCGACTCCACTTTCAAGTAGCAATGAACCTGCACTCCAAGGTCTCTTTGTTCAGAAACATTCACCAGGACCTTACTATTAAGTGTATAAGTCCTGCTAAGATTTGCTTTCCCAATTCCATTGTATATGATCAGGGTGACAACCACTTCATTCAGGTCCAAGTTGCCAGTAGGGCTGGCCTTTTTTTTTGAAATTGTTGCATGTTTGTATCCTGATTGTCTCACTAATGCTCAACTGTGGCAATAGTTCTTGTGAAAATAAAATTTGGCTTTCTGTTTTATCCCCTTCATTTTTAACTCACACCCATTTCTACCTCTGGCTTCAGAATTTTTGCTAGTGGGAGAGCAATTTGTGTGCAGTGTGACATTAGTCTTTGAACTGGAATATTTTCCATGCAGTATGTATATATATTTCTGTAGTCACGGATTGTCTTGCATACATCCATGATGTATGAAGAGAGATTGGATTATATTCACTGGAGTTTCAAAGATTGAGGGGTGATTTCATAGAAACCTATGCATTTCTAGCAGGACCAGATGGGCTAAATGCAGGAAGAATGTACTGGGGAGTCCAGAAACAGGACTCACAGTCTATGGATATGGATAGGCTGTTTAGGACTGAAATGAGGAGAAATTTCTTCACCCAGAGACTGGTTAGCTGTGGCAATTCTCTGCCATGGAAAGCAGTGGAGGCCAAAACATTAAATGTTTTCAAGAAAGAATTATATATAGTTATAAGGGCTATAAACAAAAATGGAAAGCAAGCTGGTACGGGGTGGCAAGTTGGAAGATCTGCCCTGATCATATTGAATGGGAGAGCAATCCCGAAGGGCCAAATGGTTTACTCCTGCTCCTATTTGCTATATTTCTGTGATTTGCTTGATTTCTTTGGTTCTTTTGGTGACTTTCACTGCTGACTCAGCTTTTCCATTCCACTGAGGTAATGTAGAGATGATGTGTGGTACACAATTTCCCAAACTTTCACTAAGTGATTCAATTCTTTACTCATGAACTGAGGGCCATTATTGCTCATGACATTATCACGAATATCAGATTGGCTGAAGTATGATTTTAGCCATTTGACAATCTCAGCAACTGTCATCGAAGCCAACTTCATGGCTGACAATATTAGTCCACATTGATAACCAGTGCCTGCAATTGTGAAAATACCTAATTCCAACTGCATCCATGGTCATTCTGAGGTGTCAAGTTTCATTAGTGGTTCTCCAGTTTGCATAGCGTCATACTCATGCACTGCATTGGTTGTTGTGGTCCTTGACTTAATTAGATTAGATTAGATTCCCTACAGTGTGGAAATAGGCCCTTTGGCCCAACAAGTCCACACCGACCCTCCAAAGAGCAACCCGTCCAGACCCATTTACCCCTGACTAATATGGAAATGTGTTGCTGGAGAAGCGCAGCAGGTCAGGCAGCATCTAGGGAACAGGAGAATCGACGTTTCGGGCATTAGCCCTTCTTCAGGAATGAGGAAAGTTTGTCCAGCAGGCTAAGATAAAAGATAGGGAGGAGGGACTTGGGGGACGGGCGTCGGAAATGTGATAGGTGGAAAAAGGTCAAGGTGAGGGTGATAGGACAGATTGGGGTGGGGACGGAGAGGTCGGGAAGAAGATTGCAGGTTAGGGAGGCGGTGCTGAATTTGATGGATTTGACTGAGACAGGCTGGGGGGAGGGGAAATGAGGAAACTGGTGAAATCCGAGTTCATCCCTTGTAGTTGGAGGGTTCCTAGCCGGAAGATGAGGCGTTCTTCCTCCAACCGTCGTTTCGCTGTGGTCTGACGATGGAGGAGTCCAAAGACCTGCATATCCTTGGTGGAGTGGGAGGGGGAATTGAAATGTTGAGCTACAGGGTGGTTGGGTTGGTTGGTCCGGGTGTCCCAGAGGTGTTCTCTGAAACGCTCCGCAAGTAGGCGGCCTGTCTCCCCAATATAGAGGAGGCCACATCGGGTACAGAGGATGCAATAGATGATATGTGTGGAGGTACAGGTGAATCTGTGGCGGATATGGAAGTTTCCTTTGGGGCCTTGGAGGGAGGTGAGAGGGGAGGTGTGGGCGCAAGTCTTGCACCTCCTGCGGTTGCAGGGGAAGGTGCCGGGAGTGGAGGTTGGGTTGGTGGGGGGTGTGGATCTGACGAGGGAGTCACGGAGGGAGTGACTAATATACCTAACACTACGGGCAATTTAGCATGGCCAATTCACCTAACCTGCACATTTTTGGATTGTGGGAGGAAACCCACGCAGACATGGGGAGAATGTGCAAACTCCACACAGACAGTCACCCAAAGTGGGAATTGAACCCGGGTCCCTGGCGCTGTGAGGCAGCAGTGCTAACCACTGAGTCACTGTGCCACCCCCTTAATTGCTCACATTGGGCCAGAAGAGTACATCACTTGCCTTCCTCAGACCTAATTTGGCGGCTTGTACGGACATGCTTTAACATCTCCCCTCTCAACTCATTTGGGACCATTACTGTATTTTCTTTGTACATCAGCTGTCAATTTATTTCCAATATGCTTTTATAGCAACAGGCACATCCTTGATGCTCTCAGGCCATCCTTTTATCACTACGTCTTGCAACAGTAGGAGATTTGCATCCTGTTGGGTAGTTTGCTTCATTAAATAAGGCACTGGTCTGTCATGTTGAGTCTGGAAGGCACCACACTCTGTTGTAGTTTCCTTCACTTCATTCATTGGAGGGCTGCTCTCAACAAGATGTTTATCTTATGCATGTGTCTCACATCATATTAAATCATATCCCTGTAATAACATCTTTGCAGATGCTTTGGAGCAGCTAATAGTGGCCTGATGTTGGATTTGACTGTCAATTTATCTCTTGTAAGAAGGTATTGTTGAAAATGTTCACAACTGAAGACAATGACTCAGCACGCATTCTCAATCTGGGCATAACATCTTTCTGTTTGTGGTAGTACTCTGGATGCAAATAAAGCTGGTAGTCCTTGCTGTATTAGAGTAGATTCAATTCCTGGCTCATTGACATCATCATTTACATGATGATATTTCAGCACTCACACTATTGCCACAAGTTGCTTGACTTCAGTGAATGGTGCTTCTTGTTCTGTGTTCCCAATACTACTGCCTGTCCTTCGCTGTGAGTTGCCATCACGACCCATATTCTAATAGCAGATTGGGAAAGCATTTTGCCAAAGAGGTGCTGAATCCAACAAATCACTTTTACATCTATAAGTTTCTGCTTCGCTGTTATAGCTCTCACCTTTTCAGTGTGCAAGTAAATAACTTTTGCTGTCAGTACATGGCCGAGGTGTTTGACTTCAGCCTCTTAAAGTAAAATTTATGCCTTTCTCAATTTCAGGATCACTTGGTAAGCTCTGTTGAGCTGTCGTACTGGATTGTGTCTCCAAATCCATAAACAAGCAGGTTACCCGGCATAGTTTCCATTCCAACAAGGTTACTAACCATCTCATGTTGCATGCATTAACATTCTTTTGGAGCAGTGGACATGCCAAAAGGTATCCACAACCAGCTATAGCTCCTTCAGTTTTTCAAGTAGTTAGGAAGCTGCTGCTTTCATCCTGCTTCACTTCCCAATAACCATCCTTCACACAGAGTGCTGAAGATTTTGTTATGGACCAGGTCAGACCCCCTCAAAACATTTCAAGAAAGTAGCCCAATCCTAACTTTGCCAGCTGTTTTAAGCAGTTGTAAAGTGGATATCCCAGGAGACATGCAGCTGGTCACAGAGTCATAGAGTCATGGAGATGTACAGCATGGAAATAGACCTTTCGATCTAACTCGTCCATGCCGACCAGATATCCTAACCTAATCTAGTCCCATTTGCCAGCAGTTGACCCATATCCCTCCAAACCCTTCCTATTCATATACCCATCCAGATGTTTTTTAAATGTTGCAATTGTTGCAGCCTCCACAACTTCCTCTGGCAGCTCATTCCATACACGCACCACCCACTGTGTGAAAAAGTTGCCCCTTAGGTTCCTTTTATATCTTTCCCCTCTCACCCTAAACCTATGCCCTCTCGTTCTGGACTCCCCAACCCAAGGGAAAAGACTTTGTCTATTTATCCTATCCATGCCCCTCATGATTTTATAAACCTCTATGAGGTCAACCCTCAGCCTTCAACGCTTCAGGGAAAACAACCCCAGCCTATTCAGCCTCTCCCTACAGCTCAAACCCTCCAAACCTGGCAACATCCTCATAAATCTTTTCTGAACCCTTTCAAGTTTCACAACATCCTTCCGACAGGAAGGAGACCAGAATTGCATGCAATATTCCAAAAGTGGCCGAACCAACTACTGTACAGCCATAATATGACCTCCTAACTCTGAAAAACAACCCTCCTCCACCACCCTCGGTCTTCTACCTTTGAGCCAGTTCTGTATCCAAATGGCTAGTTCTCCCTATATTCCATGACATCTCACTTTACTAATCAGTCTCCCATGGGGATTCCCGTCAGGCGCTTTAATGAAGTCCCTCAGGATTGTCTCCAACAACTTGCCCACCCCCGATGTTAGGCTCACTGGTCTACAGTTCCCTGGCTTGTCCTTACAGTGTCTTAAACAGTGGCACCACGTTAGCCAACCTCCAGTCTTCCAGCACCTCAGCTGTGACTATCAATGATACAAATATCTCAGTAAGGGGCCCAGCAATTACTTCTCTAGCTTTGCACAGAGTTCTAGGGTACACCCGATCAGGTCCTGGGAGTTTATCCACTTTTATGCATTTCAAGACACCCAGCACTTCCTCCTCTGTAATATAGACATTTTTCAAGTTGTTACCATCTATTTCCCCACATTCTATATTCTCCACAGTAAACACTGATGCAAAATACCCATTTAATATCTCTACCATTTCCTACGGCTCCACACAAAGGTCACCTTGTTGATCTTTGAGGGCACTATTATCTCCCTAGTTGCCCTTTTGTCCTTAATGTATTTTGTAAATACCATTTGTAAATACCATTTGGATTATCCTTAACCCTATTTGCCAAAACTACCTTGTGTCCCCTTTTCGCCATCCTGATTTCCCGCTCAAGTATACCTCTACTGCCTTTTATACTCTTCTAAGGATTCACTCAATCTCTCCTGTTTATACTGACATATGCTTCCTTCTTTTTCTGAACTAAACCCTCAATTTCTCTTGTCATCCAGCATTCCCTATACCTACCAGCCTTTCCTTTCACCTTAACAGGGATATACTGTCTCTGGACTCTTGTTATCTCGTTTCTGATGGCTTCCCATTTTCCAGCTGTCCCTTTACCTGCAAACTTTTGCCCCCAATCAACTTTTGAAAGTTCTTGCCTAATACAGGTACACAATCCTTTATCCGAAATGCTCCGGACCAGCTGATTTTTGGAATTTTTCGAATTTCAGAACAAATGACAGTTCAACGGTGAAATTTTTAAGAAATCTTACAGAACAGCAGGCTCATTGTGAGTAATAGGCCCTGAGACAGAATTGAGGCCTGCCGGTGCTGGGCCACAGCCCATCTAAGTGACACGCATCAAGTGGGTGTGGAGTTGGGTTAACTGTTTGCATGCCAAACAACATTGTTAATGAGATGAAAACTTCGCAAAAAATCTGTTGGATTTTGGAGCTTTTCCGATTTCAGGCTTTTGTATACAGGGTTGTCCACCTGTACTGTCAAAATTAGCCTTCCTCCAATTTAGAACTTTAACCTTTAGATCCGGTCTACCCTTTTCCATCACTATTTTAAAACTAATAGAATTATAGTCGCTGCCCCCCGAAGTGCTCCCCCACTGACACCTCAGTCACCTGCCCTGCTTTATTTCCCAATAGTAGGTCAAGCTTTGCATCTTCTCTAGTAGATACACCCATATACTGACTCAGAAAATTTTCTTGCACACTCTTAACAAATTCCTCTCTATCTAAACCCTTAACACAATGGCAGTCCCAGTCTATGTTTGGAAAGTTAAAAATCCCCTACCATAACCACCCTATTATTCTTACAGATAACTGAAATCCCCTTACAAATATGTTCCTCAATTTCCCACTGATTATTGGGGGGGGGGGGGGGGCTCTATAAAGCAATCCCAAAAAGGTGATCATCCCTTTCTTATTTCTCAGTTCACCTAAGTAACTCTCCTGGATGTATTTCTGGAAATATCCTCCCTAAATAGAGCTGTAATGCTATCCCTTATCAGAAACATCACTACCTCTCCTCTCTTGCCCCCCTTTCCATCCTTCCTATAGCATTTGTATCATGGGACATTAAGCTGCCAGTCCTGTCTATCCCTGAGCCATATTTCTGTAATTGCTATGCTATCCCAGTCCCATGTTCCTGACCATGCCCTGGGTTCATCTGCCTTCCCTGTTAGGCCCTTACATTGAAATAAATGCAGTTTAATTTATCAGTACTACCTTGTTCTCTGCTTTGTTCCTGCCTGCCCTGAATGTTTGATTCGCTTCTTTTCTCAACTGTACTAGTCTCAAATTGATCTCTTTCCTCAGTATCTCCCTGGGTCCCACCACATCCCACACCCCCAACTTTACTGGTTTAAATCCTCCCAAGCAGTTCTAGCAAATCTGCTTGCCACTATATTAGTCCCCTTCCAATTCAGGTGCGATCTATCCTTCTTGTACAAGTCACTTCTACCCCAGAAGAGATTCCAATGATCCAAAAATGTGAATCCTTCTCCCATAAACCAGATCTACAGCCATACATTCACCTGCTCTATCCTCCTACTCCTACCCTCACTAGCTCATAGCACTGGAAGTAATCCAGATATTACTACTCTCGAGTCCCCAACACATTCAATCGCTTGGAACTCGATGTACCCTTCATTACATTAGAGCCAGTCTTGATACCAGAAACTTGGCTGTTCGTACTCCATTTCCTGAGAGTCCATCACCCCCTACATTTTCCAAAACAGCATACTTGTTTGAAATGGAGATAGCCACAGGAAACTCCTATACTACCCGCCTACCTCTCCTACCTTTCTTGGAGTTAACCCATCTACCTGACTGTATCTGCGGCTCTTCTCCCTTCCTCCAACTGCCATCCATCACACCCCCAGCTCTTGTAAATACCTCATTGCCTCTGTCACTCCAACCAATCCACTCGATATGACAGGATTTGCAACCAACAACATTTATTGCAGACGTAATCCTCAGTAACCCTTAAAATCTCTCAAACCTCCCACATCTGACAAGAAGAGCATATCATTCTACTAAAGGCCATTTTGCTCCTTCCAATCAATAGACCCAGAAAATAACACTGTCTTATTGGTCTACAAAGCACTGCTCCAGGCTAACTTAATACTTACAGCTTATATTTTTAAAATTTAATCAACACACAGATCCCAATAAAAACACATAATCAAGAAAGAACCCAATCTACTCACTGTCTTAGGTTTACAGTAAGGCTATACTTAAAACTATTCACTGATATGTCTCTGTGCTGTGACCTCTCCCAAACAGGTTCCTCCAAGATCAGTTGTGAATTTCGCTGTTTGTTAAGTTTTCCTCGACCCACTCCGATGTCCAGCGATACATGAATTCAAACAGCAAATGCAGTAACTGTGCAGATTCACTGCTGTGTCAGTGGATTTCTTTCTCTCTCTCCCTTACAGACCACGTGCTTTCTGCCTTTGTCTGGCTGTTGTTTTGACTTTTTTTCCTAAAGTTCCAAAACAATTGCAAACAGCATATAAAACAGTAATTGTTGCATCTGGAATTCGAGGAAATCATCTCCAACACATAAAATACCTCAAAAAAGGAGCAACCTGTTACAGCCAGAAATTTTTCCTGTCCTCTCCGAGATGAAAACGTTGAAATTCCCACAGGACTATGTGATAAGTTTGCTCCTGATGGAGCTGAGGAGTGGGCACATCTGCGCTGCATGAAAGCACAGCAGCTGTGGCTGTTTTTGACAGAGTAGGTTAAGCAGGGTATGAGGTCTTAGCCGGCAAGCCGCAGTCATGAAGGTGCCCTTAGCGGAGGCTGATTTCATCTAGTGGGATGTCAAACAAAACACAGTTTATTTACAAGATTACTGAATGAAACACAAATCATGAGGGGCGTGGATAGGATATATAGACTTTTCCCTGGGGTTGAGGAGTCCAGAACTAGAGGGTATAGGTTAGGGTGAGAGGGGAAAGATATAAAAGAGACATAAGGGGCAACTTTTTTTACACAGAGGGTGGTTTGTGTATGGAATGAGCTGACACAGGAAGTGGTGGAGGCTGGTACAATTGCAACACTTAAAAGGCATTTGGATGAGTATATGAATAGGAAGGGTTTGGAGGGACATGGGCCGGGTTCTGGCAGGTGGGACTAGATTGAGTTGGGAATATCTGGTTGGCATGGATGGGTTGAACTGAAGGGTCTGTTTCCATGCTGTGCATCTCTATGACTCTATGACTCTAAAAGAGAACAGAATAACGAATACCTTAACCGATCCGAAAACCCAACTGATCATCACAACTTAACGATGCAGTTCCCAATACTTTCAACAATTCCCATAAACACCCTTGGCACAAAGGTAAAATCAAACACAAGGTCTTGCAGGAGAGAGAGAGAGAGAGATGGCAGCATGGAACACCCTCTTCCATGCAGCTGTTTCTCGGACCCGCAACCTCAAACTGAACTGACTGCTTTCAGTGAACAGCAAGACTGCTAAAACCAAATCAAACCAGAGAAAGGCTGAGCAGGGAGAACTGGCCACTCCCCTTTGATTGTACAAGCGTTTTTTAAAAAAAATGGAGCCTTTTGCCTGAAGCAGTATCTGTTAGCTATAATCAAATTGGCTCTAAAACCCATCCAAACCTAGGCGTTTCAGAGCCTGTGACTTTACAACCTCTCTGAAAAAAGCCAAGGACAGCATAGCCTTGGTAAAGGAGCAGCATCATTATACTTTGCAAGCTGTGGCAAAATTCTTTCGTTGCTTTGCATGGGATAGTGAAATGCCAGCAGTGCTTTACTAGGTTTCTTTACATCAGTGCATACTCTCAGCCTTCCGAGTTATTTTACTGTTACCCATGCTGCTAATCTCTCCTGTAGGAATTCTTGATTATTCCCTTTTTTTTCCCCCAGATCTTCCATCTTGTTTTTCAGGTTGGCCTTGAGCTGGAACTTTCTTCAGCAGCTGAATTGGTCTTACATTTTCATCTACTTCAAGATGTTATTCTTCTGGGAAACATGCTAACCCTATGAACACACTCTTATACTCACCCAGGTTGTGTTCAACAGTCAATGCTTTGGTGCTTTGTGACATTGGCAAATCTCTTTTGGCATATTAAGAATTATCAGTCTAAGCTTTGGATTTGCTATGAATTCAGGAGTGGTATTTGCTTGCCATCTATGATCTTTGCTCATCTTACTGCAATGGATTCACAGATTAATCTGTCCTCTCAGAGCGTATTTATGGTATCATCATTAGATGCAAGACCTAATCTGTTCCACCATGCATACTCTACCTGTTGATTCACAACCTTGGCATTTCTTCACTGATCAACTGCCCCACTGAGTGCCAGTTCGACTTCTCTTTGTGGGCACGCTTTCAATTTTGGAGTCCTTTTTCCTAATACAATTCCGTTTCTGATTAGCTCACCCTTTACTTGTTCAAATTCAGAGGTTTTTACAAGCTGCACCAATGAGTTTATATCTTTCCTCGTACTGAATATGTACCATTCATGTATTATATTCAAAGCTTTCCTTCAAAGCTTTTGATATCTCTGCCATTTTTTTTTGTCCTGAGAGATTTAGGGTAGAATATGTTTTGATTCAGTCTCTTCCCAACTGTGATCAAAGTGTGATGATTTGTAATCGTTGTGGTTTGCTCACCAGGTCTCTGAGACAACTGCATAATTCTGCCACTGTTCATGGAAAAATTCCTATTTCTGCCTCATATCCCTAATAATTTGAACAGGTATTGGTAGGGGAAACATTGTTGCCGTTTTCTCTTCAGCAAGGTTTTAACTATGATCTTCATTTGTTTTTGCTTTTCCAATGCAGTTCATAGCTCTACATAACTGTACTTTTAATTTCAGCTCAAGACACTCACCTCAGTCCCATTTCTGACATTAACTTGAGTTTACAATGCACAGTATGTTCAACGAGAGCACTTTATTTAAGTGAAGCCTAAGATGTTTGCCTCAAGGATGGGTTTTCTTCTAAAATTCATTCATGGGATGTGGATGCCACTGGCCAGGGGAGCATTTGTAAGCCATCCCTAGTTGCTCTTGAGAAGGTGAGTTATCTTCCCAAACAGCTGCAGTCCATGTGCTGTAGGTAGATCCTCAATGTTGGAAATGAGGTGATTGTAATCCTCACTTTATAACGCCCAAACACATAAATAGAAAACAGGAATTTTCAGCATTGCTTCACCTGAGGCCCATTGAAGATGTTACCTAGTAGGGTAATGAAACGTCTGGAAATTAACCTTCCAGCTCAGTGAGCAAACCTATATCCAAGATTTTCTGCATTGTCTCTTGTAGATGATACACAACACTGCTGCTGACTGTCAGTGGTAAATAGAATACATATTTGTGGATGTGATGAAAACTAAGCGGATTGCTATGTCCAGCATGGTATCAAACTCCTGTCTTGTCTCTTTTAGATGGTGGACAGGCTTTGGGGAGTCAGGAGGTGAATTACTAACTGCAAGATTCTTAGCCTCTGACATGTTGTAGCTACTCCAATTCAGTTTCTGGTCAATAGTAAGTTCTAGGATGTTGATTATGGGCATTGAGTGATGATTATGCAATTGAATGCCAAGGACCCATATTTAAATGGCCTCTTATTGAAGGCGGTCATTGCCTGGTATTTGTGTGGCATGAATGCGTGCCTCATTGTAAACATCACTTGACTATGGCAGTCAAGAAGTAATTTGTATATGATAGCATTTTAATCCAAACAACATAAACACGTTTTATATATACTTTCAGTAACTATGGGTTCTGAAACTTCACTCACTGCCAACCAACTATCAGCTCATCGCAGATTTCCTGGTTTTACCACACAGTGATTTGTGTTTCAGTAAACAAATCTATAGTTCGGTATATTCTGGTACTTATGAAACACTAAAAAACAACAATCACATGATACTGCTTCAATGCTTCTGGTCTCCTTCTTGTACCTCTGATCATGATATATTTAATTTCAGGCAACTAACTGAGCGACCATTTGGCTGGCATTCTATAATCACAGCTTTTACAAAACAAATGCATAGATGTTATGAAATACAGCAACAGATTGCTCAGTTTGTTGCAAGCCTCAAGCAATACATCAGTATTCAGATGGTCTTAATAAACAAAATATTTTTCTTTTGCAATTTAAGATGGCATTGGAACCTGCTGATTGTGTTAACCGTCTGTGATTGCTCCCAACAATATGCTATTTTATCTGTGAAAATGAACTTCCCAAAGCACTTCCCCCATGAATAAATAAATCTTAGATTATGTGCAGCTGTAATCATCACTCTTTTTATATTAATGAAACTGAAAATGGCTTCTCCCACAACTACTAAGTAAATTGTCCCTTGTGAGAATTTTGTTGTAATTGCACGATATATACACAACCGAACTCGATAATTTCATCAGTGTCTGTTTCACAGCAGCCCTACTTTGTTCTGACTTCAATGCAAGGTTTAGTTCAGATGTGGTAAATAGAAATGACTTAGATATTGTGGAAGAATCTGGAAGAGAACAACCTTTTGCTTTAGAAAACTCAGTTTTGAGTCAATGTTGAACAAAGGATTTTTTTAACAAAAACTATCGCTACAATCTCTGAAGACTGAATAAATTCAGCATAGACAATTAAGACAAATGCATTTTACAGACAATCTGAGTAACTCCCTGATGGAAAAGAACTGCAGGGAAAATAAGATCCTCAGCTCTGGTATATGTTGAAAATGCCAATGAGATAAGGGAAGGAACACCCAAATGTGTCATATAGCAAAGCAAAATCAATTCAATCCAGGTTCAAATTTAATTCTTTTAGCACAAGTATACTGACGTTATCAGATCAGTGCCCAGCACCACTTATAGTTGACCCTGATGGAAAAATGGAGCATAGATACTGTCTTTCATCTTCATGTTAAGTGGCAGATTCAGAGCCAAAAATGATGCAAGGTCAGTAGGTACAATTCAGATATAATCACTTTTAGTATCTGCTTGGAATTGCTAGAATCTTAGCAAGGTTTTATGATAACAGCTTGCAAGAAGATTTTGAATAGATTCATATTTCAGGCTCCAGTTCAGCATGGATTTTTTTTTTTAACCAATCATTATAAATAACTTATAATCATAAATATAGTTATTACATTGATTGACCAAGAACCACAATAATCTTCTATTGAAATGTAACACTGGTACTTTAAAAGAAAGGAGAACTATTACAATTTTTAACTATTTTATTTTTCCATTATTTGTTAATGAGGCATCACTTTACTCAGGTAAGAATTATGTTTTAGCAAAAACTTTTGTTTATAGGGTGGAACATGGAAAGCAAAACCATTCCCACTAAAAGTAGACTCTATGGGTGGAATATTCCCAGTCATTGGTGAATCAAAATGATGAGATTAGCAGTAATGGAATTTTAGATGTCAAGAAAATGAAGTCACATTCTACAACAACCATGATTTGAACAGTGAGATGAAGATTCAACTAGTGAGCAGTGACCAAGCCTATCTGCATGTTATTGGAATCTAATCTACCTGCAGTGATACATATTTTCCTATTTTCCCATATGGGAGACAGAAAATAGATAGCAAAATTTCCCAACATGAAAGTCAAAGCACCCTTTTGGTGGCTCCAGCTCACTTCTTGCTCTTCCAACTTCCATCTTGTGCAGCCATCACCAACATCTCAGGGCATGCTCCACGGCAGTAACTGCCTATTATGCCCCCATCCCTCAGCCCACAGAGGTTGGCATCAGACATGTACCACCCTCTCCATATCATCATGGAACATCTCTGATACAGTTCTGCACTTCAAATTTGCATGTTGGAGTGCACCAGCATCTTTCATTTTATTTCTGCTGCCAGGACAATTTGCATGCAGGAATAGGCACCCAATTTACATATTGTCGGTGTGCCCCGAGGGCTCATTGCTTCCTCTCTAAGCATTCATTCATTTTGTGCCTATCAGGATGCTCACAGCATTGCTGTTTTCTAATTTTACAGTTAGTACCCTCAGTCAGAGCTAAACATTTAAATTCTTTCTGTCTTGACTTGTCTTTCAGCACAGACACAAAGCCAGGCAGCTTGTATCGGTTGCCAGCAGGGATCAATCTATCAATGGAGTGCACATGTTGCAGTATGACCATTCTATATCAACGTCGCATCCAACAGTAAGTGCCACCAGCTCGTACAGCAAACACTGCACTTGCTTTAAACAAATGGCCATATCTCAAAGTCTAATGGTTTGGTCCTCTGTCAGGACAAGTGAGACAACCTTTATTCAAAGTGTCCGTGCACAGTAAATCAGGAATATCAACCAATATCAGTCCAGGCAATGGATACAGTCTGTTTGCTGCTTGGGATAGTCAGGGTCAGGGGACTGTACCTCTACAGTCTGGAAAATGAATCACGTTCCCTGCAGATCAATTACAAACCAGGGTCTGTTTTTGCAAACCTGGGGCTCAGATAAAGTGGGAGAAATGGTTAAATAAATGGGTTGGATAGGAATGTAGGGAAGATCAAAGCCAATGTGTTTGCAGGGATGGCAGCCAAAAAGTGAATATCAAGATTTGGGGAATCACCTAGATTGAGCAACTGAGTCTGTGACTCACTCTGTGAAGCATAATTGCTATTTTCCTCTGGCCTCATCTAAACACATGTGTGCAATAGAAATGAAAATGGCTGCCTCTTTCTTTGAGGGAGGGGATTCCAGTTTTTGTACAATATGAGGCCTTTCAAAGGGCAACAGCATTTAATAGGCATGCACACAAGTGAAAGACACATGTAGATCACAAAATGGTTATGTGCACTTTACGTATTGACCAACTGTGTTGACTAAACATTCAAGTCTGAAGCACTCTTGACCACGTCCTGAAACAATATGAATCAATTTCACCCTTTGCTGTGAGTCATAAGCAATGTCTTAATTGTCAAAGTGATAATAACTTCCAAGGTCCCATACCCTGCACAAAGGGCAGGAGTAATTCACTTCATGAAATGTGCACACCATTGTCCCATATGTAACGTTGTCTTCCTTGGGTTTGGGGGCGGGGGGGATGTCCTCATTATTACTTCCACACTTTTTATCTCCGACTATCAGTTTGCAAAAAAGTTTGAACAACTAATTTTTCAGCCAGGGCTACAATGTATAATGTCCATGTAGAGGACACATGTTGGCACCCTTCCCCTCTCTGAGCTCTTTCATTCCAATTGATCATAAGATCTAGCAGTAGAAGAAGGCCATTCAGCTCATTGAATCTGCTCCACCAATCATGGCTGAACTGAAAATCCTTGTCTTTTCACCTCAACCTTAGAATTTTAATCTGTAAGGAAATCAATCTCAGTCTTCAATTCACTTAACGACCCAGCCTCTTTATCTTCTGCAGTAAAGAATGCCACAGATCCATTAACCTCCTGCAAGTACCCTGTTATACACACAAAGAATCAATAAAGTATCCTCTCATTCTTCTAAACTCCAATTAGTATAACCCCAATCTACTCAGTCTCCCCTCAAAAGAAAATCCCTCCACACCTGGAATCAACAGAATGAATCCGCTCTTGGCTGCCTCCAAAACCATTATCTCTTTCCTTAAATAAGGGGAACAAAATTGTTCAGTTTTCTGGGTGTATCTTGTCTAGTGCCTTATGTAGTTCTAACAAGACTTCCTTATTTCTATTCTCCATTTCCTGGAAATAAAGACCAACATTTCATTCGCCTTCCCTATTACTTACCAAACCAGGGTGTTAAATTTTTTTTGTGATTAATGCACAAGAATTCAATTCCCTTTGTGTTTCAGTTTTCTGAAGTCTTTCTCTATTTAATCAACGTTCAGCTGCTCTATCCTTCTTGCCAAAGTATTTTGCCAAACCTCTTATTTTCCCACTCTATATTCTATTAGACAAGTTTCTGTCTATGCCCTCCTGTACGTTTTTTGTGTTATCTTCATCGCTTACCTTCCCACCTATATTTGTCATCCACAAAACTTGATGATAGTACATTCACTTCCTTCATCCAATTCAGTTACATTGTAAATAATTATTGTGAGCTGTTTTTTCCTGGAATGAGACAAAGGAAGGGATTGAGTCTTTTTTTCAATTCGTTGATGAGATGTAGGTATCATTGGCTAGACCAACATTTATTGTTCATTCCTAATTACCCAGAAGGCAGTTAAGATGCTACAGTGTTGTGGGTTTGGAGTCACATGTCAACCAGAACTGATAAGCACGTCAGATTTCCTTCCCTAAAGAATATTAGTTATCCAAATTTATTTTTATGACAATCGATGGTGGTTCCATGGTCATCATTAGGCTAACTTTTTATTCCAGATTTATATTGACTTCACATTTTGCCATCAGCCATGGTAGGATTTGAACTTATGTCTCCTGAACATTAGCCTGGGCTTCTGGATGACTTATCCATCTGAGATTATGACTACTTCACTGTCTTCTCCATGTGACTGAGATGAAAGTGCTTGGAATAGTGCTGGTAAAGATAACGGAAAGGTGTTCCAAGTGAGTGGGTAGGCAGTGCAGAGGCTGGGCAGTGTTCGTTATGTGATAGGCTGGGATGGATGATAGAGAGTGAGGATAGATACTGCAGGAAATAGTGAGAGTGGCAGACCTGAGCAGAGAGAGACTGAGTGTGATGTAGCAGGCAGTTGATGATCACAGAGTACAGAAGGTCATTGTCCTTCTTGCGGCATTGCTGAATATTCCTCTGAAATGTGGATCCTTGCTGACTCAGGTGGCAACGTTGGAGAAGACTAGCAGGATCTGGCACTGTAGTCACCGCTGGCAGTCCTGTGTGAAGAGGACGGTCCTCCTCTGTATCAGCACTTCCAGCTCCCTGTCAAAAAGTATGAAGCTAACTTCTCTCTGTTTGCTATCTGTGGGGCAATTCACAGGCACCGTACCGAGTAGCTCCACAAGGACGGTGCTTGACTTGGCACACTACTGCTTTTTAAAATGGTGCTGGTGCTGGGAATTTCAGGAGTTCTCTTAAGAGTTAAGTCCTTGTGCCATTGCTAAGCACACCACAACATGAGCAGGGTGCCATTGAGGCATGGTGCATAGCTCATAAGGCGAGCTGTGGAGAAGTACAAGACAACCTGCTGGGGCTAACAGAGAGCTAACAGGGAACTCCTCAAAACTGGCACTTCGATTCCTGGCAAAATTCATCCTTTTATGTTAGGAACAAGTCAGTATCCTGTTGCTGACCTGCCTGCATTCTTATTCTATTTGAAGAATATGTATGCTGACAGTAATGCTCTTGTATAAAAGATACACGTTTCATACATACATGATGAACTTACTTCTCAAACTAGCTCAAAAGGAAAGACACTCAGCAAGAGTTTGTTGTGACAGATAGGGCAAGTCAGTGAGCAGTGCTTTGGTAGTGGGAGTAAATGTGAGGTAATAAGTGGCTATTCACTTACTAAGAAGAATGGAAAAAGCCCAGTCAGAGGCAACATCATTCCAGCACCCAATCTGTCAAGCCTGTTAAGAAGTTTATATATTTCAATTTGATCAGCTGTTAGTTTTCTAAATTTTAAGGAGTCTAGGTCTAGGTTACTCGATCTCTCCTTAGATTCATTCTGTCATGCCCGAAATCCATCTAATGAAGCTTTGTTGCACTCTATCCCCCCTTAGATAATTCTATAAGTACTCTAAATGTGATCTCACTAATGCAGCAAGATTTCCTTACTTTTATACTGTAACCCCTTTCAACATAGATTAATGTACAATTTTATTTTTTAAGGATTTGCTGTATTGCCAGCGGTATCTGTGTTGGGTAAACTTACTCTGCAATGTTTAGGTTTTAACAAGCTGACATTCCTGCAAGTAAAGCTAGACATCAGTGTCCTGACTGAATGTAACAATCAAATGTATTTCCTAACGAGAGAGAGAGGAGGTTGGATTAAGTGAGTTAGAAAGTTTAAAAAAGTTTGAATTTTAAATTTAACATCTTTAAAACATCCAATAATTAATTTCTGAAGAAATAAGACACCATATTTCAGTGCCAGAAAGAAGCCATTGGACCCATTAGAGTCTGCACTAACCCTCCAACGAAAGTCCCACCCAGACCCAGGCCCTCAGCCTATCCCTACAACCCCCAATTTACCATGGCTAACCCACCTAGCTGACACATTCCCCAGACACCATGGTCCAATTTATCATGGCCAATCCATCTAACCTGCACATCTTTAGACTGTTGAGGAAACCCATGCAGACTCTGAACAGACAGTCACTCAATGTTGGAATCAAACCTGGTCCCTGGTGCTGTGAGGCACGAGTGCTAGCCACTGTTCCATCCTTAACAAGAGCAATGTTTGGGGCTTTTATTTAGCTACCTGTCTTTTGCATGAAGTTCAGACCATTAGATATAGGAGCTGGATTAGGCCATTCAGTTCTTCGAGTGTGCTCCACTAATCATGGCTGATATGTTTCTCAACCCCATTCTCTTGCCTTTTCTGTGTAACCCTTGTCCTTCTACTGATCAAGAACTTATCTATTTCTGTCTTGAATACACTCAATGACTTGACTTCCACAGTCTTCTGTGGCAATGTGTTCCATTGATTAACCACCCTCTTGTTGAAGAAAATCCTTTTCATCTCAGTTCTAAAGCACCACCCCTTCATTCTGAGGCTGTGCTCTCAGTCCTAGTCTCTCCTACTAGTGGAAACATCTTCTCCCCTCTACTCAGGCCTGTATTTTGTATGTTTCAATGAGTTGCTGTAATATCTGTTCAAAAATAATAAAGTACAATTAATTCCATTGTTACCTTGACAGAAAAGACACACAATCAAAAGTAGATTTTAGTATGCTTAACTATAACATTACCATATAAAGAAAAAGTATATAGTCAGTTCTCCTTATAATATTGCTAAGTAAACAATGAAGAACTAGAACTTGCTACTATTACTACTTTTGTTCCTTTTATATACATCAAGCTTTAATAAGCAGTTCTGTTAAAGGCAAGCATAATATCACACAAATAATACTTTTACTTCAGTTTTACCATTCAGAGGCACGTTCAACATCATTTTATTGACCTTTGTGTGAGCAGCTAAATTGTGATTATTTCAAATAAAGGTCGATATTTAGATACATTTGTCAGTGAAAATTAGAAATGTATTCAGTGGGCAGTGGGTTCTTCAAAAGAATTTTCCAGAGAAATGCTTAGTATTTTTCCCTCATAATTTTAAATAAATCTTATGCAAGCAGTAGAGTCTAATGGAAAGTTTGTTTAATCAGTCATCGTAAAACTTTGAGATTGTAAAAAAAAAAGTTCATGGCTAAGATCTGAAGTTTTAATTTTATTGTCTATTCAATACAAAATATACTATTTTCAGCTGGGAAGCTAGTGTGATGCTATACTTTGCGTTAACACAGAAGTGACTTAGAAAATAACTGCGATTATACAATGGGAAGTTCCATGACCTTATACGTTGCTCGATGCTTCCAATTATTAGCTACTAGCACCCTGCTGGAAATTGTGAATATCAGCCAATAGTGAGATTGGGACATCTTCCTTCCCAGGAAACCAGACTACAATCATTGTCTAGTCTCATGTGTAATATAGGAGCAGTTCATGACAATTATTTATCATTAAAATGCAAACAATCTTTTGAAATTAGCATTATCTGGGAAAACCATTAAATATGAAAACCTGGTTGGACAGCACTGCTTTATATGAGAGAAAATCCATTTTAAAATCCTTTTTAAAAAATAGAAGCTAAAATCATTTTAACAATAGAATGAAATATTTTAAAGGAGATTTGCTCCCGTTTGCATGAATGGCTCAGTCTGCTATAGCTCAAGCTATTGCACTGTTCATAAATAATAGAGAGGATAAATACAATCACTTTTGTTAGATGTTTTTCTCATGTATACAAGCTTTCAAAACCTCATGCATACTTAACCAAACAAATAGCATCAATTCTCATTGATATAAGCACTTTATCATTTCATCAGAGAGTCAGCAGGGCTTTACTGGAACAGTCAATCAAGTACCATGCTTATAGTGTGAATCAAATAACTCAAAATTACTTCAGTAATCTGTAAAAATGCATTATGAAAAATTGTCAATTTAATTCTTTGTGGGGAATCATTGCCATTTAAGAGAGAGGCAGGCTTCAGACAGCTTCTTGTCATAAACATAGGAAACTGATGGGGTTTTTTCAATGCAACACTTTACAGCCACATAGTTGGAATGTTTTGCCACAATGTATTCCTTTACTTTCTCCACAAAACATGAATCCCCTTACAATTTGCTTTCCCAGCAGCTCATCCAGCATGGCACCTTTTGTGTCAAATATGATGGTACCCTTGTACTGAACCACTTAGTTTATGCTTAGCTGTTGTTTTCTGACAAAATCATGTGTTATTTTAGCAAATACATTCCTTGCTGTCAATACCAACACTATAAAGAGAAAGATCAAAGTCTGAATTTTCAGCTTCAGACAGTAACAGACCTTTTCATCCTTTTTTCTAAGTCATTGTAAATAGATGGAACAATGAATTCAGAAAAAAGCAGTACTATATCATTACTATGTACTATTATCAAAACTCACAATTATGGAAATTATACCTGGCATATCAAACACTAATGGGGAAATCAATAAGATTCTTTTGCTTTATTCTTCTTTTTGGCCTTACTTTATTAATGAGTTTGTCAGATATAAAAGAATATTTGTAGGACTAAAATGTCATTTATCTGACAGCAAATTTTTGATCAGTTTGATAACTTGTGTGAGGAATATTCTATCTTATGTATAAGCATCACGAAAATATCCTATGCATGACTTTCACCATCATGTTTTAAATAAACACTGCACACATACAAAATCATTAAAATTGTGCTCTATGAGATATTGAAGATATTAATTCTTTTTCAGTTTGTTAATTTATGATATGAGAGCGTAAAATAGAATGACTAAAAAAATTATTCAGACCACAATCAAATTATGGCTGTATTCCTAATTTTGCAACAAATAACCTCCAGGTCAGCATAACTTTGCCTTGTATTTCAAAGGAACAAATCTGGAAGTGGTGTGGAGATCTTGAATGAGAGTAGGACAGAATTGAAGGCTTTTGGCTAGCCTCCAGTGATACTATGAGTATCAAAAATTTACATTCTTGCCTTTTTTGGGAATGTTGGTAACAATTAACTTTGCTAATTGGATTTGCACAACCAAGTGAAGTTGCCTGGGGTTACAGCAAAGGCTAAAGTTAAGTAGGCAATGCCCAAATGCTTGAAACACAACATAGAATTACGATATTAAATCTAAATCTCAATGGCTCCTAATAATTTAATCGCACTCTGAATCATTGGAGATAAGAAATAACCTAATTATTTCCAGCAATGACAAAGAAGATTGCATATAAAGGAAGGCATGTTACGTTAGCCATTTTCCAGTCCTCTGGAACCATCCCTGACTCCAGTGATTCCTAAAAGATCTTCACCAATACCTCCACAATCTCCACAGCTTCGCTTTCAAAACACGGGGGTATAGTCCATCTGGTCCAGGTGATTTGTCCACCTTCAACCCTTTCAGCTTCCCCAAAACCTTCTCCTTAGTAATGGCCACATAGTCACCTCTGCTCCCTGATTCTCTTGAAGTTCTGGTATGTTACATGTCTCCCACTGTGAAGACTGATGGAAAGTATCCATTCAGTTCCTCTGACATTTCTTTGTTTCCCATTACTACTTCTCCAGCCATATTTTCCAGCAGTCTAATGTCCACTCCTGCCTCTCTCTTTCCTTTCATATATCAAAAAATCTCAGGCAATCTGTTTTGATATTATTACCCTCATATTTTGTCTTCACCCTGCTTATTGTTTTTTTTAATGGATATCCTCTGCTGGTTTTTAAAGGCTCCCCAATCCTCTGGCTTCCCACTAATCTTCACCACACAATACTCTTTTTCTTTTGTTATTATGCTGTTCCTGCCTCCCCCTCTCAGCCTGGTTGCCTCATCCTCCCCTTAGTATGTTTATTCTTCCTTGCGATGAATTTCTATTGTGCCTCCCAATTTGCTCCCAGAATCTCCTGTCATTGTTGTTCCAACATCTTCCCTGCTAGGCTCCCCTGCCAATCAACTCTGATCAGCTCCACCCTCATGTCTTTGTCATTACCTTTACCCAATTCTAATATTGTTATGTCTGACACAAGTTTAACCCTCCCTCTGCAGGATGAATTTTATCACATTGTGGTCACTGTCCCTGAGGAGTTCCTTCATGTGAAACAACAACAACAAATCCAGAACTGCCTGCACCCTAGCTGCTCCAAAACAAATCTTGTAGATACTCTACACATTGCTACCAATCTGATTTTTCTAGTCCACCTGCATCATGAAACTCCCCTATGATTATTGTAATAATGCCTTTCCTCCATGCCTTTTCTATCTCCTGATTTATTTTCTGCCCCATATCCTAACCTTTGTGAGGGAGTCTATACATAACTCCCATCAGCGTTTTTCTGCCTTCACAGTTCCTCAGCTCTGCCCATACAGATTCTATACCTTCCAACTCTATGTCCCTTCTTGCTATTGATTTAATTTCCTTTCTTATTAACAAGGCAACCTTGCTCCATCTGCCACCTAGGAGAAAATGAGGACTTCAGATGCTGTAGATTAGAGTAGAGAGTGTGGTGCTGGAAAAGCCATTCAGGCAGCATCCGAGGAGCAGGAGGATCGATGTTTTGGGCATAAGCCCTTCATCAGGAGGGTTTATGCCATAAACATCGATTTTCCTGCTCCTTAATGCTGCATGACTGCCTGTGATTTTCCAGCACCACACTCTCGACTCCTATTGCCATCTACCTGTCCTTTCAATAAGACACGTATATTTGGATATTTAGTTCCCAGCTCTCATCCCCTTGTAGCCATCTCTCTGTGATACCCACAACATTGTACCTGCCAATTTTAATCTGCATTACAAACTCATTAACCTTGTTTCATATTCTGCATGCATTCAAGTACAATACCCTCAGTCCTACATTGACAGTATCCCACACCCCACCCACCGCCCTCCCCTTCTTTTATAGTTACCCCCTAATCTATTGTGCCTGAATTTAGGTTCCTGACCTTTTCCATACTCCCTGTCCTATTACATATTCTGGAAACTTTAATAACCTTTCCTGAGTCTCCTCCCTTTAACTAATCCTTGTGACCTTGATTAACTTCAAATTATGCCATCAGTTTATTTACCCTATTCCGAATGCTTCATGCATTAATATACAAATCCTTTAAGTTTGTTCCATTATCAAGTTTCCCTCCATTTGCTTGGTTCCTTGGTACAATATGACATTCACACATTCTGTCGCTTCCACTTATTTCTGGTAACTATTAACCCCATCGCTAACTAGCAATCCTATCTTTTCTTTTACCTTTGATCTTCTAATTTTCCATGCAACTGAACCTACCTCCAACTATTTATTTTAAAGCCCTATCCACAGCCTTGTGTTATATGATTTGCCAGGCTGTGCATCTCTCATCTATTTTCTTAATTTGTTTGTTTTAAATAAATTCCTGCTGGTCTTTTCATTTGTAATCAATTAATATTCATCCTATTTACCTTCAATCTCATAATAGATAGTCAAATTAGCAACTATTATCAGCCCATGAATTTACAATTTTCCTGGTAATGTCACTCCTCGTTTTGTGCTGCCCATTACTACCCTGAACCTGAGTATTCAACTTATCCTGTTAAATAAAAACCTTTCAAACTATAAGCCAAAAAAGCAAGCAAAGTGCACTATATGCTCCCTCCCCTCTGCACTGAATTTCCAAGTTGCCTCCAATTCCCCGAACTATATACTCACACGGGCTATGTCTCACTCTAGATGTGATCTCTCTGTCTTGACAGTGCAAAGTTTACTGATCGGGCGCCTCAACAGGGCCTCTCTTTGTGTTTTTAATGACCTGATGCTAGTGGAATAAAGAACCTCTACTTCATGATAAACACAAAACACAGTAGATGCTGGAAATCCAAAGTAAAAGCAGAAAGCATGAAAGAAACTCAGCAGTTCTGTCAGCAAGAAGGTTGTTCCAAAGAAAAGTAATCCTGGACTTCATAAATGCCGCCAGATCTGCTGAGTACCTTCAACATTTTTTGCTTTAATCCCTGCTACATAATCTTTGGATCATCTGTGTGTTCATATCTCATTATATTTCAAATTCTCAAATTGCTCAGTGGATCTTTTGCATTGTTCAGTTTTACTAGTTCTACTGTAATTTGCTTAATTTTTATTTCTTCTGCCTTCTTTAATCTTGATTAATTTGACTAGGGTTTTACTTCTATTTACTTATCCATTTCTGTCTTAAAAACACATAAAAATTATTGCTACTCACTACATCTGGTGGTACTACATTGTCTCTCTCTTTACACATTCACCTTTTAACATTAGCATCTATTACACCTCTACCTGAACCAACTCACCTCCATTCTGCAGCGTGCAAGAACACTGGAATTCTCAGCCTCTAACATAACTCTTACCTACTAAAGCATATGAATTTTGAGTTGCAGCGTTCAATTTTGTCATTTGAGTCCCAAATTGCTCATCAAATCATAAAAGATATTTATAGAGGTGGTTAACCTCGGTGGTTATGCCTAAAGTATATTAAAAATTATTGCCAAATCCACAATAGTCTAAATCAGGACACCATTTAGTTACCTTTAAAAAACATTTTTAACTCATTTGAAATACTTTGGCCACGATAAAAGTAATTAATCAGTGTCCACATAAGGGACCATAGTATCTCTCCAACAAAGAGACACAACTATTATATGAAAGAATACATAATTTGAGGTGCACCACTCCACACAAACAATGGGGGAAGACAAGGATGCAGCCCTCCGTGAACTACCACAACCTGTATGGAGATTGTACCCATACCATTGGCAGTATTCTGTATCACCATCTACCAACTGAGATTTCCGACAACAACACTCGGACTTTATTATCCTAAAAAAATCAAATACTTTCACAAGCACAACTCACTCATTCAAGATGAAATTATACTTTTTATGCGCAGAAGACAATGTATTAAGTCATTCCATCACTTTTTGTCTTTTGTAATCTGTGCAGAACAATGATATAGTTTTATTCTCCAGCTTAAGGTAACTTCTATTAACTGGAAAAGAGAAGGCTCCAGTGGTACACTATGACGCAGATCTTTCAGACTAAAGATGACCAGAGACTGAACATATCCTGAAAGATGCATGTTGACACCTCTCAGAAGTTACAACACACTGATTATGGGATAATTGGTCTGCAAATTTAAACATCCAATGGGCACTTACCCAGGGTCTGAAACCCTTTGATAAAATATCCAGGTGTAAGTCAGAGTCAAGGAATCTGGGGTATTCAGGATTTTTTACTTTAATAGCTAGCTAGGAAAGACTAGAGGAATTCAAATCAGCTCTAACTTTTGCTAACTATAAAACGGATTCTGTAGTTATTCATAATGATTTCCCTCAAACACTCAATCCAACCCTACTCGCTATGGACTCTTGACCATCCCTCCCAATGGAAACTGACCCAATCTTCAACAACAGGTACCCAACCATTTACCCTACCATGGACACACAGACCTCTGAACCCTGTGAACTCTGACCTAAACACCCTTTCCCATTGATACTCAACCCAACCAACCAAACAACTGCCACCCATGGGTATCATTCTTGCACTCCACCAGAAACTCAAAACCCATCCCTGACATCTATCTCCCCCACCCTCTCACCCCCTAATCTGCTACCTGTACCCTTCCATCTGTGACTGTACCTGCTAAACCATCCACCTGGCACCCTACCCCTGACCTCAATAGATGCCACCTACGCATCCACTTACCTTACATCTGTACCTTCCCTCAGAAACTGTCAGGGGCTTTGGGTCCTTTACTTACTAGATTATAGCAGATACTATCATAAGGTGGGGAGTGGTTTTTGCAAGGTCCACTCTAATGTCTCTTGTGTGTTTTTCTGGACACTTATCTAACATAGGAACCTGTATCAGATACCAGATGCAAAATTCCTGTACAGGTACGTAGCAAACATTTTAGATTACATTAGATTAGATTACTTTACAGTGTGGAAACAGGCCCTTCGGCACAACAAGTCCACACCGACCCGCCGAAGCGCACCCACCCAGACCCATTCCCCTACATTTACCCCTGCACCTAACACCACAGGCAATTTAGCGTGGCCAATTCACCTAACCTGCACATTTTTGGAGTGTGGGAGGAAACCAGAGCACCCAGAGGAAACCCACGCAGACACGGGGAGAATTATCTGATCCAGGTCAAAAAAAAGATTCCATTCCAGATTGGAAGTTTCCGGACCATTTTTTTATGCACTCCAAATACATTTCACATGGTGTTCTGGTCATCCTGTCTTGACTATGGAAATATATGTATTATTTAAAAATAGACTTTGATTTTATCATTTATACATCATGAATATTTACATTTTTGCTGCTTGTCCACGCTCCATCCCTTCAATTCTATGATATTCTTAATGCAAGCTTCTTTTTACAATTGTGTGGTGATAAGTCTGCAAATTCCTCTGCATCCCCCTGTGTTGATATTTCATATTTTGTGATGCAACTTATGTTTCGCAGAGAATTATCAGAGGTCTGAAACAAAAACAGAAATTGCTGGTGAAACTCAGCAGGTCTGGCAACACCTGCGGGAAGAAAACAGAGTCGATGCTTCGAGTCCAGTGATTCTTCATTAGAATTGCTCTCCAGCATCCACAATTCTTCATTTTATAATTATCAAAGGCCTCAGTGTGATTCATTAAATCCAGACCTCAGGAGTGGAGGGATATTTCATTGTCCAGGGAATATAAAAATGATCAGCTTTCAAGCTCAGCATTTGGAACCATAAAGCCTTCAGATGGTATTGTTGACTCAGTTTTTGCTCTGATTTTCTGTAATTGTACATTATATTGTAAACCTCTGAACTGGTTTGACTGGGGTTGCAAACAAATACAGCACTTACAGGTTGATAGCTTGACTGCAAGTTATCTAATCATTATTTCAAAGCCATTATCTCATGTTGACAAGGTTTATTACCACAATAACTTTGATTTTAATTCTAATAGTAATCTATGATATAGCTTCCTCTGAGAACTTAATTTTGTCTGCCTGCAGCTGAAGGCCGCTACAACCTCTTTACCTAATTATTGGCATGCTCCCAGGTTCCTCCACCTGCCTTGCACCTTCGGAAAACCCAAACTCATCCAAACTTTCATTATTCATATCCTAACTGGGACTAAATCCTCCACATCCATTATACCTTTGTGTGCTGACTTGCACGATTCCTCACTCAGCAATGCTTAAATTTCAAATTTCTTATTTTTGTTTTCAAATCCCTCCAAGGTGCTGCCCCTTTGTATCTGTATAATCTCCTTCACCCCATCAGCTATCTGAGATTTCTGTACTCCTTCCATTCTGGCCTCTTGCTCTTCCTAATTTTCTTTTGCTTGATCAATGGTGGCTGCAACTTCAGCTGCCAAATCCCTACAGCTTGGAATTCTCTCCCAAAACCTTACTGCCTTCCTCTCCTCCTGTAAGATGTTCCATTAAACATACTTATTTGACCAAGATTACATGGCTGGGTGCAAAAATACGCTTTATAATTTGCCTGTGAACCACTTTGGAACATCAAAGGCATGACAGAAATGCAAATTTCTGTCTGTTCACGATTTTAAACTAAATTATTTCAAAAAGCAATCTTACTTTATCCTCATTGCAATTCAACTGATTAGCTTTGGTAGAGTAGGTGAAGGAGGTGCAGCACAGAGTTATGTGACAGTTAGGTATTGCTGAAACAGAAAGGAAAACAGTTCTGAGGGTAAACTAATCATAAAATCATAGAATCCCTACAGTGTGGAAGCAGGTCAGTCAACCCATTGGGCCCACACTGACCCATCCCAACCCTGTAATCCTACATTCCCAATGGCAATCCACCTAGCCCGCATATCCCTGGACACTGTGGGTCATTTAGCATGGCCAATCCACCTAACCTGCGCATATTTGGACTGTGGGAGGAATCCCACGTGGACACAGGGAGAATGTGCAAAGTCCACACAACAATCGCTGAGGATGGAATGGAACCCAGGTCTCTGGTGCTGTGAACACTCACAAACTTGGGCAGTAGGGGAAAGAGCAGTTAAGGGAGTAGATTGGCTCCTCTCTTTTTTTTTAATCTGCTCTGAACTAGTTGCAGCAAACATTTACGTTTTCTCTTTTTAGCACACTGTTGTCACACTGCATCAAAGCCTAATTAATTAAATGAAAATAAAGAGACCAATTTCATAATGTTTTGAGCAAAAATGAATACCTTTAGAACTTTTTTTTCAAAGGACAGTAAACTAAAAGTAAAGTCACCACTGTCCCAGAGGCTCTTTGGGCAGTTCTTTCATTAGACAGAGACAATTGGTGGTGAGTTTAACCTGAGGATTATCTGACAGGCAAAGGCTGGACCTTAATGTAACATGAGCCTGTGTGGGATCATGGACGCCATTTCGTCCAGCTATTAAAGTCATGTGATGAAAGTTGAGTACTAATAGAAATCTTTCATTATAATCATAAAAATACCAAGAGAAGAGAAATGTTGATCACTAATGAGACAGATGCAGAGCTGGATGTATGGAGCAATGGAAAAAGAGAAAATCAGGAACTAGCACACCACTGGGCAAGAGAAGATCATCATATCAAAAAAAGAATGTGGCCAAGAGGGGATTGATATGCTAAGATTAACTGTTGTGGAGAGAGAGAGAGAGAGACAGAGAGAGAGAGATAAAAAATGGCCAAGTGAGTGAATATGACAGCACCAGGACCAAAGAAAAGAAAACGACTAAAGAGTTAATGGAAAGAAGGCAGGTGACTTAAACATAAAGGGATTAGAAGAGGAGAAAATGACTGACAGGAGGAGATGAAGAAAGGGGATCAACCAGCGTTGTGGTAACCCCAACCAGGAATAGGAGAAGTACAAAGAACAAGATGAAGACAAAAAAATTAAGGTAAATTTGACTAATCAGGACTATAGTAATCTGGAAATTTTGATTCTATTATCTCTATCTCTGAAACATTGCCTCCTGTTGATATTATTAGTGGGTGAATGTTTAACAATTTCATCCACAGTTTCTCTCTCCCCTCACTTTAATCGATGCATTCATTCATCTAAAATAATAAACACTATCATCTCAATTTAAATAGCAATGATCCATTAATATTGATAATTATCATTCCTCATTGCATTGCCTTATAGATTAGAAATGTTGCTGCTCTTTAAAGCTATTTTACCACTTGCATGAAACTGAACTCTACTGGATCCCTCAAAATAACTGACTTTCATTTCCACTGCTTTCTTACAATTTTAGTATTAGTCACAGAGAGGTGGAGAACTACAAGACAGTAAAGGCCCTTCAGCCCATTGAGTCTGTGCCAGTCAAAAACAGGTCACTAACTATACTAATCCATTTTCCACCAAATGCTTCTTAGCTCTGTTCACCTTGGCATCCATGACTTGGAGATGCTGGTGTTGGACTGGGGTGTACAAAGTTAAAAATCACACAACACCAGGTTTTAGTCTAATAGGTTTATTTGGAAGCACTAGCTTTCAGAGCGCTGCTCCTTCATCAGGTGATTGTCTGATCACCTGATGAAGGAGCCGCACTCTGAAAGCTAGTGCTTCCAAATAAACCTGTTGGACTATAAGCTGGCGTTGTGTGATTTCAAACTTGGTACACCTTTGCATCACAAGTGCACATCGTAATACTTTTTCAATGTTAGGAGGGTTTCAGCGTCTACCATCCTTGAGTGAGTTCCAGCTCCCACCACCCTCTCAATCCCCTCTAAACCTCCTGCCCCTTACACCAGGGAAAAGTATTGTAAGTTGATTGCTAACTTAATCAACATAACTAATTTTCACATCCTGGGACCTATTTTATCTGTTTTGCCTAGTTCTCAAAGGATGGTAACAATCCAGAGATGAGGATAGTTGCTTCACTTTCAATTGATTTTAATTTGACCACCCCCATCAAAAACCAGTACTGCTTCCAACACTGTTTTGAAAGAACCCAATTTCTGGTATACAGATGGTCTGCTTGTTTCTGGTGATAAATTAATTTCAAAATGGTTATTGCATACAATTTCAGGTTTGAAATGGCCAATACCATGCACCATGCATGCTTAGTCTATTGCAAAAGCGAGTAAGCCAAATAAAACTGGCAAAAGTCTGTCAGGCACATGTGCTACCTGAACTGTTGAGCATTTTCAGCACTTGATTTGAAGTCAAGTTTGATATGATTTCCGTGGGAACACCACCCTGCCCCCAACACAAGATATGGAAACAAATGCAGGTGTGCAGACAGGTTAGCCTCAAGAAGCTGTGCATGGAAGGAATTGAATCGGAGTTTGATGGATACCTAGCCTCAAGCTATGAGTAACCAATTAGACCACTTAGAAGGCCTATTAATGTGATTCTCCTGGCACTGACAAGAACTTGAGGTGCCATGCAATGCCCCATTGATGCCAAAACATTTCTCCTCATCACCCCACAGCCACAATTGCCATAGGGCCACAACTGTAGTAGCAGGTCATCCTGTGGAAGGGACCAGGCAACTACAGTCTCTCTGTTTTCCTAAAGTTTGAAAACCAAGCACCTGCATCTTCAGCCATACCCTCTCAATTGGATTTGCCGATTGCTGGCGGTGTGCTTATTGTTCTTTGAGCTTTGGAGATCCATCTACCACCTTTAACTAGATGGTAGCAATTGGCCGTTTTCTCCTTAATTGCCTGTGTGTCAAGTGCTGACTAGATTGGGATTCTGATCCCAAAATAGAAAGTTAGTCTTGTTCTTTTCTGTTGGAGATTGTGTTATTATGTCAGGCAAATTCTGCTTACTCCTCCAAGCTACTGACTTATTGAGTCTGGCTTGATCTTATGAAATATTTTCCATCCAATTAAATATGAAAGTTTTCAACAATTTTTCCAGTTTGACAGTTGGCTATAGTGTGTAATTTCTGCTCTGACTTCAGTTGTCAGTCATTTCGCTGGGTCAAGCCTTTCATTGCATTATATTGACTTCGAGATTTAGTTTCCATAATTCATTCTGCCCATGAAGCTAAGTGTTTCCTGCTGATATCCTGTTTTCATCTGGGTTTTGACATTGATTTTGAGATTTTTCTTACGCTGTTTAATCAAGTCTTCAGAAAAAGGAATTTAATCCATTGCTTTTGCGACTGGACAAAATAAATGCCAAAATACAAAAAAAAAGCAAGTTTTTTTTTTAGCTTTTCTGTCTCCGGCACTCTGAAAAATGCAGCCTGTTGAAGTTGGTCAAAACTAATGCTTGATCACAGGAGGTACATTAAACCAATTTTGTCTTCAATCACCCAATTGCCCCATGTAATAATCACAATCCTACCCTGGAGAGTCCTTGTTGTAAATGACAACTTGCTTCGGAAAGTTCAGATTCCACTATTGTGTTGCAGCTAGTTGGTTGTCATTGTATTAAATGTGACATTGCAGCTTATTCACAAGGCTAAATTTATACACCAGTCAGATATTGAATACTCCTGTACCAATTACAAATACTCAACAATTTCTTTGAATTTTAAGTGGTTGCACATGGCTACAAAAATAAGTACAAAAGAAAATAGTGGTAATAGCCAGTGTTTTGCAAATACAAGAGGTGTTTAATCTTATTTAGTTTGAAATAGAAATATAATCTCTCAGTATGTACACAAAACTCATTTTTTAATATATTCTTCGAAGGACAGGACCCAAAGTATCCCTACTAGAACATAATTGGCTTTAAATTCAATACAGTTCATTATTTTGATGAAACAGGTCATCCAGATGAAAGCAAATAATCACCAAAATCAAAATGGATTTTTATTACCTCTCTATGGATATAATTATTCCTCAGTGAGCATTAAATATACCAAACAAAATATCGAGAAAGATCAATCTTTCGTGAATCAGTAAATGCACAACATCAAATTACAGCCATTATTTCACAATCAACTGTGTACAGTAGAATGGGAAAATCTGAGTGGTAAAAGATTGTAATTATTGGATGATTCCTTATTGTGCAAGGCCTGCCTGTCTGCCATCCCAACCTCAAACCATAATTCACTCGGTAAGCTGTTAGTAAGCACAGTTTTGAGCAGGTTTTATGAAATGGATCCTTGCAAAGGGAACTGTCACGAATTACACATATAAATAAATGAAATAAAAATTAGTCATGGATAGTGTCCTGCTGGCTCAGGCATAAAATTGCTGTGCGTAATTGATCAAGTGATTTTCAAACTTCAAGGTCAAGAGGATTCTACCTGTGCAACATTGAGATATTTCCAGGTATCTCCTGTTTGAACTTCTAAAGAATAGTGTCAGATAAGTAATTACATTTCTGCAGAAAAAATGTTCAACAAATATGAAGCAATTGGATAAATGTAATATCTTGCAAGACTGCATGTACAGCCCAGCTAGTTTGGTTTTATAAAAAAAACTTGTGAATGAAATACATTTTATCTGTATCTAGATATGTTAAACAGCTATGCAAAAATGAAGCCCCTGCTAATTACAATTAGGAAAGAAGAGAGTGCAATCACAGAGATGTCCAGCACGGAAATACAGCCTTCGCTCCATTCACGCTGACTAGATATCCCAAATTAATCTCGTCCGATTTGCAAGCATTTGGCCCATATCTCTCTAAACCCTTCCTATTCATATTCCCATCCAGATGTCTTTTAAGTGTTGTAATTATACCAACCTCCACTATTTCCTCTGGCAACTCATTCCATACACACACCACCCTCTGCATGAAAACGTTGCCCTTAGATCACTTTTAAATCTTGATCCCTCATCTTAAGCCTATTCTCTCCAATTCTGGACTCCCCCACTGCAGGGAAAAGACCTTGTCTATTTACCCGATCCATGCCCCTCCTATATAAGGCCACCCCTCAGCCTCCAACATTCTGGGGAAAACAGTCCCAACCTATTCAGCCTTTTGATACAACTCAAACCGTCCAACCCTGGCAACATCCTTGAAATTCTTTTCTGAATCCTTTCAAGTTGCACAACATCCTTCATATAGCAGGGAGACCAGAATTGCAGACATACCAATGTCCTGTACAGCCACAATGTGACTTCCAAACTCCTATAATCAATGCACTGATGTCCTTGAAACCCAGGAACTTTTGGAACACTGAGATCAAATAATAAAGACACAGTATAAATTGTGGTGGTTGATCTGTCAAGTTGCTTCAAATTCCAAAGCAGTATACTATTTTCCACATTTTCACACATCCCAAACAAAGGATTTCAATCAGAAATGCTCCAAATCTTTGGGCGGCACATGACATAGTGGTTAGCACTGCTGCCTCACAGCGCCAGAGACCCGGGTTCAATTCCCGCCTCAGGTGACTGACTGTGTGGAGTTTGCACGTTCTCCCCGTGTCTACGTGGGTTTCCTCTGGGTGCTCCGGTTTCCTCCCACAGTCCAAAGATGTGCATGTCAGGTGAATTGGCCATGCTAAATTGCCCGTAGTGTTAGGTAAGGGGTAAATGTAGGGGTATGGGTGAGTTACACTTCGGCGGGTCGGTGTGGACTTGTTGGGCCGAAGGGCCTGTTTCCACACTGTAATGTAATCTAAATCTCCAGAGTATGACCAAATCCAGAAATGATTGCTAGGTTGGCTTCAAAAACAATGGGAACAAATTTTGCTTCATCCAACTTCCAGGCAACATTGATCTTGCATTCAAAATTTAGACTTTGATTGTTCAGAAGATAGTTATATCATAAATGTTTTGTTCATTCATTTGGGGATATGGGCATCAATGGCTGACCAGCATTTATTGCCTATTTCTAGTTGTCCTGGAGTAGGAGGTGGTGAGCTGCTTTCTTGAACAGCTCCCAACCACTTGAACTATTGACTCAGCCCACCTTGCCTTTACAGAGGGAATTCCAGGATCTTGATTTAGTAACAGTGAAGAAATGGCGATATATTTCCAAGTCATGATAGTGTTTGACTTGGAAGGGAGCTTAACGTTGGTGGTGTTCCAATGTAACTGCATTTATCTAGGTGGAAGTGATCATGTGTTTGGAAGGTTATGTCTGAGGATGAATTACTGCAGTGCATCCTGTGGGTAGTACATACTGCTGTTACTGAACATTGATGATGGAGCAAGTGGATGCTTGTGGATGTAGTGCCAATCAAGTGGGCTGCTTTGTCCTGGATAGTATCATGCTTCTTGAGTGTTGTTAGAGCGGCACTCTTCCAGACAAGTGGGGAGTATTTCATCATACTCCTGACTTGTGCCTTGCAGATGGTGGACAGGCTCTGGTGAATCAGGAGGTGAATTACTTGCCACAGTATTCCTAGTCTCTGACCTGCCATTGTAGCCATGTGCTTATGTGATGAGTCCAGTTGATTTCTGGTCAATGGTAACCCATAGGACTTTGATAGTGAAGAATTCAGTGATGGTTACACCTTTGAATGTCAAGGGGTGGTAGTTAGATTCTCTCTTATTGGTGATGTTCATAGCCTGGCATTTGTGTGGCATAAATGTTACTTGCCATTTCTCAGCCCAAGCCTGGATATTGCCCAGATTTTGTTGCATTTAGATATGGACTGTTTCAGTATTTGAGGAATGGTGAATGGTGCTGAACATGGTGCAATTATCGGCAGATATCCCCACTTCTGACCTTATGCTGGAGAGAAGGTCATTAATGAAGAGCTGAAAATGGTTGGGTCAAGCACACATTACCTTGAGGAACTCTTGCACAGATGTCCTAGAGCTGAGATGACTGACCCTCAACAACCACAACCATCTTCCTTTGTGCCAGCTATGACTCCAACCAGCGAAGAGTTTGTCCCCTGATACCCATTGATTGCAATTTTGCTGGGCATCTTGATGCCATGCGTGGTCAAATGCAGCCTTGATGTCAAGGGCTGTCACTGTCACCTCAATTATTCCTGACAATACCCAAACAATATTTTCTTTGCAGCGTTTACAATATTTAGAAACTATATAAATACCTTTTCTTTATGGTCAGGGAGTGTTTTTTTTTCCCCAAAGCATTTGGAAGAATTGCCTCCTGTCTCTTTGGCATTGTGACTTTAGCTTTGGAATTAATCAGCTGTTCAGTCAAGATACAAATCAGCGTTTGCAAAAAAGTTAAGGATTCTTTAGTAACCATCTTAAGAGACCAAATTTGGGCAGGAGCTGGTCGTAATCATCAAACTTATCAGTGTTAAAGTCAATTTAAGACATTTGTTCTCTTTCTTTCTCATATGAAATATAGTTTACAATCAAATTACACAAATATCGAATGCATTCATTCCGCTATGGGTGAATAAAGCTCACCATCTTTCAGGAGACATTATAACACAGTAATGGAAACTTTAAAAGGTACTATCTCACACACTCTCATCATTGTAAGGCTGAAAGAATTTATTAATGGTCTTATAATATTTATTACATCACATAATGCGTAACCATGATCGATAAGTGACTCTGTAATGCAATGCATTACAATCCACAGATACGGTCAATATCTTGGTTCCTTGGCCATGGTACTGATGGCAGCAGTTGTAAAAGTTGGCAAATTCCCTACTTTGACACTTCTGGTACAATGGGAAAGAAGGAAAGCAAAATTAGAAAATGATTTTAAAATTTGCTATTGTGAGAATATATAAAAGAACATGGAAATTGCTAAATGAAACACATATGCAATTTCAAGGAGGAATTAAATAAACTAGTTTCCCAGATATTGTCTGTATCTAGCTGTAAGTGTAAACCAAAAATGTAATATTATCTACAGCATATGATCTTTAGCAATACTTGAATTTAAGTAACATTCCAAACAGAGTTAGAATTGCAAATGCTTATCAAAATAATGCCTCAATGGTTCATATTTAGTTATCCCTATTTTCCCAGAAAATTTGAGTAGATTACAGATGCAAGGAGCAAGTTTAGTCTATTCATTCTGACCTCCTAAAAGATGAAAGGAAACAAATGGGAACTTTTTCACAAGAAGCAGAATGCAAGGCATGATTTTGGATCTGGATTGTTAAACAAGACCAAAAATATCATGTGAAGTAATTTTCAAGTTGTGAACTTTTAATTTTGGTGTACAGCTATAAAAGTATTGGTTTTAGTCCAAATATTATCAAGTGCAAGCTGGGGAACCATAACATCAGTGCTCTGGAGATCAGTGATTGCCCTTAACTATAGCTAACTATGGTACAGTGTACAGTGCTATGGACTAAAAGTAGCTATGTACAAATTGTAGATTTTCAATTGAACATTGCAATATGGTTTATCATTGAAATCGTCAAATTGATGCCAACACTATCACTGCCCATATGTCATTCCTCTGTCAGTAAGCCCTAGCACTAATCCTTGGCCACAACTCTTTGTGAAGTCCAGCTTGGGGAATACAAAGGTCTCCTCATTTACCAGAAGCTCAACTACTTCACTCAACTCAGCTTGAAAGGCCCCCAACTCTTTTGGACCCAGGCATGTAACCAAGTAGCCTCAACCTGAAATGAAGCACAAAAGCTGAGTAAAGTTTACATGAAGCCACAATGCCACCTCATTCCTAACTTTGTTTGTCCACAGTACTCATGGACAACTCTAAAGGCCATCCTGTAAAGCCATGGCAATGCAAACCTTGATGTACAAAGAAAAAAATTAAAATACTCAGTGGGCTATTATGGTCACCCAAGACATCAAGGAAATGCGCAACAATTTCCAATTCCTATGTACAAAAGGCATCACAGTGATGTGCTTTGATATTCCTGACACGATTAACCAACTGAATATCAAATTATAGGTGGTTTACATTTAACTGAGATTAAAATGATAAGAACAAGAAAGAGAATGAAAGAACATGGCAAACAAAGTTCCACATTTCTTCTTAGTAATCAATCTATAGAAAGAAATATGGCATTAATATTTTGCATTTTTATTCTTGTTTATTAACGACCAAACATATTAATGTTCATTCTTTTGCCATGCTACTTCGGTCATTAAATGATTAGACTCTAAAGTAAGTTCAAAGATCAAATAGATAAAAATAAGCATGTTAACCTTAAGCAGTCCCATGATTATAATTTCATCGAAATACACTTAAAATGATCATAATTGTCCTCATTTTCTTTTTTATCTAAAGCCTAACTAACAGTTACTTACAAATTACTTACACAATTCAATATCATCTAGAGTAAACAGAACAGTTTTTTCTCTGATATGTAGTAAAAGCTAAAGGGGTCAGAGGAAGTAGGCCTAGAAATACTGAGGAACAGGTCAATGGTTAACAATAAAGCTTCACCCAAGTTTTTGCTTGTCCATTTAAAGGATGTAGCACCAACTGGGAAGTCTATCTTTTAGAATAATCAGTTCCTCAGCATGACATCTGTTGAGTGCAAGAGGTTACCACACAGAAAATAAATCTAGAATATTTCAGCATCCCATAGCACTACTTAAAAAATGCAACTAAGCACCAGAGAATATTTGTGTTCATTACAATCTACGGAGGAATTACCACTATCTACTAAGAATGTCCAATATTCAATAATTTACAACCCAGCCATCACATGTAGGTACCAAGATAAGCAGAAAAAAATCCAATTTTTAATCAATGTATGAATATCTTCCTTTTTCAGTTAAATTAACTGAATATAGATCAAATAGATAATAAGTTGATCAATGTACAATGATGGTTTTGAAAAGATTGATGGATTGTAATGAGTCCTTTGATACATTTTTATTTTAATCACAGCCAATTTAATTGCAGTAGGTCGCAAAGAGATATTGTTCTACTCAATTTTCTTTAATTCTAATTTACCATACAACAGCAAGCTCTACTTCATAGCTCTAATTGTCTTCACAGCTGTCCTAATCATTTTTTAAAGGTCAATATAAGGTTCCATAAACTTTCCATGTTGCATGGCAGCATCCAAGATACGTAATCATCGAGTTAAATAGTTAGATGTTAAAACTAATAAAGTAGCGTAATGAGTATGTATGTAATTTTAATGAGCAAACAAATGTCCTTATAGTCTATAAGGCATAAATACTTAATTATCTACTTCTAAATCAACCTCTTCATGGAGAATTGAACATGACATTTTTCATGCAAGAGGTATAAAATGCAGTTATATTTCAACAGTAACAAGGGGGTTTTAACCAAAGGTTATTTTTATACTTACAAAATAACAACTAGTAGTTCCTTTATTTGTACATTTTACTAAGACCCATTGTGTTTTCATTTATATTCCTTTTGCATTGCAGCAGCATTTCAACTATAATAAAAAGGTTTTAATTTTAAGAATGTTAATTGCAACCCTTTCCAATTTCACAAGGTGAATACAAAACATGACTAGGAAGACTTTAATTACAGTATAAAGTTCATAAGTGCAAATTACTTTTCATTAACATCAAAGGTGCATTATACAGATGTAAATTGTTGTGGAAGAAAAAGACTTGAGTTTTGTATTTTATGACCATACAACAATCTAGGGCATTTGTGTGATATAAACAAACTTCATCATTCAAATACAGAAGGCAGAAAAGTTATTGAAGTAACAGAAAATTAGATCTGTTTTTCAATAAAACATTTTCAATGGCATAGTTACTGAGGCATTAAACTGCTAGGTAGAACCATCTTCTTTCATGACTTCTTGCCAAGTACTACTAGTGTTGTGTAGCTAGTGTTGGTGCTAATTTTCTAACACAGCATTAAGTCATCCTCTTTTATACATTTGATGTGGTTAAACGTGAAGGATTGTGGCCTGTCATCTCGCATTATAACATAAAATGAATTTTATTTAAAATTAACTTGAAGTAGAATGAGGCATACACCTAAGACAACATTCTGCTTTTATTCACTCTACAAAAATAAGGTTTTCTCTTATTCAAAAACTATGCAGCACTCAAAGAACCAATAGCACAATATATTGTATTATTACTTATAAATACTAGAAAGGAAACCAGAAAAGTGTACTTTGGTTTCCTCTTTCTTTTATTGAGCATACCTTACTTGCTAAGGTTCAGAATAAAATTCAAATTATTAAAATAAAATCTACAATTTTTGATTAGTAGCACAATCTTGTAAAATCTGCACCTGTAGAAGTTGACTTTGAAAAACCAGAGGATCTACGTCAGATGGTGTAACGTTCATTCTGATTTCTCATGCACTAGGACTTCACAAACCAACAGACATAGATTTTATGTCACTTTTCTTTCTGAGAATTTTATATCCATCTGAGTAAATTTAAGTCCAAATATTATTGCATAAACAAAAGCATAATCTGAAGTACAACTGCACGTGTAACTGTTTTTCTGATAACAGATGTCAGCTCCATAACAACTTCAATCTGCAATAACGGATTCAGTGAATATTTGTTTGCTTCAGCAAATCTATAAACTGTGGGCTACAGAGAAGATTACTTTAAAAACACTTTCATAACGAGCAATGCAGTGTACATTCTGACAGTTGTGATTGAATCTCTTTCAAACATTTGTCTTTGCTTACCATAATAGATGTCAGTTGTTCTGAGGCAGTTCAAGTATGAGCTTCATATCAAGAATCAGACCTGACTCTTGCATTCCTAGAGATGTCATTCACTGAAGTTCTTTGTTGTTTAAAATCAAAGTTAGGCACATCAGCACCTGCAGCTTTCACATACTTTGGACAAAAACAACTCTTAATTTACTTGCATGGGACTGAAATATTTCATGTTGAGTTGTTACTGCTAAGGGGACTTACTGTCAAATAACAAAAAAGAACTTATGCCATTTTTGAGAAGACTTTTTTATTCCTGTAAAGAAAACATGGCACAAACAAACACCTTGCACAGCAGTAACGAGGATGTACTGCCAGACTGATGTCTTATTAAAAAGCTTGTGTCTGAAACATGTTAACTTGCTGACAGAATAAAAACTGTTCTCATGCGAAAATTTTCAGTTATAGAACAGTCTCCTCGGCTTTCACAATTAAAAAAAACAGCAGGAAATATAACGTGAAACGCAAACAAATTTAGCATTCTTATGTTCATCAAAAATCATCTGAATTTTCTACATCATTAAAATATTGTGCTGTGAGATTCCTTCAGGAATATGATTATATTCAGTGTTATGCTTTGATCACAGTTTTAAAATGAGACATTATAGATTTTTGTTGTGTAAATAACTTCACTCAGTAATATACAATGTTCAATATTATTTTATGATTTCTTTTATGAATGTATTCACATCTAGTCTGATGGCTATGTTTAAACCATACTACTAAACCGGGATGAATCTTTTACAAAAGTGATCAAATATGGTTATTGTCAATATTGCTTGTTTATAGATTGAATAGTTTAAAATGATGTTCTGTTTTATGGTAATGGTACATGAAACCAACCTAACTCAAATAATTTCAGTTGTCTGTGACAGTGATTGGTTTTTTGTGAACATCACCAATGCGTAACATAAAAAAGAAATCAAGTTATCGTTTTTACTTACGTCAGCTCTTACTGAGGTTCTGTATATGATGGATATGGATTTTCTTTGCTGTATTGTTCTTTGTCAGTCTTTGTAATGGGTTTAGGATACATGACAATGGTATAGTCAACCGTACAAACACTTGAAAAAGACGTGGATCAATAGTATATTTTGGTAATGTGCGAGAACAATGTTCTGCAAAGAAATAGGCACAGATTCACACAGGTGACTCAGCCTCTGACTTTTAAGTAGGATATCTGCAAAGAGCACCAGGTTTAATCACAGTATGCCCAGTTTGAAGCAGTGAGGGACGAAGGGTATGAATCAACCTGTATCTCTCTGTCACATCCCTAGCAGCAGATTAAATAGGAGCATTTAGGGAGACCAGCCAACAAATTACCCTACTTTGTCCTTTTTCTCATGGAATGATGCATGTGTATACTGAAGAGGGATGGAAGTAAAAGCATCAGCCTAAAACAGAGGCAAAGACAGCTGTTCCATTTTGCTGTGCTATCACATTGTTTACTAATCCAATTTATTAAAACCAGCCCATTTCTTTGACAGGTACCACTACAGATTTATAACAGTGATATGATATAATAATGAAATCTAATTTTGCTAAGTATAATAAAGCAAAATATAGCAAAAATTAGAAGGTAGATTTAAAAATAATATCCCATCAACACATATTTAGAAGCTGATTTTCCACTGCTGGTCTCAAATTGTTGATGAAAAGCAAGAGCAATGGAAAGGAATTATGAACCATTCCACCCCTGAAATTCCTCTTTGGCTTTTCCAGGGTCTACACCAGAGAAGATAGAGTATTGTAAATTACATGTGTCCTGCAGGTAGATATCCTCTATTAGTAAAAGGCAAAGAGGCAATCTTCTCCCCTGAAAACGTGGTGCTGTTAATTCCTGGGTTACACTAAAGGAGCAAGTGATTGATCTAGAAGATCAGGGTGGCATTATCATGATAGAGCTCTAGCTTTGTCAATTCAAACTTAAAAAAAAACTAATTCTGCTGATTAGGCCTTGTCGTAGAATGTTGTTAGTCATTCACACTTTGTGATGAATGCTCTGCTTAACGTTGTGCCAACTCTCACGTTTTTATGATAACTTTTACTGGAGGCAGTAAGAAAAAAACTATGAGACATCATTACAAACTTTGAGGCTTTTAACTAACCCTCACCTCACTAAGAATCCTTCACAATGTCTGGGAAAAGGACGATTCACAGCAACTACCTCTCAACCAGTTTTGAACAAGGAACACCTTAACTTTCATGTCCTTTCCAAATAATGAAATACTAATGAAGTAGGATCATTGTGGCAATGAAGAAAATGCAGGATCCAGTTTTTGTAGACAACAATCACAACACGTTACGTGATAATGGTTAGGTCAACTACTGCGAATATGTTGATTGAGGGATAAATATTGGTCAGAAAAGAGGTACAGCAGCAGCAATAGTGCAACTCCACATCGCCAATGTTGTATTTACTGTATGCACTTGTCAATATTAACGGCTGTCTAGGTTTATTCAACATATCATTTCATTTGCATGACATTGTCATCTTTTACTATAAATTCTGTGTCTTACGATCCTGCTCCACAGCTATCTGATGAAGGAGCAGCACTCTGAAAGCTAATACTTCCAAATAAACCTGTTGGACTAAGCTGGTGTTGTGTGATTTTTAACAATATGAACTGTGAGAAAGCATGTACATCTATACTTTTATAAAGAAGAATTACAGACAAGTCATAACAGCTATTTAAAAATGAACACTCTCTGGAACGATACATCTGTATTGATACAGAACAGGGGGCCCACTCAGTAAGTGGGCTCCGCTGAAGCCTCAGCTAAATATATGGATGGTAAACTTACAGACCTGTATATATGAATGATTAATTCCGATCTTTGTATGTAAAGAAAGGTGTGCCTATGAATGGCACCACCAATTGTACAGATCATCAAAATATTTTATGAATAAAGTATATTTTTGAAATAAAAAGAAATGTCTGTATTGATACTAAAGTCATGATAAAAAGCTTAAGATAAGAATACAAGAAATGAGGTAAAATGTATTTTCATCTCAAACATTATCTATCTGACAGTGGACTAAGTGTTGGATTTCTTGAGAGAATATTCTGCATAAATACTTTGTGATCCTCAAACATAATGGAGCAATCCATCAGCTAGTAATTGACTCCTGTCTGGCTTCCCTTCACAGAGACTGATTGGGGGTTTGGATTGGATTTACATGCAACACCTGGTAGAAACCACATGGGGAGGGAGTGCAATTTAAATTGAGAGGGTGGATTATATATCCCTTTCTGCAAAGCAGTGGCCTCCTCTTCAAATATTCACACCAAACTCTGATTAGTTCATAACGCCCAATGTGTTACTTTGACCTGAGGCCTGATCAGGGGAGAAGTATTGGCTTCCCTAACAGCAAAAAGTGCAGGACACAGCAGCCAGAGTCCCTGTCAGTTAAGTTACATTTACACTTCTTACAGACTTTCTTCTGGTCCAGGAGGAATGGAAGTGCCCGGATCCACAAAGAGGCCTTGGACTTCTCCAGGATTCCAATTTTGAAGACCTTCCTTTCGTGAGGGACTCTTCTCTTAGGTCTTGGGATTAAAATATAGCAAGTCACTGTACTATTCATCACTCCACTGCGTTCCCACTCTGGAGCTAGACTTTGGCTCCATGTCCCTCTTGTTGCACCCAATGTGTTAGGAATCATTTCATCATCTTTGGCTTCAAACATTCTTACAGTTATCAATCCAGTTTGTGTTCAGTTACCTCAGCATTGTAAAGCCATTTTCACATAAAGTTTCTTTTGATAAGGTACTATCTTCCACATAGCCATCAGTGGGGAGGAAGGGGAAGAAACTGTTCGAATCTCATCTCTCACTTGAAGCTTTTTACCTTCAAATTAATCAAGTGATTATCCATCAATTAACTGTATATTTATTTGTGGTCCCTAATATTTTACACTGTAGTCCCTCAGCATTGCACTTCGCTGAGACAGTAGCAGGGTGGTGTGATCTTGGATTATGGTTGTGCTATGTCTGAGGAAAGTTCCATGTAAAAAGAAGTGTGAAAGTATTCCACTGAAAATATTTTCATAGAATCCCTACAGTGTTGAAACAGGCCATTTGGCCCAACAGGTCCCTACCAAACTTCCGAAGAGTAACCTATTCCCCTACCCTACTACTTTACATTTCTTCTGCCTAATGCCCCTAACCTACGCATCCCTGAACACTGTGGGCAATTTAGCATGGCCAATTCACCTAACCTGCATATCTTTGGACTGTGGGAGGAAACCGGAGCACCCAAAGGAAACCCACGCAGACACAGGGAGAATGCACAAACTCCACACAGATAGTTACCTGAGGTTGAAATCAAATCTGGGTCCCTGGTTCTGTGAGGCTGCAATACTAACCACTGAGCCATTTTGCAACCAAAATCTTTTAACTATTGTTTCAACAACTTTGGGCCTTTGTAATCAGTGCATCCACGTGAAGAGTCCAAGAAAGCTTGTTGTAGATGACCACTCCCAGGAGCTTGACACTCTTTACTCATTCTACCTCTGTGCTGTTAATGTGTAGGGGGGCATGAGTAACACCCCACCAAAAGTCAATAATGAGTTCCTTGGTTTTGCAGGCATTGAGAACTAGGTTGTTCTCAATTTTTCCAGATCTTCCGCCTCCCGTCTGTAGCCTGTTTCGGCGACAGCTGAGATTTGACCGACTCTGGTGGTATCATCAACGAACTTGTAAATGGTATTAGTCTGGCATTTGGCAATGCAGTTATGGGTATACAGTGAGTAGAATAAGGGGCTGAGTATTCACCCCTGGGGGGCTCCAGTTTTGAGTGTTAGTGACGATGAAATATTGTCCCCAGTCTTCACTGATTGTGGCCTGTGGATCAGGAAACTGAGGATCCAGTTGCAGAGAGTGGGTAACTTATACCTGGAACTGAAATAAACTGTTCCTTTCTGTTTTTAACACATTACATGGAATTAAGTTTCTTACTGCAAAGAGTTCAGATGTTGCCAACTACCAGTGGGTTGTTTCCTTTTTACTTTTCCAATCAGGGAACCTCTAATCCCAGAATTCTCTTGCCCGGGAAGGTAACACTGTAGTCTTCTTCCCATACTCAAGAATATTTTCCCTGCTTAAGGTACAGTTTTAGCTGGGTTCTCTCATGTAGGGATTGGTTTGTTTAGTTGGCTGGATGATTAGTTTACAATGGAGAAAGTGAGGACTGCAGATGTTGGATATCAGAGTTCAAAAGTGTGGCACTGAAAAAGCACAGCAGGACAGGCAGCATCCGAGGAGCAGGAGAGTCAACATTTCGGACATAAGCCCTTCATCAGGAACTTCATCAGGGTATGCCAGAAACGTCAACTCTCTGCTCCTTGGATGCTGCCTGACCTGCTGTACTTTTCCAGCACCACACTTTTCGACTCGATTAGTTTGCAATGCGGAGTGACAGTCAATTCACACATTGGCTGAAGTTAAATGAAGATCCCACCTTCTCAACCTCACCCCTCACCTGAGACAGGGTTGCCTTCAGTTAAAACTCCCTGGCAATTTGAGAGAGAAGCCCTATGGTCCTCAGGGATTATGGTGACTTTATTGTCCCTTGCTGGTTATCTTTCTTGCTCTCTACTTCTGAGTTGAATATCAACTACACACAATCTAGAGACAAATTACTGCAGATGCTGGAATCGGAACTGAAAACAACAAATGCTGGAGATCACAGTAAGTCAGACAGCATCCATACTGAGAGCAAGCTAATGTTTTGAGTCTAGATGACTCTTCATCAGAGCCGAAGTGAAGTGCAGAGGGGACAGAATTTATGCTATAGTTTTGAGAGTGGTGTTGGGGTTGATGGAGACTTTCAAGTGTGGCAGGAGATACACCATTATTCTGCCATTCTCAAATTTCATCACTTAACCTGAACTATCAACATCTTTTCTCCACCAGCACCCTGTACCACTACTACCACATCCTACCCCACCCCTACCTACTATAACATAAATGCTGTCCCTTCCATACTTCACTTCAGTCATCTTGACTCGAAACGTTAACTTGCTGTTTCTCCATGGATGCTGTCTGACCTGCTGTGATCTCCAACATTTGTTGTTTTCACTGCAACTTTATCTGTCAGTCAAGAATCATAGAATCCCTACAGTGTGGAAATAGACCCTTTGGCGCAACAAGTCCACACTGACCCTCTGAAGAATAGCCCACCCACACCCATTCCCCTACCCTATTACTCTACATTTACCCCTGACGAATGCACCTAACCTACACATCCCCAGACAAAAAGGAAAATTTAGCTTAGCTAATTCACCAAACTGCACATCTTTGGATTGTGGGAGGAAACCCACACAGACACAGGGAGAATATGGAAACTCCACACAGACATTCATTTGAGGGTAGAATTGAACCCCAGTTGCTGGTGCTGTGAGGCAGCAGTGCTAACCACTGAGCCACCATGCCATCCCATATGCCTGGGTTTAAGAAACATATAATGTGATCTTAAAATGGCTTCTTTCCCACGTTAACAGGAAAGGCATTAACTTTATATCCAACCATAAAACCTAGTTAGGTATCCTTGATCTCAAATTCATTTCATCCTTAAAGTCAAGAAATAGCTTACAGTTTACAAGCTAGAGTCTACAACACCTTTCTGGGAATTTGGGAGACTTGGGGCATGATATTTACCCTTCCCTGGAGGTGATGAGAAGGGCAAGTAATTGGGGAATCAGTCCCTGAGAGGTGCTTCCCTCCTTTCCACCACCTCAGCATTTAGGTTTTGGGCAAGACAGTCCATGGGTGACTTTCTCAACCTACAGCTAACTAAGGCATTTAAGTGGTCAAATAATGGCTACTTCAGAATGTCAACCCACCACATAGCGTGAAGACATCTATTTGCCCCAATCTAAAGATAAGTCAGGGAAAGGGTGAACCTTTCAAAAACTAACCTGCCCTGATCTCCAATCCTTCTGCCTGTTCTCTCCCTGACCTCTATCACTCCAGATCACCCCCTAAAAGAGACTTATCTGCTCATTGTTGCAACTCATTATGGAACAGCACTTTGATGGTGAGGCTCCTGATTTCACGAGAAGCTCACTGGGTTGGCACTTAAGTATTTAATTAGTGCTTGATGCAATGAGCTGTCTTGGTTGTGAACATTGCTGGCTGGATCAGTATTTATTGTCCATTCCTAATCAGCGTTGAGAAGGGGGCAGTGACCTGCTTTCTAAATACTGCAGTCCACACACTGTAGGTAGACCCACAAGGTTGTTAGGGAAGGAGTCCTCACATTTTGACCCAGTGACACTGAAGGAATGGCACTATGTTTCTGAGTCAAATGGTGAATGACATAGTTGGTGTTCCAATTTATCTCCCACCTTTGTCCTTTTAGGTGGTAGTGGTCATGGGTTGGAAGATGCTAGTAAGGAGCCGTGGTAAAGTTATGCAGTGCATCTTGCAGATAGCACAAGTTGCTGCTACTGAGCAACAGTGAGAAAGGTGATGAATGTTTGGACATGGTACCAATCAAGTGAGCTGCTATGTCCTGAATGGTGTCAAGCTTCAAATGTTTTTGGAGTTGCAGTCATCTAGGCAAGGGGGGAGTGTTCCATAACACTCCTGACTTGTGCCTTGAAGATGGTAGACAGGTTTTGGGGAGCAAGGTGGTGAGGTATTTGTTGCAAAATTCTGAGACTCAACCAAATCTTGTAGCCACAGTATGTATATGGATTGTAATTGTCCTGTTCTGTGTATAGAGGATGTACCTGGGCACTTTTCCACATTGTTGAGTAAATGTCAATGTTGTAGCTGTACTGGAACAGCTTGATTCAGATTGAGGCAGTTTCTGGAACACATACCTTCAATACTATAGCTGGAATGTTGTCAAGGCCCATGCCTTTGCAGAATCCAGTGGCATCTTTATCATGTGTACTGAATCAAAGTGGCTGAAGACTGGCATCTGTGATGCTGGGGACCTCTAGAGTACTCCAGGATTGATCATCTATTGGCATTTCTGACTGAATATGTTTGCAAATATTTCAGCCTTATCTCTTGCACTGATGTACTCGACTCCCTCATCATTGAGGTTGAGATTGTTTGTGGAGCCTCCTACTCCAGTGAGTTGTTTAATTGTCCACCTGAGGCTCTCCATCTTTAAAGCCCCACAGCGATTGCATGGAGTTTATAATCCCAGCCTCAGGGTCTACTCATTGTAAATTTAGGAACTGCTGTCATTGTTCCCAAGTGTAAATATCTTGCAGCTCCCTCTGAATAAAACAATCTGAGACTTCCTCAGATCTCTAACAATTAAACCACTCAAGTGCATTGCAGCACAGCTCACAAGGCCCCTTTCATCTCCCTACACTTAAGCTACTGTCCCAAAATGCAATAATCTTATAAACAAAACGATAAAATCCTAAAATTCAATAATCTTACAAACTTGAAAATTGAAATGTTAGCTTAAATTGGCAGAGAACTAGGTTATTTGCTTAATCATTGTATTTTAAGTTCATCTTGACTGTACACTTCTTTAGGTTTCACTGTCATGGAAACCAGGCGAGAGAAATAATTACTTTTCGATAAATTGAGTTGTCTTAAACAAAGGACCTTGCCTGGTAATGTATGAAGCTGTATTTTCATTACATGTTGATTATCTGAGTTGCTTGTGTAAATACAGGTATCTGTTAATATGTGGGATCATTCGACATGTCTTCAGCGTACAATATCGCAGTTCATCAATTTAATAAGGGGGATGAAAAATTGGCAGGCTTCATGAACAGGCCTTGGCATAAATAAATGGAGAGATAAAGCTTGACTGGGATGGACAGTTGAATTGAATTGAATTGATTGTCACGTGTACCAAGGCACAGTGAAAAGCTTTGTCTTGCGAGCAGTACAGGCAGATCACATATTTAAGTAGCATAGATAGTAAATAATAGTTAAAAAGCGGCAAAAACAAAAATACAGGTATATGCGAATGTTAAGATTTTGTGAGTCCATTCAGTATTCTAAAAAAGGTTCGGGTCGAAACTGTTTCGAAACCAGCTGGTGTGTGTGTTCAGGCTTCTGTATCTTCTCCCCGATGGTAGAGGTTGTAGAAAAACTTTGCCAGGGTGGGATGGATCTTTAAGAATGCTGGCGGCCTTTCCTTGAGAGCGGGCCTGTAGATGGATTCTATAGATGGGAGGTTGCCCTTTGTGATTGTCCATTCTGAGTCCACCACTCTCTGTAACCACCTCTAATCTTGAATGGTACAGTTGCCAAACCAGGTAGTGATACATTCAGACAGAATGCTCTCTATGGCGCACCTATAAAATGTGGCAAGGGTATTCGCCATCATGCCAAATCTCCTCAGCTGTCTGAGGAAGAAGAGATGTTGTTGGGCCTTTGTAACCAGTGCATCCACATGTAGAGTCCAAGAAAGCTTATTGTGAATGACCACTCCCAGGAGCATGACATTCTCCACTCGTTCCACCTCTGTGCTGTAAATGTGTAGGGGGGAGGCATGAGTAACATTCCGCCGAAAGTCAATAATGAATTCCTTGGTTTTTGTAAGCTAGGTTGTTCTCAGTGCACCATTTTTCCAGGTCTTCCACCTTCGGTCTGTAGTCTGTTCCGTCGCCATCTGAGATTCAGCTGACTATGGTGGTGCCATCAACGAACTTGTAAATGGCATTCATCTGGTATTTGGTGACGCAGTCATGGATGCAGTGAGTACAGTAGGGGGCTGAGCACACACCTGTGGGGACTCCAGTGTTGAGTGTTAGTGGCGATAAAATATTGTCCCCAATCTTCACTGATTGTGGCCTGTGGGTCAGAAAACTGAGGATCCAGTTGCAGAGAGTGGAGTTTAGTCCAAGATCACTAAGTTTAGTAATCAGTCTCGAGGGATAATAGTGTTGAAGGCTAAACTGTAGTCAATGAGTAAGATTCTTATGTAGCTGTTCTTGGTGTCAAGAGGAGTGAAGGGCAAGTGATACGGCATCTAATTTGGATCTGTTGTTCCGATAAGCAAATTGGAGTGGGTCGAGAGTAGGGGTGAAGCTGGAGTTGATTAATGGCATGACAAGCCTTTCAAAGCACTTTGTGATCACTGAAGTTAGGGCCACAGGGTGGTAGCCATTGAGACATGCTGCATGAGCCTTCTTAGGCACAGGGATAGTTCAGAGCTGATAAGCAAAATATGAGATAAGAATATTGTCAAAATCAGTGCAAAAGTCTGAAAGAACAATGGCATCAAAGCCAGGTGGATAAGCAGGAAGCTGGAAGAACCCAGCAAGCCAGGCAGCATCAGGACGTGCAGAAGTCAATGCTTTGGAAGGGTCATACCTGAAAGGTTGGCTTCTCCATCTCCTGATGCTGCCTGGCTTACTGGGTTCTTCTAGCCTCCTGCTTGTCTACTTTGATTTCCAGTATCTGCAGTTTTTTTTAATCTTTACCAAAGCCAGGTGACCAACCTAAAGTGTAGAGAAAGAACTCGACACCCCTTAAGGTAATCTGAAAAAAGTAAATCTTACGAAGATCAAAAGGTCTCATCAATAATTTATCCAGCCATCCACCTCTGAGAAAGCCTATAAATAAGAGATTGCCGGATGGTCCACTGCAGGAGATAATGGAAAAGAGCTTTGCAAGAAAGTTCCAGTCAAACGTTTCAGACTCAGCTTGCCTGGTACCTGTTCCTTGCCAGTGTCTTACATTTTTGTTGTGTAACTAATAATGTTAACTGGTCCATTAGTGATAATTCACAATTAACTTTAAGTTTAACTCAGTCTATTCCTCAAAGGTTAATATTTTCACAGGATAAACTATAAAGTATATTATGATTTAAAGACATTTTGAATATTAATCTGTGATTCATTGTTTTTAATCTTTGAGGTACTGTTTCCGAGAAACATCAATAGGTTCCTCCAATTAGACGTGTCTTAATTTTATCTTCTACTCAGTTAATGATAAATAACTGTTAAAATTATAAATGAGTAGATCCCTTGTGACATTACTGATGAGCACACCTTACAATGTTTACAAAGTTTGCTCAGTGGTGAGCACTGCTGCCTCACAGCACCAGGCACCTGAATTCAATTCCATCTTCAGGCGACTGTCTGTGTGTGGAGTTTGCACATTCTCCCTGTGTCTGCGTGGGTTTACTCTGGTTTGTTCCCACAGTTCAAAGATATGCAGGTTAGGTGGATCGACCAAGCTTAATTGCCCTTAGTGCTCAGGCTAAGTGGGTTAGTCATGGGAAATGCAGGAAAAGGATAGGGGGTGTGATGCTCTTTGGAGGGTCAGTGTGGACTCGATAGGCCAAATGGCCTGTTTCCACTTGTGGGGATTCTAAGTAACGTGAGTTCTGATATTTCCTAAATCCCATTGAAATTGAAACACAACAACTCCGCTGAAACAAGAAATCACATGACTGGCTCAAGGTAAAAGATTTGAGCTATTTTAATTAAGCTTCATGGTACAGCAAATACCATAGCTGCTGCTTTACAAAGTTTGCTTAAGACACAAAGCTCTGCTTCTCTCCCCAAAATCTCTTCTAGTTATTTACATGGTAAAACCATTATTAGCTTTTCTAGTTTTCATTACTAGGCTACAGTGTATGATTAGGACACAAATAGAATATTTGTATCTTCTTCCCTCACTAATATATTACAATATTCTTTCTCAGTAATTACGATGTTTTCTTTCTTTAATTCCCACTTTACTGAAATAGAAAACAATCAAGCAGGAACTTTTCCCAATAACATGCACCTGAACACTTGCCTTGGTCTGACAGCATCCAAAGCAATACAGTCTGTCCATAATATTACTTAACATCATACATTGTCTAAAATTCCATAAAAAAATATTCCTTGCTCATTTTATTATTTGCTTCTTCCACTCGGTACCTTTATAAATGCCTATTTGAAGATAGCTTCTGAAAGGAATTTCTAATAATAAATAATTCTATGGAAAGTGATTCTGTACTTTGGAACTCTTTGTTAGAACACTTCTTAATTGAGTGCATGATATAAATGTTTATTTGAATCAATATAGAAACTCAAAGTCAAACCAAAGTGATCTGAGCATTTGATTTGTTGGTTTTGTTGTATGGGATTTAGGTAACACTAATTTAGGAATTTAATTTTTTAAAAATGACTGCTGCTATTTTTATTAATTTCTATGTACCCAGCAAATGCCATTATCATTATAAGTATGCTGATGTCGCATAGCTCAATCACCCTTCATTTCACCTATTTTAATATTGTAACAATCTATCAAAGCATGACTCATCATTTGCCTTCCTAATTGCTTGCTTTACCTGCATTACTTAAAAATTTTATAATCTTTTAACAAAAAAAGGGATATGAAGGCAATTAGCCAATTGTGTTTTACCTCAGTCTTGCCTCAGCACCAAAGCTTTGGTGGGATTATATCTGGAATATTGTGTGCAGTTTTTCTCTATATTTAAGGAAGGATACACTTGCCTTGGAATCATTTCACGTCTATCAACAAAGAGAAGAGATTGTGACTAGTTATTGAATGTGCAGACGAAGCTACTGGGAAGTTTGAAGTTCGGGATTAAATGCTTAACATGTTTCCCAGGAAATGAGACTCATAAATTGAGGATGGGATCAAGGAAATGAAAGTAAGAAATCACATTACAAATTCTAATAGTGAGTCTGAGTGTGACTCCTACATTAGAAAACAATCATGTTTAGAAGAAAATGTCTCCAGCTGCCTGAGAGGGAGATCTTTCAGCAATAGTCCCAAAAGATATTGATATACTGCAGCTTGAATAAATGACACAATGAAAGGTGGGCTATATAGCAATTTAAAGATAAGGCGACAAGCAGAAATCGTCCGAAGACCGAAGACCGTGAAGTTTTAGTGGTAGCCAATAAATTAGTGGATAAACTAATAAGAGAGATAAAACAAAAGGAATCATATTGTATACGAGGTATTTGAAGTTTACTGTAAAATACCAAATAGGAGACAGACAGTCAAGTTTCATTGATGAATTTGTATAGGAGAACGTCCTTGCAGGTTGATCTTATGATGCTAAAGCAATGCTAAGGGCTTGGGTTTTAAAAGTGACTGGGTGATACAGACATTAGACTGGACTGGACTGTCCCACAATGGGGAAAATAATTCTGAAAGCATCTTTCCCTCGATTAGTCACATATTGATGGGAGTGTGGATCAGTTGATATAAAAGGGTGAAATGTTTCTACAACTGCCCAGGGAGTTGAGTAATGCAGAAGGGAAACTATGAAAAGTAAATAAATGTATTTATTGTGGAAATGACACCTTGACAGTGTGGCATTTCTTCAGTATGATTTGTTTTGTTGAAAGTAGGCGTTGTTCAACTAAATTGATTGCACATGTTTTATTAGTATACAAAAGGAAATATTTCAGCTCTCTTCATGATGCTTGGTCAAGTCTTCTTATGTGGTGGTTTTATGGAATTTGAAAAATTACTAACACAATTAAAATGGAATTTAAAAATGAAGTCAGACTTCATGTGAATTTTAACATAATGATTTAACTATTAAACAGAATATGTCTGGAGTAATTTTGAATAAGAAATCCCATTCTGTTAGACTATCACAAAAAGTCAATGAAACAGCAGAGCAGTTGCAAGGCTTCCATGGTCAATGGCATTGGTTTTGCACTCAAGACAAGATAAATTCTGATTTTATTGCATTGGAAATGAGTGTTATGATGAAACACATTAAATGTGAGCATGTTTTAAGGGCAAATAAAACATTTTAAAGAAAATTAAGAGAAATGTGTAATGAAGATTCTATTCTCGGGAGAAATAATTATTTTTAATAATAATGATGTGGAGGTGCCAGTGTTGGGCTGAGATGGATGTCAGAAGCCACACAATATCTGATGAAGGAGCAGCACTCCAAGAGCTTGTGATTTCAAATAAACCTGTTGGACTCTAACCTGGTGTCATGTGGCTTCTGATTTTTAATGATGTTTCACATTCTCATGGCCATTCAATTGCAGTAGGATTCAAAATACTTTTGATGAGTGAAAATAAGAAGCTAGGAAAGTAAAAAGTGTTGTTAAAGTACTTTAACTGCAGAAACAATGGCTTTTAAGGAAGCAGCTAATGTGAAATTCTAATTGTCAAATATTTTAAGAAAAATCCTTTATAAGCAGTGTACCGAAAATATCTTGATCAATTCTTTCACAGGATGATGGATTATTTCAGTATTTGCTGCCCATCTCTAATTGTACTTGAAAGGGTGGTGGCTATACACATTATCATTCCTGTAAGATAACATTGAATTAACATATGACTAAGTGAAAATGGATTGACCTTGTTAGCATAAAATGAAATGTTAGAGAAAATGGAAATCCTGAAGATCAAATGGGTTGATGCAAGTCATCAATCATCTAATTGGTTAACATGAAGGAGTGCTTGTATCAAAAGATTACCTGGAGTCTTGGAAGTGAGCATGTTATATGTAATGCTTTGTTTTATAAGTTCATAAGAGCAGAATTAGGCCATTCGGCCCGTCGAGTCAGCTCCGCCACTCGTTCATGGCTGATATGCTCCTCACCCTCATTTTCTAGCCTTCCCTCCATGTCTCTTCAATCCATTACCAATTAAAAATCGGTCTAACTCCTCCTTAAACTTATTCAATGTCCCAACATCCACCACACTTTGGGTAAGCAAATTCCGCACATTCGTAACCCTGTGGAAGAATCAGTTTCTCCTCAACTCTATTTTAATTTTGCTACCCCTTATCCTAAGACTATAAATGCTCATCCTAGAATGCCTCACAAGAGGAAGCAGCTGCTCCACATCTATTTTATCCACACCATTTAACATCTTTAACACTGCGACTTCCCCTCATTCTTCTAAATTCCAGAAAGTATATGTCAAAAATATTCAATCTCTCTTCATACAACAAACCCCTCATCTCTGAGATGAATCGAGTGAACATCCTCTGAACTGCCTCCAATGCCACTACATCTTTCCTCAAATAAGGGGACCAAAACTAAGCATGATACTCCAGGGGCAGTCTCACCAATGCAAAAATAGTTGCAAAAATACTTCCTGACCTTTATATTGTCAAGAGAAAGAAGACGACTTCTGTTAGGATGAGACGAGAAGACTCAGCTAGGGCACTTGAGAGTTACAAGCTAGCCTGGAAAGACCTAAATAGAGAATTAAGACGTGCCAGGAAGGGATATGAGGAATTGGCAGATTGAATCAAGGAAAACCCTAAAGCTTTCTATAGGTATATCAGGAATAAAAGAATGACCAGGGTAAGATTGGGGCCAATCAACGTCAGTAGCAGGAAGTTGTACATCTAGTCCGAGGAGATAGGAGAATATGTTTTGTCAGTATTCACACTGTAAAAAGACAATGTTGTTGAGAAGAATACTGAGATACAGGCTACTAGACTAGACGGGATTGAGGTTCACAAGGAGAAGGTGTTAGCAATTCTGGAAAATGTGAAAATAGATAAGTCCCCTGGGCCAGATGGGATTTATCCTAGGATTCTCTAGGAAGCCAGGGAGGAGATCGCAAAGCCTTTGGCTTTGATCTTTATGTCGCCATTGTCTACAGGAATAGTGCCAGAAGACTGGAAAATACCAAATGTTGTCCCCTCATTCAAGAAGGGGAGTAGAGACAGCCCTGGTAATTATAGACCAGTGAGCCTTACCTTTGTTGTGGGTAGAGCATTGGAAAAGGTTATAAGAGGTAGGATTTATAATCATCTAGAAAGGAATAAGTTGATCAGGGATAGTCGACACAGTTTTGTGAAGAGTAGGTCGTGCCTCACAAACCTTATTGAGTTCTTTGAAGAGGTGACCTAATAGGTAGATGAGGGAAAAGCGGTTGATGTGGTGTATATGGATTTCAGTCAGGCGTTTCATAAGGTTCCCTGCGGTAGGTTATTGCACAAAATACTAAGGCATGAGATTGAGGGTGATTTAGTGGTTTGGATCAGAAGTTGGCTGGCTGAAAGAAGATAGAGGGTGGTGGTTGATGGGAAATGTTCATCCTGGAGTTCAGTTATTGCTGATGTACAGCAGGTTTTAGGGCCACTACCGCTTGTCATTTTTATAAATGACCTGGATGTGGGTTTTTGAATGGTGGGTTAGTAAATTTGTGGACGACACTAAAGTCGGTGGAAATGTAGATAGTACCAAAGGATGTTGCAGGTTAGAGAGGGTCATTGATAAGCTGGAGAGCTGGGCTGAGAGGTGGCAAATGGAGTTTAATGTGGAAAAGTGTGAGGAGATTCACTTTAGAAGGAGTAACAGGAATGCAGAGTATTAGGCGAATGGTAAGATTCTTTGCAGTGTAGGTGAGCAGAGAGATCTTGGTGTTTATGTACATAGATCCCTGTAGTTGCCACCCAGGTTGATAGGGTTTTTAAAAGACATATGGTGTGTTAGCGCTTATTGGTTGAGGGATTAAGTTTCAGAGCCATGAGGTCATGTTGCAGCTGTACAAAATTCTGGTGTGGTCACACTTGGAGTATTGCATCCAGTTCTGGTCACTGCATTATAGGAAGGATATGGAATCTTTTGAAAGGTTCAAAGGGGATTTACCAGGATGTTGCCTGGTATGGAGGGAAGGTCTTATTAAGAAAGGCTGAGGGACTTGAGACTGTTTTTATTCAAAAGAAGAAGGTTGAGAGGTGACTTAATTGAGACATATAAGATAATCACAGGGTTAGATAGGGTAGTCAGTGAGAGCATTTTTCCATGGATGGTGATGGCTAGCATGAGGGGACAATTTAAATTAAGAGGTGATAGCTTTAAGACAGATGTCAAAGATAGTTTCTTCAATCAGATTAGTAGGGGCATGGAACACACTGTCTGCAACAATAATAGACTCGCCAACTTTAAAGGCATTTAAATGGTCATTGGATAATCATATGGATGAAAATGGAATAATATAGGTTAGATAGGCTCAGATTGGTTCCACAGGTCAGTGTAACATCAAGGGCTGAAGGGCCTGTACTGCGCTATAATGCTCTATGTTCTATATTCTATTCCCTTAGCTATAAGAGCCAATATTCCATTCACTTTTTTTATTGTCTGCTGTACCTGTATGCTAGTTTTCTGTGACTCATGATCGAGTACACCTAGATCCCTCTGCACCAGAGCACCCTGAAGTCTCGCCCATTAAGATAACAGGTTGCCTTTCCATTTTTTTCGGCCCAAATGCATGACCTCACACTTATCCATGTTAAACTCCATCTGCCACATTTTGGTCCACTCTCCTAACCAATCTATATCCATTTGTAAGGTTCTTATTTCTGCACTGCAATTCACCACCCTGCTTATTTTTGAGTCATCCGCAAATTTAGTTTTGAACTGCTGTTTGTGAACAGCATTTATTGCATTTCTTTTAAAGAAAAACAAAAGAGAAAATCTGTTAATAGTAATCATTAAGGTTAAGTGTTGAGTTGACCTGATTGGATAATCACTTACGGAAATAAAAATAAACATTGATACCAGTCGTGGGTTGTAGACTGAGAAGCTACCTATTTGTAATGTTTCCTTTTGTGAATAACTATAAAACTGAGTTAAGATTGAATGCTGGTATTCCAGTTCACCAACAGCCTCTAAGAATGTTAACAAAAGCATCTCCCATTTATGATGTGAAGGCTGCTTAAGTACTACAGCCTCGGTGCAACTGGTGCTATCCTTACAGTTTAGGGCGTCTTGCTGAGGTGCAGTCACTTAACAGTACGGTCAGCATTGGCACCATGCTGCCATTATGTATATTAATGTGGAGTGCAACATTCATACGTTGCCTGCAGTGGAAGCATCAAGCAAATGCAATTCCTGTATTACATCGCTGTGTAGTTTTAGTCTCCAGGAGTTCCACAGAGAAAGGGCAGGCTTTCCAGCTGCAACAAAATTGGCAGAAATTTAGTAACATGGTTAGCTATCCTTCCTCTGTGCTTTTTTAAAAACTGGTTTTACCAGATAGTATTAAAATTAATGGAGGTCTAACCTCTCATATCTACTCAGGCCAAGCCCCCCTGTACATCTATGCATTCCTGAAGCAGCATGACAGAATGATTTCACAAGTGACAAAAAAAACGCACTACAACTCAGACATAAATAATAATTTAACAATACTTATTACCTGGAAATCCACCATAATGATCTATGTATTGCTGAATTTTGCAGCCTGCTTCATTTTGGTACTCTTTGTCCAAAATAATTGTAGAAGTTTTTGTAACATTTTATTTAATTATAGGCCTAACATTGCCTTAAACATTATTTTTAGTAACTACAAGGGCAGAATTTTCCAATATTATTTTTAAACGTTGGAGTTTGTATGTTAGATAGTGACCAACACGTTGCCCCCACCATCGGGATAACTCACCCAATCACTTGCCAATCACCTTGAACAATATACTTATAATGCTTGACTGATTACAACTGTCTGCAATTCTGATTATAGTAAAATCCCTGGATGAAAATCAGACAAACCCCTCAACCAACAGTGGTGGTATCTGATGAAGAGTTTATGCTCGAAACATTGACTCTCCTGCTCCTCGCATGCTCCCTAACCAGCTGTGCATTTTCCAGCACCACACGTTTTGACTCTGATCTCCAGCATCTGCAGTCCTCACTTTCTCCGAGTGGTGGTACCTCTGACTGACCACAGTCCCCTTTAACTTTCAGACATGGCCATTCAGTTGAGGCACATGAAATGTGTTTGCAGCATAAGGTGCTCATATATACTCTAAGTGAGACATTGGTGTCCCTCGGTGCCATACAGCAATATGTCCACCTTCTTGATGGTGCCATGCTCTGAATTGTGCCAAAATGCTTGCCGTTCTGTTGTCGCTATATAACTTGGATGAGACTGTATGAAGAATGGTTAGTAGGTTTACAGATGACACCAAAATTGGTGGTATCATAGACAGTGAAAAAGATTACAAAGGAATCTTGATCAATTAGGCCAATGGGCTGAGAAGTGGCAATGGAGTGTTAATTTAGATAAATATGAGATGTTACATTTTGGCAAGATGAACAAAGACAGGACTTACACAGTTAGTGGCAGTGCCATGGATAGTGCTGTAGAACAGAGAACCAAGTGTTCAGGTACATAGTTCATTGAAAGCTGTGTCACAGGTGGACAGAGTGGTAAAGAAGGTGTTTGACATGCTTACCTTCATTGCTCAGACTATGGAGTTTAGGAGTTGGGATATAATGTTGTAGTTGTACAAGAAATTGGTAAGGCCACCTTTGGAGAACTGTTACAATTCTGGTTGCCCTGCTATAGGAATTGGAGAGGGTGCAGAAAAGATTTACAAGGATGTTGCCGGGACTTGAGGGTTTGAGTTATAAGGAGAGGCTGGATAGGTTGGGACTTTTTTCACTGGAGCATAGGAGGTTGTGGGATGACCTGAGAGAGTTTTATAAAATCATGAGGGGAATAGATAAGTTAAGTATCAAAGGTCTTTTCCCCAGGTTTCAGAGTCAAAACTAGAGGGCATACTTTTAAAATGAGAGGAAAAAAATTTAGAAAGGACCTGAGGGACAATTTTTTCGCACAGATGGTGGTTCAGAAGTGGAATGAACCAGAGGAAGTGGTAGAGGCAGATACAGTTATAATATTTAAAAACATTTGGACAGCTCTATGAATAGGAAAGGTTTGGCAGGTTATGGGCCAAATGGGATTAGTTTAATTTGGGAAACTTGGTTGGCATGGATGAATTGGACTGAAGGCTGAGATGATGCTGCTGACCCAAACGTTTCTGGCTCACAGTGTCAGAAATACAGCACAGCTGGGTTTTAAATATGGTACCAGCAGTGTTAGTGCTGCAAAGTCCCGCAGTGGTGAGCACTTGCACCCCTCTGCCACATAATTCCATGAAACAAGTGCCAAAGAGGCCAGTCACATAATTAACAAGATAAAGGGAAGATTGAGAGAGATAAGTCAACATGAGCCAGTGCAGACCACCCTCCATGAATATCATTCAAACAAACTTTGCCAATATATGGGAAAATTCAGTGCAAACAGTTCATTATGACAGTATTTTGGCTTCAGGTCACTTATGGCTATCATTAAAAAGAGAGCTATCCTTCAATAACATCTAATAATTAAAGTGCTTTACGCGTGTATTTGCTTTTAGTGATCTGTTTTAAATTATCTTTAGTGCTTATGAAATTCTCAGAGAATAATATCAATGAAATAAAAGATTTTAATTTCCACTGTGTTATACATCTGTTCTATTAAGTTACTTAAGCCTAACTAAGGATTTTTCATGAAAATGTCTCATTAACAGCTTATGCCTAAACATAGATTAGATTTGTTAGCTTTGTTTCAGTAAGAATTCCATCTGAAGTACCATCCATGTTTGATAAAAAGGTTTCAGCAAAAATATTCAAAATACATAAAGCTGATAACTAACAAATGTGCACTTGAAACATGACTTGACAGAACCGAGAATGTGTGTGCTATAATAAGCACTTTTCAATAATCACAATGGCCTGGTGAAAAGAGAGAATGAAATTTTATGGTCTTGATCTGGTTTAACATCCAATTAATACAAATTATTCTATATCTTTCTTCAAACTTCATACAACATCTTCATACAATATACAAAATCTGAAACAAGATTTGCTGCCAATTTATAAAAGAGCACACAATTTGTAAGAAATAGACTTAAACATTGGTGGTTATGATGATCTGCTTCTTACAGGAATATATTGCAATTTTCCTTTTATAGGTTACAATAAGTGTTTAAGCAGAACATTGCAGTTTTAACAGAGACTCTCTTTTTATAGGTATACTGTTATAATTATGAGACTTAAACCATTTTGGGTTTGTAGCTTTAAATTCAGAGTATATGAAGGAGTCATGTGATCTTTTCTGTTGTCTACTCGACAATAAACTTGAGCAGTTGGTTAGAGATCAAAGGAAGGCTTTGACTGGTTCACTGAGAAGATGGTGCAAGGTATTCATGCTTGGACACAATGGCAGTAACTTGAGTTCACAATGAGTTGATTCTGCATTTTCCAATATCTCAAAGGTTGATATCAGTTGTAAACAGTTGTGCTGTAAATGGTTAATTTATTTTTGATATAAAATAAAGTTGTGTTTAATGATCACTAATTAACATGTCTCCCTGAATATAAGGTTAATGTGTTTCACATTGTCATGGGGAAAGAGGGCTGACAGCATCATTTTTGAAATCAGGCTATAGGCCTCCCTATAAGTCAATTAGTATCACACAATATCAGAAGTGCAATGTAGTCAGCAGAGACAAAGACTGGTTGGCTTTCTGCTTTACCATAGCTGGAGATTTATAGTCAAGAATACTCACTTTGCAGCTTTCCAAGGATTCCAAGAAATTCAGAGATTCATCCAGACTTGGCTGTTGAGAAGGTTGTGGGTTGTTGAGAGGGGAGAATCAATAGACATTTTTTGCTGGGAGATACAAGGAACTTTTTGAACACTAAGGACAGAGCCTGGAGATAAAACTACAACTCTGAAATGGGATGCAGGAATCTATTGAAAATGGAGCAATTGTGGAATACTTGCTATAATTTCACAAAGAGTGTAATGTGTGATACGCACAAAGGAAATATCCATCTTTGTAATTTAAATTATCAGTTATCCACAAAAAGAAAATAGCTTTAGTTAACAGGGTTTTAAATCATTTATTAGTGTAAAAGTCTTAAACCATGAATCTTGACATGCCATTTTTCAGCTATTAACTAGAAGTTCAAATTTACTCTTAAAAATTATGGTCTAGACAGAGATTATAACAGGACATATTTTTGAGTTTGTAGGATGTATCTTTCATATGGAAACAGATACATTTCCATCGGCAAAACCCAGTCGAAGCAACAGCATAATAGCTCTGACATTGATGATTAGCATAAATTTCCTGACAGATATTTGTTATTCTTTAGAACATATGATATATTTTTCAATTAATAAAGACTTATATTTCAATATTTGTCCCATTACTTGAAAAAATTCTAGGTATTTGGAGAAAATAATATTGAAGGTGAGATTGATAAAATCATAGAACTAGGTCTGATTGAATTTCAATATTTTCTCCAGTGACAGATTATTAAGAAATAAAATAATACACTATTTCACATTTAGTTTTATGGTATAGGCTTGGTTGAAAATGTTGTTCCACATAGCATTGATATTTTATGTCTGGGAGTCTCAAAAGTCATATTCATGCACACAAAAGAGAACTTAATGATTAGTGACAGCAAACAATGTTCTACAATTAATTGAACAGCATGCTTCCACTTCTATCCATAGCCAGAACTCCATAAAATAAACAGAATATCTCCCCCGTGACTTTAAGTTTTGGCATCCTATAGCTTATGTCACTGACCGGAGTCACCACTATGTTAATTTTAACAGCAATCGTTTTACAGAAATGAAGGATATGAGAGAACTCCTCTCCCAGTGAACTGATTACACATGAGCATGAATAAAAATTTTGCAGTGAGCGCATACAAGGGCAGCTTTCCTTATTGTGGATCATGTCAGTAACTTAAATTCAACATTGGATTTTAAAAATATTGCTGCTGAACACAATCCTTTTTCAAAGGATAGACTGTTCTACTTATATCAAGATGGGTAACTTCACTGACTGGCTATTAGCACTATTTTCTCATTTTGATTAAAAAGATGTCAGCATCCAAAAGTTTTGATCTCATTATCATACCTAGCTGCACAGTAAACTTTAATTTAATCCAAACCGACAATATGCTTTAATAATAACCTTAGAGGACCACAAATGTTAATTTTACATATCTTTCCTATTGACAAACTAGTACGAAGATGTGTCAAACTACAAAAAGAATTTAAAAAGACTTCTCAGAGAACTCTAAACTGATTTAAAGCACTTTTGAAATGCAGTCACTCTTTAACAGTGTAATAAGTAGATAAGCTGCATTGGTGATATTGATCGAGGGATAAACATTGGCCAGGACTTAAAATTACCTCACCCTGCTCCTCCTCAAATAGAATTATTTTGCACCCATTTGAGCAGGTAAATTGTGTCTCGGTCGAATATTTCATCAGATGCCAAAAATGAAAGGGAAGCAATCTAATCTACTTTATCATTAATTCACAAATATCAACAACATTATGGATACTCATAATTTCTAACAAATTTCATGCAATTTTTGATTTATGCAATATCTTTCACTGCCAACGAAATATGTTAGAAATGAAGTTACCATTATAATGTGGAAATGCAACAACAATTTGACAATTTCCAAAAAAAAAAGCTTAAGTAACTTGACAGAGGCCAGTATCCCATTGCCAAGTAACCCTTTACTTTCACGTGGGGAGTCCTTGACACTGATATAGATTCCTCATAACCAACTGTCAGAGTTAACAGAACCTCTGAGCCTCCTATTTATATTTGTCTCCCTGATTGGGGCTGTTAATCTGGTCCAATCAGGGAACTCATATTCTATGAGGTCCACCTGGTCTACTTTATTACAACCACTACATCTCTCCCCCGAGGATTCTGAGGACATGGGTTGGTTCTTTCTCTTGTAGCTCCTCCTGGGACAATTTAGCACCAGGTAAGATTTCTCCAACTCTGCCTCTGATATGGGCAATGTATAATGTGCAGTAGCTCACCTCTTCTGCCTGGAGGATTTCGGAAGAAATTAATTCTCCTCTTCAGGTGGAAATGGTGTTGAGTTGGCAACATCCTCCATGCCCATCTCAGATTCCGAGCTATCTTCAATGTTTTATGGACAGAGAGAACCCATGGGTTACGGAACAGTTAGATAGGCAGTCAAAGGAGCCCAACATGTTTTGCTCCCACATTGTTTGCGAATTTGCAGCTTTCATATGGTCCACGTGGTTGTTTAGGACCGTCACACCTACCTGAACTTTATACGTCATTGCACCTGACCTCGCATCAACCATGCCTCTAAGCCATGCCTTTAACCCATGTAGCCACTTGGATACAGAATTGGCTCAAAGGTAGATTAGATTACTTACAGTGTGGAAACAGGCCCTTCGGCCCAACAAGTCCACACCGACCCTCCGAAGAGCAACCTACCCAGACCCATTCCCCTACACCTAACACTATTGGCAATTTAGCATGGCCAATTCACCTAACCTGCACATTTTTGGACTGTAGGAGGAAACCGGAGCATCCGGAGGAAACCCACGCAGACACGGGGAGAACATGCAAACTCCACACAGACAATTGCCTGAGGCGGGAATTGAACCCCGGTCTCTGGCGCTGTGAGGCAGCAGTGCTAACCACTGTGCCACCGTGCCGCCCAAGACAGAGGGTGGTGATGGATGGTTACTCTTCAGACTGGAGGCCTGTGACCAGTGGAGTGCCACAAGATTGGTGCTGGGTTCACTACTTTCCGTCATTTATATAATTGATTTGGATGTGAGCATAAGAGGTTTAGTTAGTAAGTTTGTGGATGACACCAAAATTGGAGGTGTAGTGGACAGTGAAGAAGGTTACCTCAGATTACAACGGGATCTTGACCAGATGAGCCAATGGGCTGAGAAGTGGCAGATGGAGTTTAATTCAGATAAATGCGAGGTGCTGCATTTTGGGAAAGCAAATCTTAGCAGGACTTATGCACTTAATGGTAAGGTCCTGGGGAGTGTTGCTGAACAAAGAGACCTTGGAGTGCAGGTTCATAGCTCCTTGAAAGTGGAGTCACATTTAAATAGGATAGTGCAGAAGGTGTTTGGTATGCTTTCCTTTATTGGTCAGAGTATTGAGTAAAAGAGTTGGGAGGTCATGTTGTGGCTGTACAAGACATTGGTTAGGCCACGTTTGGAAACTTGTGTGCAAATCGGGTCTCCTTCCTATTGGAAGGATGTTGTGAAACTTGAAAGGGTTCAGAAAAGATTTACAAGGATGTTGCCAGGGTTAGAGGATTTGAGCTATAGGGAGAAGTTGAATGGGCTGGGGCTGTTTTCCCTGGAGTGTCGGAGGCTGAGGGGTGACCTCATGGAGGTTTACAAAATCATGAGGGGCATGGATAGGATAAATAGACAAAGTCTCTTTCTTGGGGTGGGGGAGTCCAGAACTAGAGGACACAGGTTTAGGGTGAGAAGGGAAAGAAACTTAAGGGGTAGCTTTTTTCATGCAGAGGGTGGTGCATGTATGGAATGAACTGCCAGAGGAAGAGGTGGAGGCTGGTATGATTGCAACATTTAAAAGTCATTTGGATGGGGATATGAATAGGAAGGGTTTGGAAGGATATGGTTCGGGTGCTGGCAGGTGGGACTAGTTTGGGTTGGGATACCTATAGATGAGTTGGACCGAAGGGTCTATTTCCATGCTGTACATCTCTATGACTCCATGCATGGCTGTTCCCATGGTTCCAACACCAAACTTCATCTTCTGAAGTAAACACTCTCTCTTGCTTGGAGGAGTCTCGTGTCTGGCGTTGGCATTCCTGCTGCAATTTTTGCACTCTTAACTCACCTCCCCCGATCCCCGCCCTGGTCAGATTGAACCCAGTGCGGAATCTTCTCATGAGCAACTCTGTTGGAGCATGAGGGGTGGTCCTATAGTCAAATAGGAACTGGGACAGTTAGGTATCTAGTGAAGCTGTAGACGGTTTCTTTAAGGTGGTAAAAACAATGACTGCAGATGCTGGAAACCAGATTCTGGATCACTGGTGCTGGAAGAGCACAGCAATTCAGGCAGCATCCGAGGACAGGCAAAATCGACGTTTCGGGCAAAAGCCCTTCAACAGGAATAAAGGCAGAGAGCCTGAAGTGTGGAGAGATAAGCTAGAGGAGGGTGGGGGTGGGGAGAGAGTAGCATAGAGTACAATAGGTCAGTGGGGAAGGAGATGAAGGTGATAGGTCAGGGAGGAGAGGGTGGAGTGGATAGGTGGAAAAGGAGCTGGGCAGGTCGGACAAGTCCGGACAAGTCAGGGGATCGTGTTGCTGGAGGTTAGAAACTAGGATGAGGTGGGGGAAGGGGAAATGAGGAAACTGTTGAAATCCACATTGATGCCCTGGGGTTGAAGTGTTCCGAGGCGGAAGATGAGGCGTTCTTCTTCCATGCGTCTGGTGGTGAGGGAGCGGCGGTGGAGGAGGCCCAGCACCTCCATATCCTCGGCAGAGTGGGAGGGGGAGTTGAAATGTTGAGCCACGGGGCGATTTGGTTGATTGGTGCGGGTGTCTCGGAGATGTTCCCTAAAGCGCTCTGCTAGGAGGCGCCCAGTCTCCCCAATGTAGAGGAGACCGCATCGGGAGCAACGGATACAATAAATGATATTAGTGGATGTGCAGGTAAAACTTTGATGGATGTGGAAGGCTCCTTTAGGGCCTTGGATGGAGGTGAGGGAGGAGGTGTGGGCACAGGTTTTACAGTTCCTGCGGTGGCAGGGGAAAGTGCCAGGATGGGAGGGTGGATCATAGGGGGGCGTGGACCTGACCAGGTAGTCACGGAGGGAACGGTCTTTGCGGAAGGCGGAGAGGGGTGGGGAGGGAAATATATCCCTGGTGGTGGGGTCTGTTTGGAGGTGGCGGAAATGTCGGCAGATGATTTGGTTTATGCGAAGGTTGGTAGGGTGGAAGGTGAGCACCAGGGGCGTTCTGTCCTTGTTGCAGTTGGAGGGGTTGGGTCTGAGGGCGGAGGTGCGGGATGTGGACGAGATGCGTTGGAGGGCATCTTTAACCACGTGGGAAGGGAAATTGCGGTCTCTAAAGAAGGAGGCCATCTGGTGTGTTCTATGGTGGAACTGCTCCTCCTGGGAGCAGATACGGCGGAGGCGGAGGAATTGGGAATACGGGATGGCATTTTTGCAAGAGGTAGGGTAGGAAGAGGTGTAATCCAGGTAGCTGTGGGAGTCGGTGGGTTTGTAGAAAATGTCAGTGTCAAGTCGGTCGTCACTGATGGAGATGGAGAGGTCCAGGAAGGGGAGGGAGGTGTCAGAAATGGTCCAGGTAAATTTAAGGTCAGGGTGGAATGTGTTGGTGAAGTTGATGAATTGCTCAACCTCCTCGCGGGAGCACGAGGTGGCGCCAATGCAGTCATCAATGTAGCGGAGGAAGAGGTGGGGAGTGGTGCCGGTGTAATTATGGAAGATCAACTGCTCTACGTAGCCAACAAAGAGACAGGCATAGCTGGGGCCCATACGTGTGCCCATGGCTACCCCTTTGGTCTGGAGGAAGTGGGAGGATTCAAAGGAGAAATTGTTAAGGGTGAGGACCAGTTCGGCCAAACGAATGAGAGTGTTGGTGGAGGGGTACTGTTGGGAACGTCTGGAGAGGAAAAAACGGAGGGCTTGGAGGCCCTGGTCATGGCGGATGGAGGTGTGGAGGGATTGGATATCCATGGTGAAGATGAGGCGTTGGGGGCCGGGGAAACGGAAGTCTTGGAGGAGGTGGAGGGCGTGGGTGGTGTCTCGAACGTATGTGGGGAGTTCCTGGACTAGGGGGGATAGGACAGTGCCGAGGTAGGTAGAGATGAGTTCAGTGGGGCAGGAGCATGCTGAGACAATGGGTCGGCCAGGGTGGTCAGGCTTGTGGATCTTGGGAAGGAGGTAGAACCGGGCAGTGCGGGGTTCCCGGACTATGAGGTTGGAAGCTGTGGGTGGGAGATCTCCTGAGGTGATGAGGTTCTGTATGGTCTGGGAGATGATGGTTTGGTGATGGGGGGTGGGGTCATGGTCAAGGGGGCGGTAGGAAGAGGTGTCCTCGAGTTGGCGTTTGGCTTCAGCGATGTAGAGGTCAGTGCGCCAGACTACCACTGCGCCCCCTTTGTCCGATGGCTTGATCGTGAGGTCAGGATTGGAGCAGAGGGATTGGAGGGCTGCGCGTTGTGAGGATGAGAGGTTGGAGTGGGGGAGGGGGGTCGACAGGTTGAGGCGGTTAATGTCCCGGCGGCAGTTGGAAATGAAGAGGTCGAGGGCAGGTAATAGGCCAGCGCGGGGTGTCCAGGTGGATGCAGTGTGTTGGAGGTGGGCGAAGGGGTCCTCGGAAGGTGGGCGGGAGTCCTGATTGTGAAAGTAAGCTCGGAGGCGGAGGCGACGGAAGAAGTGTTCGATGTCACGGCGTGTATTAAATTCATTGATGTGTGGACGGAGGGGGACGAAGGTGAGTCCTTTGCTGAGGACTGATCATTCGTCCTCAGTGAGGGGGAGGTCTGGGGGGATGGTGAAAACTCAGCAGGGCTGGGAGCTGGGAGCTGGTGTGGGTGTAGAGCTGGGAGTGGGGTCGGAGCCAGTACTTGGAGTGGGTGTGATGGTAGGGGGAATGGGGGTAGAGTCATGAGCAGGGGTAGTGTTCCCCTCGGGGTTCTGGGGGGTGGGGATAGTGACAGTGGGGTCTGTGGGGGGCGTGTCAGCAGAATGCAGGTGAGTGGCGTTGGTGGGGACGGAAGTGGTGGCAGACACGGCAGTAGGGGTGGCGGAAGTCACTGAGCGTGTGGCATCGGCGATGATGTGAGGGCCGGAAGTGGCTGTGGGAGTGGCCATGATGGGGGCAGAAGTGACATCATCAATCAGCGTGGGGGTGGTAGCTGCATCAGCCGCATGGCTAATGGTGTTTCCGAGGCCAGGGGAATCTTCTGGAATGTTCGAGGAGCGCTGGTTATGGAAGTGGGTAGATAAAAGTTTGTTGTACTTACAGTTTTTGATGTTTGAGATGGAATTGAAATACTGTTTGTTGAGAGTATGAATTCTCCTGAGGATGTAGTACAGAGTGGGTCCTTTGCAATTCTGAGAGAGTGTGGCCCTCAGCTGAGGCAGGGCAGACTGTAGAGAGGTTAGGTACCGGCGCATTGCTGCAAGCGTGGAGCGGAGGATCTTGATGGAGAACCGTTGCTGGTGTTTTTGAATCTGTTATCTGTACTGTTTGTCCTGTTCGGGTCCGAACTCTGCTGGTTTAAAGGTGGTCCGGAGTCCGTGTGGGATGAGTTGGTTACGGAGGCAGGCACTGAGGAAGCAAATGTGGCTGTGATAGCGAGTTTGTTTCAGGACATGGTTGAAGAGCTTCAGGGCTGAGGAAATGACCTGGGAGTTGCAGTGGGAGAGAGACTCCCTGAGATTCTTGTAGAGAGAGGAGGAAAACTTCTTCAAGGCAGGCATCCTTGCAAGAGGATTCGCAGTAGGGTTAAAATCAACGAGGTAAAAACAATGACTGCAGATGCTGGAAACCAGATTCTGGATCACTGGTGCTGGAAGAGCACAGCAATTCAGGCAGCATCCGAGGACAGGCAAAATCGACGTTTCGGGCAAAAGCCCTTCATCAGGAATAAAGGCAGAGAGCCTGAAGTGTGGAGAGATAAGCTAGAGGAGGGTGGGGGTGGGGAGAGAGTAGCATAGAGTACAATAGGTCAGTGGGGAAGGAGATGAAGGTGATAGGTCAGGGAGGAGAGGGTGGAGTGGATAGGTGGAAAAGGAGCTGGGCAGGTCGGACAAGTCCGGACAAGTCAGGGGATCGTGTTGCTGGAGGTTAGAAACTAGGATGAGGTGGAGGAAGGGGAAATGAGGAAACTGCTGAAATCCACATTGATGCCCTGGGGTTGAAGTGTTCCGAGGCGGAAGATGAGGCGTTCTTCTTCCATGCGTCTGGTGGTGAGGGAGCGGCGGTGGAGGAGGCCCAGCACCTCCATATCCGCGGCAGAGTGGGAGGGGGAGTTGAAATGTTGAGCCACGGGACGATTTGGTTGATTGGTGCAGGTGTCTCGGAGATGTTCCCTAAAGCGCTCTGCTAGGAGGCGCCCAGTCTCCCCAATGTAGAGGAGACCGCATCGGGAGCAACGGATACAATAAATGATATTAGTGGATGTGCAGGTAAAACTTTGATGGATGTGGAAGGCTCCTTTAGGGCCTTGGATGGAGGTGAGGGAGGAGGTGTGGGCACAGGTTTTACAGTTCCTGCGGTGGCAGGGGAAAGTGCCAGGATGGGAGGGTGGATCGTAGGGGGGCGTGGACCTGACCAGGTAGTCACGGAGGGAACGGTCTTTGCGGAAGGCGGAGAGGGGTGGGGAGGGAAATATATCCCTGGTGGTGGGGTCTGTTTGGAGGTGGCGGAAATGTCGGCAGATGATTTGGTTTATGCGAAGTTTGGTAGGGTGGAAGGTGAGCACCAGGGGCGTTCTGTCCTTGTTGCGGTTTCTTTAAGCCTGCCTTCAAAGTTTGGTTCTTCTGTTTCTGTCAGACCATTGGATGATGAATGGTTTGGAGCTGTCCTTATATGGTAAACACCATTTGACTCTCAGAAATACTTAAATTCCCTGCTGGACGATGGCCTGTTATCAGGGATAAACACTTCCGGGAGGCTGCATATTCTAAAATATGCCCAGTTTTCTATTGTCGTCCTTGTATTTGCTGAATGAACTCTATGCACATCCAGCCACTTTGAATGGGTGTCCACAATGACTAAAAACATTGAGCCCATGAAAGGACCAGCATAGTTGATGTGTAACCAAGTCCAGGGTTTACCCAGTCATTCCCACAAATGTGGGGGAAGCAGCTGGTGGTAACTTTTGTCCTTGTTGGCAGTCTGGACAATTCTCCACTAATAGAGCGATATCTGCATTCAATCTGGGCTGCTTGACATAACTTCGAGCCACCAAACCTGTGAGGATGTAAATTTGTAATCTTCATTTTGGAAACCCATGGATGACCCCAGTGGTGTTCAGTCCGAATCTGGCGACGGCCTTTGCTTGGGCCAGTCACTCTTGTTCCCAAAATAATATGCTAATCTCTACTGTAATCTGATCTCTCCGGGTCCAAAAAAGGTTTCAACTGTATTTGTGACAGCCCTCTGGTTTCCCCTCTCACCACCAGCTGTTTCATTTTGCCAGGACTGAATCTTTCTGTGTCCAAACTCTGATATTGTCAGCTGTGACTGACAATATCAGAAGAAAGTGAGGACTGCGGATGCTGAAGATCAGAATCAAGAGTGTCGTGCTGGAAAAGCACATCAAGTCAGTAGCATCTGAGGGGCAGGAGAATGGATTTTTCAGGTAAGAGCCCTTCATCTTGTGACTAGATGTGTATCCAGAAAATTTCCAACCATTACGGTTCTTCCACTGACAGTACCATTGGTTGTGTACCTGCCAGTGGGAGATAGCTCAACACATCCACATTTTCTACTTGGCCTCCCAGACTTAATGTTCGCACTTAGTATTCGAGCCCACCGCTGAATTCTACCCGAAGCTATGGGCAGCACTGCTTTGTGCTCTTTGAGTACATCTAGCAGGGTTTCGTGGTCCATTATTATTACAAATTTACATCCTCACAGGTTTGGTGGAACGTCCTGACTCCAAATATGGCCACCATCCCTTCTTTCTCTATCTGGGTATATTTACACTCTGCACTAGCCAAGGTTCTGGATGTATACACTATTGGACATTCCTCTCCAATGGGCCACTTATGAGCTAATACTACCCTGATATCTTTCGGAAGGAATTACATATCAATACCAGATCTCACTTAGCTGTATCTTCACTTCCCTGAAAGCTGTGGTTTGACTATACAAACATTTCCAAGGCTTACCATATTTTAGGAGTTGATGCAGAAGTGCCTGGATGGAGACCAATTCATGTATGAAGTTTCTGTAATAATTCACCAGCCCAAGAAAAGATCTGAGCTCCAATACAGACGTGGGACCCAGGGAACATTTGATTGTCCTCACTTTGTCTTCCAATGGGTGTAACTCAATCTTGTTGACTCTGTCAGCCAAGTAGGTCACGAGGAGTACCTGGTACATGCACTTTTCTCTAAGACATACGCTCACCTGGGAGAAACATCTGTGGACAATGTCCAAGTTCTCTAAGTGCTCCTTATTGCTCTTCCCTGTTATTAACATAACATCTGGATAAACGGTGACCTGGGGTAAACCAGATAGGTTCTCCAATGTCCAATTGCACAGGCTGTTGACACCCCAAATGGTATTCTGGATTAGTGGTGCTGGAAGAGCACAGCAGTTCAGGCAGCATCCAAGGAGCTTCGAAATCGACGTTTCGAAGCTCCTTGGATGCTGCCTGAACTGCTGTGCTCTTCCAGCACCACTAATCCAGAATCTGGTTTCCAGCATCTGCAGTCATTGTTTTTACCCCAAATGGTAGTCTCATGTATGAATCCCTTATGGGATTGTAGCATATTTTTGCAAATCCTCCTCATCTAATCGCAATTTCAAGTACGCATGGCTCATGTCCAGCTTCATGAAGGAAAGCACCCCCTGTCAGCTTTATGTATAAATCTTCTATGCAAGCCATTGGGTATTTATCCAGCTGCAAAATGCAGTTTACTTTTTGTTTAAAATCCCCACAAAGGTGAACCAAACTGTCAAGTTTCAGTTGGTACAACTGGTGCTGCCCATTCCACAAACTGGACTGGTTTGATGATTCCTTCGCTTTCCAGACTTTTGATTTCTGCCTCTACGTTTGTGCATAATGCAAACGGCACTAGGCAGGCCTAGCAGAATTGTGGAAATGCTTCCTCGTCAACATGCAAGTGGTCTTGCTTCCTCTGATAGTCCCTGGACCTTCCTGAAAAACCTTTGGCTATTTAATTAGGACCTCACTCAGGTAGCTAGTTTCTAACTGAAAAATGTCACGCCAATCTAGGTGAATCATTCTCAACCGATCTTGCCCCATCAAGCTTGGGCCTGAGCTTTTACCACAATCAATGGTAGTTGAAGCAGCTGTTTCTCATGCAAAACCAGAACTGAACTTGTATCCTTAATCTGTAAAGGCTCCCCATTATAGATTCTCAGTCTAACCAAGGTCTTGCACAAACTTCAGGGTTTGAGTCCAGAGTAAAGTTTGTTAAGGATTGGTTCTGCAATCACTGAAAAGGCCATGCCAGTATTCACCCCCATTAGAATCTGCAGAACATTTAATAGACGCTTATTTTGATTGGTTCTGATTTTAATGATGCTAAACAATTTAATAGACTTTGCTGGGTGTGCGCTCTCCTGGACACTGACCTATGAGTTATCTTAGTCAATTTAGGCATAGTGCGACTCTTCTGCTGTCTCGAGTCTGCACACCAGTAGCAACTACAATAGCTTGCTGGCCCAGATACTGAAGAAAATTTTAACGATTTGGCCAAGGGTTTTGCTGTGGGCTGACCTAGAGTCCCTCTGTTCAGAATATGTCCTGAGTGTGGCTATGCAATTGCTTTCACTTATGAGATGTTTCCCAAGCTCAGTCAGACTGGTGAGGGTGTCCAATTCTAACTAAATACTCTGCAACTCATATGCTCCACTTGCCACATTTTCCAATGATGAAGCCAGTTGTAGTGACTGTTTGAAGTCGAGATGGGCTTCAAGTAGTAAGCACTTTTCTGTGGTTACATCTTTAATCCCATATTCCAAATGGCTCTCAGCATCTCATTAAGGGTTAAACCAAAGTCATATGCCTCTGCCAGTCATCTTAAACTAGTCAAAAATCCCAATGCGGATTCCCCTGGTCCTCAAATTGCCAAGTAATACCGAAAGCATTTCAGAATTAGAGGTGGCTTGGGGTCGTAATATTCCTCAGCTAAATCTGTCACTTCTTGAAAGGTTTAAGTATCTGGTGCTTCCGGAAATGTTAGACTCCTAATAACTAAATTGCCAATTGCCTGCCCCTCCTCCGTGGCTACATCCTAGCCTGGGTGTCCCTGGAGAAGGAGCAAGTGGTATCTACCAACACCCTTAAGCTGCTCATGGAGAGGTGGCCACTGCAGGCAGTAAAATGTTTTATTTCCCCCTCCAACTCTATTTTGATTCAATCCCTGCCCTCCCTTTTACTTTTTTGATAACACAGCATTGCCCTTCGTTGAGAGGGACATTGCTTGTCACTGGCCACTCAGGTGTTTCCTTTCTTGAATTGAATAAAGGTTTGCACACCTATTGTCTTTCACTGTCTCTCACACCTGCACACACATAACGTAAGAGCTGGGGAAAACATAAGCACTACTGCAGTTAGGTATGGGTAAAAGGAAGAAAGCACTTTATATTTTTTTTCTTAAGTGTGCAACAAATGACTTTGCAGTTTGTGCCAGATATCCTATCATTAATTTGTCTCCACCAGATTATTAACCAGATGCTGATAACAAGGATTTGTCCTAGTAGACACTAACTGGAGGTAATCAAAATACAGTTCACACTTCACAAAAGAAAATAAATCCAAGTGCATGAAAACAACTGAAGATAGTAACATTCCATCCAGATATTAGCTTCATGTTTAAATCTCTATTCAACTAGGCCTAATATAAAGGAAGAGGGCTTTATCACTACTGCTGCTGACATTCACCTATCAACATGGCATGAACTAATTTTATTTTCTGTATATCGTTGGAACTAGAATTGGATGCTGAAAGATAATGTTGTTACATCCCGTACTTAGAAAATATCATACCCTAATGAAGAATGAAAAATGAAACAATTGTAGTTTTTCAGTTCTTGAAAATGCCACATTTCATCAATTTAAACTTTTAATCTGTGCATTGGAAGGATTATAGTTATTATCAATTTTTAATGAACTAGAGAACATCTCAGTAAGAGATATTTTAGGTCTAACTAATAATAATATCTGCAAAATTTAGTTAACTTACAGATTTGAAAAATCCATTTTTACATCAGTAGTTCCATCATGACCTAGAATATTTGAACAGTAACCTCCAGATTTTCCAGGAGGCAATTAAATCTCTCTATTCATTAAACACTAAAATTGAAAGCACAGGCAATTAATCAATGTAGGGGAACTGATTATTTACTAGGCCCCTTCTGCTGAATATAAGTGCAGTGTTCACGTTTATGCCAAATGTTACATGTTGAAATATTAAATTACAGCAAATAAAACAGTGAGGAAACTTAAAAGGAAGTTTGTTACTAGTGATCATGACATTAATAGTCATGTTATTAAAACTTAATTTTATTTTACCATGGTAAAATTAGAATATCTGGTTAAAAATGTAGAAGTCCTAAAGCACAATAAAACAGATATCAATAAAGTACTAAAAAATAGTCATATTGGAGTCAAAATGTCAACTTAGTTCTCTGTTCATAGATGCTGCTCGACCTGCTGAGTTTCTCCAGCGATTCCTGCATTTATTTCAGATCCCCAGCATACTTTTTTTCGTAAATAGATAAATATGATAGCTTAAAAGCAGAACATTGGTACAAAGAGAAAAGAAAAATGAAATGTTTGCTGCTTCCTCTTAGGGTGAGTAGGGAAATGTTGCCATGTAGTATGTTACAAAGTACATATTAGATCCACCAAAACCATCATATTTTCTTCTGCCATCAACACAATTTTTTCTTGGGTCTCGGTCCCCACGGCAAATAAAAGGACCGAGCTCAACATCCACAACTCCTAATTTCCAGTCATCTGTTATTTTAAATTTCTGTCCAAGTATAACTCTGATGTATTCTACACTTTTCCAATTAAACTCAATGAAAATAAAATCTCATTTTACAATTAGGCACCTTATAGCCTTCCAGATATTAAGTACAGCAATTTCAGATCATACAAATGGTTCCCAATTTCTTTTGTTTTCCTTGTGAGGTATTTTACTTTATATATGAATGGCAACTGTTAATAATGATTTTGCTTTTTTCCCCAATTTATGTCTGGTTTGGCCTCATCTCTTTTTTCCTCTACTTGCCACATTACTATGCACTTCTTCTGTCTTGACCAATCATCCTTCATATCATTTAATCTCTCCTACCTTCCACCCTATTACTGACATTGTTTTTTTCCCATCTGCCGCACCCTCTTTTCCCTGCCTCACTGTTTGCTTCAAACCTGTTACATCTCTAATTTTACTTCCATTCTGACAAATAATGATCGACCTCTACAATTAGGTCTAACTCTTTCCACAGATGTTGCCTGACCTGCTGGATATTTCCAGCATTTGCTGTTGTTATTTCATATTTGCAACATCCATAGAACTTTGCTTTCTCTGACTATTTATTTTGTAAGCACAGCTAACCACATTTCAAGGACATTTTTGCTGTAATTAAAAGCAGCATCAGTAGTAAACACTAACTGTTTTTTGGAAAGCAGTTAGAAATTGGGATTTTATAATATCAAGAAATGCTTGGATCTTTTTGAAGAACCACACAGGAGTAAATCACTTATCATATTCTTTATTTTTTAATCTATGATGCTGTGTCAATTTTAAGTGGGTTGACCATAGTTTAGACGTCACTGCATCTGACAGGTAACAGCAGCTTTAAAACAGTGGTCAAGTGTCCAGTTCTGTTTATTGAATTTTCTTTTCTCTTTTCTGACAGTTATCTTCTGCAGTAGTTCAACACCCGAATTTTTTTTTGCTATCTCAGTCTTTTTTTTAATCAAAATCACAAATTCCAAACTCTGAAGTTCAAATATTTGAAACAATATATCTTTCAAACATATTGGAAAATGCATCATAGCAATAATAAATGTTAGCAATGTTGGCTGAAATTAACTGAGTTAAATACCTATTACAACCATAGTATGTAGTTTTACAGCATAGTTTGTGTGCTGCATTGAAAGTGGCAACACTAACCAGATATCCTAATGATACAACATTCTAACAGAATTAGTGGTGAGATTGTAACAATTGTAAGTCATGCTAATGATAGTTTTCCTTTATTACTGTCACAGCCCAACAACTTCCTCCATCCACCACCAAATAGAAAAGAAATCAAATTTCAAAGCTAACCAAGTTTCTACTGCCTGTATTTTAGTCACAGAACATTTGGGAGATAAAGTGTGATTCCAAGAACTGGAATGATAGAGATCATCTGAAAAAGCATTGCTCTTTAAAACTAATTCAATATTTTTTTCTCTTTTAGATGCAAATTATATTTTGAAATCAAGCAAAGACTTTCAGAAGAATAAATGATGGGATCGTAAAATGATTGAGTTTTAGATGACTTTGACTTCACCATGCTCTTTTGTGGATATGAGCTTGAATGAGAGGGGAATAATGAAGTTAAGGCAATATGTGGTTCGGGCAGGAAATGAATAACAGTGGAGTAATAAATTAATTTGGTAGAGAAGAGCTATGGTTAGCATTAAGAATGATGGAGTAATATGAAATGCAGAAAATTTTAGGCAGAAAGATAATTTGAGGTAATTTGAGAGAATGCCACTGTCATCATGAATTGAATGAATATCAATGCTAATATTTTTTGCTGCTGCAGCACATGTATGGAATGAATTTCGAAAGGAAGTGGTGGATATGGTACAGCTACAATGTCTAAAACACATTTAGCTAAGAACATGAATAAGAAATGTTTGGAGGAATATTGGTCAAGGGCAGGCAGCTTGGTTTGGGATTTTGGTTGGCATGGACTGGTTGGACCAAAGGTTCTATTTCTCTGCTGTATAATTGTATAAATTGTCACTCCTATAAGCTGTATCTGTGGATTGTGCTACCCCATAGATTTAGGCCTGCATAATTGTCTCCTCAGTGATTCAATCTACCATTGGATGTCGGTATGACACTTTTGAAGATGCTCTATGCTATCTTTATCTTAGAAAATTCTTCTCACTCTCAAAAAGTCCTACAAACTCTTCATTAACATTCTAATATAGATTATACTGTTTATAACTCTCCAGTGCAGTGCTTCCTCTTCAAATCCCAATCACATGTCTCTGCTGATATCAGAGTACCATCACCATCTATATCATCAGCATTAATATATTTATTTCCCATTATACAACAGAGGAAATGGGAAATGAGGTGCCGAAGACTGTCATGTACATCTTTAATGCAACATGCACCAGAAAATGCAACCGGAAACCCTCAAGTTCCTTTTCTTTCAATGTCAGTCAGCAGTACGCACCTGAGAAGCAAAGAAGATAAAGACAAAGGAAACTGAAAGGACAGAAAGAGAAGCGGAAACACAATTGTGCTAAGGCAGAATTAGAGCAAGTTTTCTCACTTAATCAAATATAAATCTAGCATTGCATAAATTAAAATATAAATGTAGAGATACCTTGTAAGGATGCAAGCATGGAAGTGGAACATAAATCCCACAAAAGCATTTGTGCATTATCGTGCACTTGCTGTGTGCATTCACAATCTTTTTTAGTTTATGTCTGCTTCACCATTTTGAGAAACATCCTTTATGTCCAGAACCCAGGAGAAGAATTTTTCTGAGCAACAATCATGACAGAAGTTGTTGCCCTACTTTGTGAGTGATTGAAACCTAACTGGCCATTCACTCACACTGTAGGCAAAACATAATGAAGACTTAGTACCCATCAATTCTTATAAGTCTGATAAACCTCAGATTTGTCAATATTATTGTGGATGTCTCATTCAGAGCAACAGGTTGTTTTTTAATATGACTCTTTTTGCCCAAATTATCTATTGATTCAAATAATTATGATCACAGGGCTTTTAATATATTTTGTAATCAAGTTATCACAAATTAAAATGCAATACAAATTAGAAAATAGTATTCTATTTAGCTAAATAAGATCTAAATTAATTTCAAATTCAACTTGTTGCATGATTAAGCATTGATAAGGGATTACATTATTATATTTAACTTGAACTGAGCACACAGAAATAGAGGGTAAAGGTTCAAAATTAATGAGATTAATCAATCGAAGAAATTCCATGACCCCAGCAATGGTAAATGTATGGGAAATATTCCCAGCAAAAGCAGTTAATGTCATCCATTTGCTTCCTGAAGAGCAGCATAAATAAATGAGGAACAGAATTGGAAATTAAAGACTGAAATGACTAAATGTTCCATCGGACAAAATAGTCCCTCATGCTACCAATCTTAAGAGGGGGTCATAATTTGTTGGGTAGATCAGGGAGGTTGGTAAAGAGAAATGGGTGTGTTGGGGGACGGGGGGAAGCAGTGGGGAAGAAGACAAAAGATATAGAAAGGACGTCTGGAGTTTTGTTTGATTACCTTTGGGGAATATTTATGCAGAAGTTTTCCTCATGAGATTAATTAGATGCAGTAAAACCCACAATAGTATGGATTTGAAATTGCTGGTGGAAGGAAGGCCTTGATTAAACTGAATTCCTTTATGTTTTCTATCCTATGGGAGATGGGGAGGGGAGGAGGTTGAGAGATTCTGGTAAACTTAGTTCTTAAATCCAGCTGATGGCCACAGCACAGATCATATGTTCTGTCTGAAATTATGCTGCAGGGTTTCGACATGTGAACTCAATATTCACTATATTATTAAATATTGAAGTATTTTATTTGAAACACATACTCTGTTGTTTTAAAGAGAGTACGGAATTGAAAAAATTGTGTAAAACATTCATATACTCATTCTATTGGGTAATATACATAAAGACATCTGCAAACAAGCATCATGGAGAAACAGTTCATTTGATACAAATCAAAATAACTTCTTAAAAAATTAAAGCTTTTTCCTGAGTTCTAAAGGCCTCAAGGATTGACTCTCACTTCCTTTTCTGTTGCTTATTTAACATATTATGAACAAGTCCAAAGGGGTGAATAAATTCCTCTCTTTATGCTCCTGGGATTACTTATGGCCCGACAAGAGTTCGAATCTGTTTTAAAACTGTGACCCTTTTTCATTCAATATGTACTTGACTACATGCAATGCTATTTAGGAACATGGGAGCAGCAGCAGTCCATTTAGCTCTTTGAGCCTGGTTCACCATTCTAGATCGCAGATGATCATCTACCTCAATGTCTTATTCTCATGCTATCTCCATGACCTTTGAGGTTTTAGTAACCAGCATTTATCAATCTTGGTCTTGAAATTAATCAACAATTGAGCATCCAGAGCTCTCTGACGTAGAGAATTCCAATGATTCACGAATGACTGAGTGGAGAAATTCCTCCTTGTACAAAGAAATAAGTCAAACAGATCTCAGGTTGCCTGAAATTAAAGAATTAGTTTTATTCTAAACTCACTCAAGTAAACTCTGAAACTTATTAAAATACAAAAACTGTTCTGAATTCTATAAAATACAAGGTGGAAGTAGAGTTGAAAAGCATAAAATCTTTAAGTAAAAGACTGTTATGAGGTTTCTTTGGTGGTCTTGAAGTTCGCTGGCATTGTGCTTATGTAAGCTAATTGCAGTTTTTAACAGTCTATTTTTATGGAGACAACCATTTTCCAGAGTTGGTGCTAGTGCACTTTAAGTTCCTTTAACTTTTAAATTCTCTATCTGTGATGTATTCCAACATGTAACAAGGGATCTGAGCTTAAAACAAAACTATTGAGAGGAGGAGTTGTTTCTATTCTATCCTGCAGGATATCTTGATGTTACTCCTTTTTTTAAACAAATAGACTAAGTTATAAGCATAGATTGTTACAAAGGGGACCTTGAGTAGTGTCATTGAAAGAAACAGGGAAGTCTTCAGCACCTTTTTGCATTTTTGGTGGGTTCAGTTTTAGTGGATTTCCTCCATCTCTACGAGTGTCTCCAGATGAGATGGCTGCCACTGACTGTCTTTAAGCTTATTTTATCTGCCGCAATCAGATCAAACAATATCAAATGTGAAATGTGGAACTTCTCCTGTTAAATCAGATTACAGATTATTTTAGAAATTTGACCTTGGTTGTAGATCAGGTAACCTCTGCAGATATTGTAAGAGTGTCCTAGCTCTGTTACAGGAATTTCTTTGAAGTGGCCACCCTAGATATTAAATTAGTCAATGGGAATAGTGATTAATAGTATCTATTACAACTTCAAGACAAATGCGAGTAATTTCTTGCAATAGTGTTGAAGCATGACTTACTTTCATTGTATATGAACTCATGTGGAGTTGTACACATGAAAGAATGGGGTATTAACCTCCTGGAAAATGGTTAACAACTATTTTTTTGCTTCTTTACTAATACAAAATGTATTATATGATTAATTGCGCATTTTGTCATAATTAAAATCTCTTCTCAATCAAAACATGTCTACCATGAAGACAATAGACAGAAATTTATGGAGGGAGGGTTCTTAGCAGATAACATCTCCGCGCACACCCCCACCCTCCACACCCACGCCCCCCCTCCCCTCTATACCAGTTGAAGAAACATTTGCATTGAGCCACTAAACAAATAATGAGCCTGCCATACAGTAGACAGGTGCTGTGGGTGAGCAAAATGAGGGCAGAATGGGAATTCCGCCTTTTATTGGGAAGGGGATTCCATCGTCCGGGGCTACGAGCCAATGACATTGGCTGGGGGCTCCAACACTCCAGACAGTGCCAGATCTCCATACCAAACACTGCAAGCAATCCTCTGATGAATCCTGGATTGCAGTAAATCAGGGATTTTGCCCATCGGAAGGACAGACCTATCAGTAGTGGCAAAGAGTAGTATACAGTCAGAAGGGATTTGCTCTGGGAGTTTTCAATGTTGACTCTGAATTCCATAATATCTTATGACATTCGGTCAAACATGGGAACCTCCCACTGATTACCACGCATCATTCTCTTAGCTTCAACGTCCCCCTACTCTGTGGCACTGTCACCATGCTAAATATGATACATTTGGAATGCATCTAACAACTCAAGGCATGGCAACATGAAGCACTGAGGGCCATTGACATCGTAGAATCTCTAGAGTGTGGAAGCAGACCATTCGGCCCACCACGTCCACAATGACCCCCCCAAAGAGCATTCCACCCAGACCCATTCCCACCCTATTCCTATAACCCTGCATTTCTCGTAGCTATCACACCTAGCCTGCACATTCCTGGATAGTATGGACAATTTCCCATGGCCAATCCAGCTAACTTGCACATCTTTGGAATGTGGGAGCCACCCGAAGGAAACCCATACAGACATGGGTAGAATGTGCAAATTCGGAAAACCAACTGAGGCTGGAATCGAACCTGGGTCCCTGGCACTGTCAGGCAGCAGTTCTAACCACTGAGTTATAGTGCCACCTCAACTGCAGCAAAATTGTACTCCAACACAATCTGCAACCTCATGGTCCAACATACCCTCCCTCCTCTAACATTACAGTCAAGCCAGTCATCAATTCAACAGAGTGTAGGAGGGCATGTTAGGAGCAGCACCAGGCATACCTAAAAATAAGGTGTCGGCCTGGTGAAGTTACGAAACAGGACTACTTGTATGCCAAACAGCATAAGCATCAACTGATAGGCAGAGCTAAGCAATCCCACAATTTATGGATAAGATCTAAGCTGTTCAGTCTTGTCACACATAGTCATGCCACATGTAGTTATGAAAGGTGGTGTTTGGAGGAGGCGGGTCCACAAATATTCCCATCCACAATGATGGAGGAGCCCAGCATGTCAGTGTAAAAGGTAAGGCTGAATCATTAGCAATAATATTCAGCCAGAAGTGCTAACTACTGATCCATCTTGGCCTCCTTCAGAGATTACAGTTTCCAGTCTTCAGCTAATTCAATTCACTCCTTGTAATACAAAGACATGGTTAGAGGTACTGGATATTACAAAGGCTATGGACCTTGAGAACATTCCAGCAATAGAACTGAAGTCTTATGCTTCAGACCTTAGCCAAGCTCTTTTAGCTCTGCGATAACACTGGCATCTATCAGACAATGTAAAGAATTGTGCAGGTACATTCTGTACCCAGAAATCAAGAGAAAGCCAACCCAGATAATTATTGTCCCCATCAGTTTACTCTTGTTCATGAGTAACATGATGGAAGGGGTCATCAATAGTACTGTCAAGCCATACTTGCTTCGCAATAGCCTGCTTTCTCACACTTAGTTTTGGGGCTGCCAGGATGATTTGGCTTTTGACTTCACAACAGCCTTGGTTCAAACACTGAGAAAAAGGTCTGCATTCTAGAGATGAGCTTTGAGTCTTTACCTTTAACTTCAAGGCCACATTTGACTGAATGCAGCATTCAGGACCCCCAGTAAAATTAGAGCCAATCTAATCAGGGAACATTCTCCATTGATTGGAGACATTCCTGATGCAAAGGAAGATGGTTATAATTGTTGAAGGTCAATCATTTCAGCTCTAGGACACCTCTGCAAGAGTTCCTCAGGGTAGTGTCCAAAGTCCAAGCATCTTCAACTGCTTCATCAATAACATACCCACCATCATAAGGTCAGAAGTGGGGATGTTTGCCAATAATTGCTCAATGTTCAGCTCCATTCGTGACTCCTCAAATACTGAAAAGTCCATGTCCAAATTTAGCAAGACATGGACAATATCCAGGTTTGAGCTGACAAGTGGAAAGTAACATTTTCACCACATAAGTGCTGGCAATGCCCATCACCAATAAGACAGAATCTAACAATCACCCTTTGACATTACCATCACTGAATCCCTCACTATCCACATCCTAGGGGGTTACCACTTACCAGAAACTGAACTGAGCCAGCCACATAAATACAATGGCTATAAGAGCAGGTCAAAGTCTAGAAATCCTGCAGCAATTATATAATGCCTGACTCGTAAAGCCTGTCCAAGTCAGGAGTGTGATAGAATGCTACCTCACCCCCCACCCCTCACCCTGCTTGGATGAGTGCAGCTCCAATACTACTCAAGAAACTTGATACTATCCAGGACAAAGTAGCAATTTGCTTGACACCACATCCACAAACAGTGATTCCCTCAACCACTGACACACAGCAACAGCAGTGAGTATCATCTATAAGTTGTACTGCAGAAATTCATCAAGGCACCTCAGAAAGCACTTTGCAACCCCATGGCCATGACCATTTAAGACAATGGCAACAGATGCAAAAAAGCAGCACCACTTGCACATTTCCTTCCAAGCAACTCAACACTGACTTGGAAATATATCACCATTTCTTTAGTGTTACTGGTCAAAATCTAGGAATTCCCTCTCTAATGGCATTGTGGATTTACACACAAGACATGGAATACAGCGATTCAAGTAGCAGCCCATCACCAACACCCCCTCCTCAAAGACCCCACTAGGTTGGGCAATAAATCCTGACCCAGCTAGCAATGCCCACATACCCTGAGCAAATATATACCATTATTCTTTAGGATTCAGCAGAGTACTAATTGTATTAGAGTATATTAATGCTCTATTTGCACTTGCTCCTGAGTACTGGGCCTGAACTTTTAATCAGCGATCATAACTGGACATTTTAGTTACTTCCTGGCTATGGCCTCACTCATACATCACAATTTTCTAAGTTTCAGGCAACCAAAGGCCAGGAAGCAGAATCACCACTCAATCCAGGAAGGCAAGTGAGAGGACTAAATGGCAAACTCTCCAAGGGATGGATGGCCTAGTGCTGCAGCTATGGCCCAGTGGTTATTTACCACTACAGAAGTGGGGATTCCTTGTGTGATCAAGCACTATCCTGATGCCATCCTGTTCCGAGTCATACAGGTCAATGTGGGTTGCCTGCATTTCCATTTGGAAAGCTGATTTGATGTGAGATTGAGTCTTAATAGGCTCCTTAATTACATTCAATAAAAGGAAAATAGTTTATTAGTGGGTCACCACTCTGACACCAAACCACTGTCCCTCTGGATCAGGATCTGGATCAGACCTCTGATGGTTTTAAAAGTTCTGTCTCTGGTGTCAATGAATCTGATATGCCATCATCAAACCCAAGTTTTACAGCCACCATTCGGCTATACTGATGGTCTGCGACAAACTAGCCCTATAAATGCACACATTTTTCCAACACCTCAACCCAAAATGCTAACTGTTAACATTAAGGGAAATGTATGTGGGATTTTGGTTCACATTAAAGGATTGAGAAGAATGTTGAGGAAGTACCTCAATGCAGTAGAAGGAGTTACGTTTATTTAACTTGTCTTTAGTACACCTTGAAATCAGATAAAAGCCTGGCTTTTCCAGCAATTCCTTCACACCCCAAATCAACTGGCATTGAATGGAAAGTGAGCTTTTCACAAATAAATGCAGATTCTTTTATATTTCTATCCTTTAGTGCCCCCCAACAATAAGTGTGTATGATGTCAGAGAAAATTAAAGCTTTAGTTGAACTAACTTTTCATTAAAATACAACTCTTGCTCACTGGTATTAAATGTACCAGCAAAGTATATTTTTAAAACCACAAAGCTCAAAAAGAATGCAAATTTTATTAGGAAATTAAAGGAGATAATACTATGGAGTTCAAAGTCTGGATAAGTGCAGAGAGTCAATTGGTAATGATTTTTCCAAGTGTGAAATACGATTTATAAACACTGCAGTGCACACAAGTAAAAACAATTGTCAGAAATGAGTCAAGAATTTCTTTTTCCTCTGGCCACAATGTTTTATCTTCACAGATGAGAAACATCTTTCAGCTCTGAGTCTGTTGATTACAGATTCCTACCAGTTCTTTTGCAACACAGGAAAAGGCTGTTTAAACGACACAGCAAAGCAAAATGGTTAAATTTCGGTAAAAGAGGACATTGAAATGAGTTAATCACTGAACAATTTTTTTTAAAATCAAAAATCACATGCATGGTGGGTCAGTAGTTAGCACTGCTGCCTCACTGATCCAGAGAGGCAGGTTTGATTCCAGCCTCAAGCAACTATCTGCATGCAGTTTGCACATTTTCTGCGTGGGTTTCCTTTGGGTGCTCCAGTTTCCTCCCTTGGTCCAAAGATGTGCAGGTTAGGTGGACTGGCAAGACTAAATTGTCTATAGTGTCCAGGGATGTGTAGGTTAGCTGGATTAACCATGGGAAATATAGGGTCACAGGGATAGGGTAGGGGGTTGAGATAGATGGGATGCTCTTTGAAGGGTCAGTGTGGACTTGTTGGGCTGAATGGCCTGTTTTTACGCTGTAGGGATTCCATGATTTGTCCAAGAAAGATGAAACAAGTAAATTAAAGGAAAAAAGGTATGTTCATTAATTCCTAGCACAGGCTCAAAATAAATAGATCTCTTCCCATACTTACTAGCAAACTGATTAGCATTGGGAAGACTGGCTAAAATGTGTACCATTTAATTTCCAAACTTCACAATTGGGAATTATATTTCAGAGATTGGTGTAATTGATAAACAAAAAGATAATATTTTGTTGCCTGGTTATAGCAACAGATAAGTATGATTCATACAGTTCTTTAATTATGTCATAAGTTGGCTCAGTCAGCTTTATTCTCCATGTACTACACTGGTACAGTATTGCCAACACAGCAATTCGTGAAACAAGCAGCAAAATTACTTCTCATGAGATCTCTGTGCTCATATCTGGGTCTGTACCTTAAATAGAATAGTGTATCTTTTTGACAAAGCTTCTTGCCATATGCCCTTATCTCTTCCTAATGATGTTTGCTGTTATTATCATTATTTCCCCTGAAGTACTATACACTATTTTACTGCAAATTGACAAGACCGAGTACATACTCAAGCTAGCTAAAGCTGCTCATCAGAGACAAGTACAGAATATTATAGGAAACACACATCTACACCCACACAGTTTGTTTCTAAGCAGCTCAGTTCTCCAGAACACTAAGTCTTTCCACACTTATGCAAAGAGACTGGCTTTTTGCCAAAGCTTGGCTTCTGTTCAAGTGTTCAATCTGTTTAGAATTCCCAGGTGCAAATGTATTTTCAAGCCTATTCGTGGTTATTTGCAATTTCTCTGCTTATTGCTTTGAAATGTGAACAATCAGCTTGCTGCATGTTGTAAAGTTTTTCCACATTAGGTAATTTTTATATGGTCATGGGCTATCAATAAACCATTCACAGACACAACAATCATGCCTTCCTGGGACAATTTCAGTGGTGGCTGTGTTACTCAAATATTTCAGAAACATGCATGTGCAATGTGTATATATAAGCATTAGATGAAGTTGCACTACATTATAGGTTCTATCCAGCCTGGCTGGAAACACACAATACTATTTCTAAAATTAATAGCTATCGGTCTGTTTATAGAAAACTTGGCTCAACACTCCCAAACTGGTAAACCCCAAGATTCCACTCTTCCTTAAGCACACCATTTCCTCCTTTTCCTCATTTATAGATTGCTCTCCTTTAAAGAAATATAAGACAAAATGTATAGCTGAAGACCCTTTTACGTCCCAAGAAATTGCTTTACTATCAGTTGATTACTGATTAAATGTCGTCACTGTTCTTAAGGCAAAAGCAATATCAACTTACACAGAAGTCCTCAAACAGGAGATGTGCAACTCATTTGTTTGAATGGCACGGGTTGAAGAGTGGATGTTGACCTAAGTATGAAAGGATCTCCATGCTCGTCATCAAATAATGAAGTTAATGTTTTCTCCAGCGATCAACTGAAAAGAATAAAATTATCACTTCAGTCTCCCACTATAAACACTGCACATCTGCCACTAAATCTACTGTCATCGCATTGCCGTCCTTTCAGCTGCTCACTCAGGATAAACTACGCCATGAAAACTTTTGATTTCTGTCCAATTCTCAGCTCAACTACGATCTAATGCCCTAAGCTCAGCTATATTAAACCTGAAATTCATCCTAAAGATTAATTTCTTCACTGTTTTGCTAACTAATCTTCCATCATATACAATCTCTAACAATCTTTAAAACTCTCAGTAAACCTGTCTTGTCGAGGATCCTGCCACTTCCTGATATCCAATCTCTGCTTCCCCACAAAGGGATTTTAAAATCTTCTTCCTTATGCTCAATCCTTCCTTTCCATTTATCTCATCAACTCTTTCCAGTCTTATATTCCATGACACAGCATTGGTTTGGGCGGTGCTCTTGTGTGTTCTCCCTTCCGCTGCCTCACAGTACCAGGGTTTGATTCCATCCTCAGGCAACTGTCTGTGTGGAGTTTACACATTCTCCCTGCATCTGTGTGAGTTTCCTCCATGTGCTCCGCTTTCCTCCCACAGTCCAAAGATGTACAGGTTAGGTGGATTGACCATGCTGAATTGCCCAGAGTGTCCTGTGACGTGTGGGCTAGGTGTGTTAAACATGGGAAATGCAGAGTTACAGGGATAGGGTGAGGGGGGGATGGGTCTGGGTGGGATGTTCTTCACAGGTTGGTATGGACTCGAAGGGCCAAATGGCCTCTTTCCACACTGTAGGGATTCTATGATCTTATTTGGCAATATGAACTTCAGCTGTCTTAGCCTTATTTTCTCAATATCACTGTCCACTCCTTGTCTCTTCACCCATAAAAGTTTTGTAAAATTAATCTTTTTGACAATGCCTTCAGTCATCCCTTTCATATTCTCTCTGTTGTCCTTTTAGGATGTCTGTCCCTTCGGGCATTTTAACCCGAAGGCACTGCAACGTATTTTCCTGCAAAAATACAACATTACTGCTATTGTTTACGTAGAATATCTGATAAAAATAACAAGGTGGGAACAATGACCCAAGGTTTAGGGTTGATCTCTGCAATGCAAGAAATCTGCTCATTTGTTCATAGTTGAATGACTACTGAAACTTCAATGCCTGAGATGAGTACATCCTACTTTTGCACTAACTATCTCTTCACATCAGGCCCTTTCTGGTATGACAACTGTATTCTGTAAGAGGCAGTGGTGGTGGAGTGGGCGGGGGTGTGAGAGAGCTAGGGGTTGGGTAGGTAGATTTCAGCTCATTTGGCTGGATGAGCACTTTGCAATGCATGGTTCAATTCCTGCATTGGTTGAGGTTACCATGAAGGACTCTCCTGCTCAACTTCTCTCCTCACCTGAGGCATGGTGACCCTCAGGTTAAACCACCACTAGTTGTCTCTCTCTAATGAGAGAGTAGCCCTATGGTCTTGTAAGACTATGGTGACTTTACTTTCCCTTATTAGACAATAGAAGAGAAGCTGCTAAGAATCTTTTTTGTTAAAGTTGATTGTTGATGAGAGATATGACTGTTATCTTTTGATTTTCTGAGGAAGTAGCAGAAATAACAATGTTCCTTTCAGTGAGGAATGAATAAATTTTGGCTGGCTAGTCTGGGAATAAATTCTGGATGAAATGGGCTCAATGGATCAAATGATGTATTATCACTTTTAATCATGGTTTTAAATTCTCCCCAATCTCACTCTTCCCTATGTCTGTAATTGTCTCCAGCTTTCTAACCTTCGAAAATAGCAGTTCCTTTAATTTTGGTCTCTTGAGTACTCCTTATTTTAATTGCTCTATTGTTGGTACTTAGCTGCTGGTACTTACCATTGTCTACCTAGCTGTCTAATGTCCTCTCTAAAACCCTCTAGCTTCTTTCAGTTACTCCTTAAAACCTGCCTTTTTGACCAAGCTGTTGGTGACTTGTCCTCCAGCTGAATGTAGCATAGTGTCATATTGTTGATTGTCAATGCTCCTGTAAAGTTCAGCTGAAGGTTTTACTCCAATAAAGATGCTATTTAAATACACATTGTTATTTTCAGTAGTGAGTTCTCCTCTTTGAGTCAGAAAGTCGTAGATTCAACTCCGAATCAAGAGACTTGAGCACAAATAAAAGCTGACAGTCCAATGCAAAACTGAACTTTCAAACCATATATTAATTTATGTCCTTAATTGCCTTCCCATATAAAAGGTCCCACAATACTATCTTGGAAAATTGCAAGGATATTCCTGCTGGTTTCCTCATCAATAGTTATCAATAAAATAAATTATTTGATCACCACATTGCTCTTTGGTAGAACTTTTGATGTGTGAAGGTTTACACCTCTTTGATCCAAACAGTACTACATTGATGAGAGTGGCTTCAAATCATCTGGATTTTGTGTATGATGCCATAAAAATTGAAGTTTTTCTTTATTTTACAGACTTGTAGTTTTTACATTTTGGGTCAGATGTCTGCATCATCAACTGTCAGGATTCAAAAAAGATCAAAGTCAAAGGGATGTTCTCAGAAGCATTGGATATGTTATTAATGAACTTACAATTCAAATGAAATATGCTAATGATTATTGCTTTCAAATGCTTCACTTGCCAAAAAAGCAACTTAATGTGGTTGAAAGCACTTTTTCCACATTTCTTTTAACAGCCTCAACATTTCAAATTCCACTTGTTTCAATATTTCAAATCTTCCACCTTCTAGTTTCACTCCTCCTTGAAAATTTGCAAATATATATCATGAAGACAATAAATAATTTCCTATTCCATTTAAATGCCAACCTAGTAGTGTCCCAATAAGTTAAGAACATTGTATTTATGATTCTCAGTTCTTGAAATAGGGCCAGAAGGCATTTACCTTTTCAGACAATTTGTATATAACTTGCTTGTTTAATGAAGAGTGCAGACAGAATTCCACTCCAATCACTTGTAGATTAATGCAAAATGTTTCATTCGGAAGAACACTGAATTATAATTGTGCATCAAGATTCATCTGATGCTTGAAAGCTTATTAGTGGACTTAAATTCATTTGAGAAAATAC